>NW_020291887.1:1268234-1624534 GCF_003184865.1 Aspergillus homomorphus CBS 101889 | reverse complement strand
CCCCCCTTTTCTCCTCTCCTTCCCTATCGCCCACCACCTGGAATAGACTCTAGGTTAGGATGTCAGTGTTGGACTCAACCGGCTCTGCGTGATACGGTCAGATGGGGGGGTTGAGAAAGGTAGAATAACCCCAATCAACAAACCTCCCCTCCCCCATTCCCCCCCCCCTCGCCCCTCCACCCCCCATCCTTCACCCTCCCCCAAAGGGTCCTCCTCCTGCTCCAGATGATGCCATCCTGTAGTGACGAGAGTCGATGATGAAAAGATGAGGTGATTGGCGCCGGGAAGGGGGGATCATCCAGAATTCTTTTTTCCTTGGGGGAAGAAGACCTTGAAGGGTTATGATTTGTCCATTGACAGGAATAATCTTTTTTTGGATTGCTTTGTGGTTTTAGGTTTTTGGGCAAACCCTTTCCCCAAACTACTAGTCCGGGGCATAGCCGGGGAAATACAATACATGAAGTAGAAGAAGATTTGTTTCGACAAGATCTTCAGAACCGCCCAGTCCAGACCCAGCTGATCGACCGACATTCAGGCGAGGGTCGGCGACAAGGGAATCTGAGATAAGTTCATAAGCCAAGCAGACAAGACGGTGTTGGGGGTCGAATGAGAGTTTCCCAATGACATCTGTCCGTGACGGAAGCGGTGATCATGTCGAAAGGGCTAGGTAGGGCAGAGCGGTACGCGGAGTCAAAAAAAGTCATACGATGGGTCCAGGTCCAATACATCATCAGCGGTAAGGTAAGGCAGGGGGTGTGGAAGAGGGGGGCGTGTGCAAAGCGGTTGATGAGGCTGCTGTTGAGTTTGTTGGCGACAACAGCCACAGGGCGAACTGGAGGAGGGCAACGAAAAAGAGCCGGGATGACATGCCATGCGGGTAAATGGGCGACGACGGCCGTCCGTCGGGATTGTGGGGGAAGAAAAAAAAAGAAAGCATTGCATCAGACATCAACCATGGCTCATCATCAGCCTTCCCTCCCCCGTGAGTCAGATTAGACGCACAGTAAGTTATACGGGTATTCGGGACGGCCGGCTCACCTCAGCTACCTCTAAGTATTAGTACGGTGATAATTTGACCCGAGTACGGCAGAAGTATGGGGTAGGCTATTCTCCGTTATCTTGGATCTCTTGGTGCTCAAGGCGCCTAGACTAGGCGGGCAGGCTGGGGCTGGCAGGCATGATGATGGGATGGCTACGTGGGATTTGCGCCGAGAAGATATGCGCTAAATCATGTGGTCGGCGGGCATACGGGGTCGACAAGAAATGCAATTGCAATCGCCCTGCAATCGCTCATCAGATGTGATACCGAGATGGGGATGGGCGCGGTCTTCTGGCTCTATTTAACCGACTATCAAGCTTCCCAGGTGCGATCAACCGTCTGTGATGCGCGCGCTCCCCCATGTAGCCGGAATCGAATCTTCTCACAACCGGAACCCCCCTGCCCCCTGGGCTAGTGCTTACTATTCCCACTGCATTGGTGGGAAGCCCTGCATCGTTTCATCAGTGCCACGGCGTCTACAGGAGCTTTCCGGTGATGATATTAACAGGGGGAGGTAGATGACCCCCCTGGTAGGAGTCGCCAGGAGGGGGCCGAAGGCGACTACTTGGTGATCCAACGCAAACTAGAATCAAGTCCGGAAAATCAACTCCGCAATCAATTCCTCAGGTCCCAGACCACTGCTAATTTCTGAAGCTCTGCCCGCCGTGACCGGAGTGAATTTCCCCGGACGGGCGAAGCTGAGGGGGGAGGACTTCCGACAAGGGAAACCCCCGTGCGGGAGCACTGCTTGCTGAGAGGGTTACGAGTCCGCCACCATCAGGCTTGACTAATGATATCGTCTGATTGTCGCATGATTTGATCTTAAGTGTTAAGCGACTGAATGAAATAATCGCAACCTGGAGAGGAGATCTTACCTAGACCAGGCGGGCGTCATCCGGGAGAAAGTAAGATACGGGTTTTCGGCAACTCTAGCCAGCCATTAGACAACCCACGAGCCACTTAACGTCTTTTGCTTCTCAATATGGCGTGGTAATGCAGCAGAGGTATTCACATGTCACTGGATAATAATCGATCTTATCAGCATGCTTCTCGAAGTGATTGTGGCTAACTTGTCCGAATATTGGCTGGTAAGTAAGGGTCAATGGCCCTGATGGGAGCTAGCATTTCTAAGAAAGGAATGTGAGTATTTTCATGAGTGTGAGTCGCGATAAGGCACGCAAAGAAACCAAAGGTCAAAAGGGAATATGCTCAGGGCGAAGGCAGGAAAAAATAGATCAATTATTAAAAAAAAAAAAAAAAAAAAAAAAAAAAAAAAAAAAGAACAACACGATTCGTAATTAGGATGAATATCCGGGAAATCGGAACACATCCATGCATCAAGCCGTCTGGGCAGTTCTGTAGATCGTAGATAGTCCCAACCCCGAGGGGTCCGGGGAGAGGGGGAAGGATAATGAGGGTGCAACCCCAACTTGGTCTACTAGAACAGATATCACAGTCACATTGTCGTTGGGAACGTGTCCCCGATAACGTCTTTCCGTTCGTTATCATCTCAATGATAACTAACCGATGCACAGTGTGTATTTGTCTCTTTGAGCAGGCACCAGGAGGTCCAGACCCAGTATAGTTTAGTACATACCTAGATTCTCAAAGCCGATTTGACCTTCAACACTAAATCTCAGGGATCGCAAGATAGAAGAAGGGCAAGGGTAGGGGCCAGGGGGTTCGGTAGAGCCGACGGAGAAAACCTCCCGCGGTTCATATCGTGGCGGTTCCCCCAGCTCTGATAGGATAAAGTCGGCCGTCTTGGTCGATGATCTGGAATCCACCCCCAGGACCAGAAGGTTTATCCGCCTAGAGAGGAAAGAATGGCGACCCCGGAAAAATTATCATTCGGACAAGGGTAGTGCGAATCACTAAAAAGATCCGTGAGATAAGACAGACAAAAGTACAAAACTCCGTACTATACAGAGGTGTCTAGGGTGTGAAACACGGGGTCACAGGGCTGCAAATGTGAAAAGCCTAGAAACTTGATCATCTGCTCGTCCTTATCTGGTATGGGAAAAAAAAACCTGCTTTGTTCCAACTCAACGTCCAGATTTGGGAAGGATGAGATAGGGGATTGGAACAGAAAGAGCCGGCGGTACCAGCTGCAAATTCTCAGCTGAATGAATGCTTCTCATAGCTGCGATGGCTGATGCCGGGCCGATTGCCGGCGCTTTGCCGGCCAGAAGAACGGTACCATGTATGCGCGCTCAGGCTTCAGGCTCGTGAGTCGAAAGCGAAACCCCACACCTATCGATGATTCTCCAGGCTCCAGCCTGGGTTGGTGGAACAAATGGGGGAGTAGGACTGGATGCTGAGGGTACTACGCAGGTACGGCACCAGGGCTACGTAACTCCTCGGCCAGGCCAGAGGCAGGACTGCTTAACCTACATACCTACATACTAGTCTACGCAAGCACACAGTCGACAGCTATTCAACACCTCATATTGTCCGTCTTTGTCGCCATCTTGCTAATAAATAATTCCACATTTTGCCGAACAGCCAGCGAGGCGCCATATCTGTCATGATGACAACAAAGTGCCAGGCCGTACGTATTACTTCACAAGCCGGCATGCGACTAATACGACAGATGCTGCTACTCCTCTCAACCTGCGATGATGAGGTATAGGCACTATTGAATTGGCGAGCAGTGACGTTCCCATAGATCTCCAGGCCCATTTTCTATTTTTTTCGAAAGACCCCATGATCTTGTTGCGCCCGGCACCGAGCCCTCCACTTGCACATCCCCAATGACGGAAGATCTTCCCCGCGATCATCGCGGGACATGATCTACACGAGTCGCATTCGGGAGGTGCTCTATCCGGAAAAGGTCATTCCTCTATTTAGTAGCTGCTTGAAGGCCCGAATGTTGCATTGAATCGAGGAGGTCAATAGTGGATGCGTTCTAGCGCAGAACAATTGTCACTTAGTTGCAGGTAAACCTTGGCCAGATACCTGGGTGCAAGTATGCAGAAGCACGCCTCGTTTCTGCTGCAGCGCGAACAGGCGAGAGTAGGCGTGGCGCTAACCGACTTAGCCGTTGTCAGGCAATCGCTACGGTGACTATCGGCGGCAATCGCTTTATCAGGGCAGCCAAGGGACGTGGACACTGTGCAGTAATCCCATGAAGTTGACGATCACTACCATGCTTAGTCGAGACTGTTCATGCGTCGAGGACTGTCACTTTACTCGGCCTTAGGGCTTTAGGCTTGCCTAAATCACAATCTCTTTTGTTATCAGCAACTCCGGCTTTGGATCTATGCAAGTACACAGGGAATTTTATCATTTGTGCCCATGGAAGAAGTATACTTGGAAACATCTCGCCAACCACTAAGCAATATCAAAGTCAAAGGAAACGGCGGCAAGACCCCCAATTTCGCACTAATCAGATCAGAGAGAACGAGGTAATCATGAGTCAAGTACAGATAATTGTTACACAGCCGGATGCTCACTTCAGGCCAATCGATAAGCATTTCGTACATGGCGCCGGCAGCCATGGACTCCCTTGACTAGCCGCGATGTCACTCGCTTTTCGTGTTGCCTGATCCTTTCAGTATGGGGTAAATGATAATTGTGTCTGGTGTCTGACAATCAGCCAACATACACGCACACGCACATTCTTATCTCAGTTTCATACGATAAATAAAACAATCTTGCCTCCTCGTTGACTAGAGCATGTCAAATAAGCGAGCTGCATTCAATTCTTTTTATCTATCTCTGATGTGTTGCTTGCTCATTTACAGCACTAGAATGCGGTAACACCCGCCCCATGGCCCATGATCGCTAGGATAGGAGAGCAAATCCGACTAGGAGGTATATTTACCTAGAAGATGACAATCCGCATTGGCTGCAGAGCAAGACAAAATGCAGAACGCATTGACTCCCAGAAGCAGACGGTTCGAGACTCTCGCGCTGTACAGTCCTCCTTGGTTTCTGCCTTGCGGTAGGTGTTTCACATGTGGAACTCCGTGCTACCATCAACGACAGCTGAGATCCAACCACGGCCAGCTCTCAAGCGCAACCCATTGTAGATCAATCCATTATCAATATGATGTATTGGTATTAGTGTGTGATACTCTTGTCTTGCCCTTCGGCTCTGCAATGGCTGAAAATACTGTCACACGGACTATCGCGATAAGTTAGTCTGATTTGCCACAACGAACAGGGAAGCTCCTTTATCCAGCCCGAGCCAATCATTTCATTGCGTCAGGATTCATTGAATAGAAATCAGATATGACGTGCCAGAGGCAATCATGTTACCGTTATGGCCGGAACAGCCTGATTTCGTCAACCCGGGGAAGTGCGAACGATACATCCGAGTGTCCTGCCAACTGTGGAAGTCTTGCCGAGACGGATTACTCAGCCTTGCAAGAGAGGCCAAGTGAGAGCCAGGGGAGGGGCGCTGTCGGGTTTCAGTCTTGGTATTGCGTTATGATATCCATGATCCATTCTCAAGGGGGCAACAGGTCAGCCGATTATCGGGATGCGCTCGCTGCACTCGTGAGAAGACGTTTACTTTTTACGCAAGAGAATTGCGTCGAAGTCTTCCCTGTGCGCTGCTATCTTCTGGTCGATCCTGTCCGAAGGCGACCCTAACCGCTTGGCAGCAACATGCGGGGATGAAACCTGGGGAATCTCCAGAGAATCTCCGTATAGAGGTACATATTACGGAAAGATTGACCTATCAGGATTGCCATACAAGGCACAATTCTGGGCAATGCGAAAGAAATCAGCACCGCTCATGTCCATCTACCAGTAATGAGCAAGAGATTCTTATCAGTTGAACTTAACAGCAGGCCCATCCGATGCAACAAGGGGACTGTGAGAGGGTTGCCTGCGGTCAGATTCTACCCTCAGACACACACACACACACACAGACACACCGGCACGCCTGGTATGTAATCTTACAGCCGCCCGGGTATGGTCGTGACCGATTGCGGTCGAGTTTAAACGCCACGTCCCGAAATCCGGCTACGGACACGCACTTCCAAGCCCTCCGCAAGGCGCGATCCGAAGCTCCACATGCTTCTGGAACGGAGCACCTTGCCCAATCATGGTGGAGCAACGGTATCACGGTGATGTCGTCGATACACAGGCGTCACAGCCGCTGCCCCCAGGTTATGCGGGGCCGCGCTTCCGGAACCCGGACGCAATCATATTAGTACGGACGCAGTACGTACCTGCTGTACTGCCCGGAGGCAGACACGCAGGCAGAGCTGAGTGAGGCAGGCAGGTACTGTATCCCCCGTCAGAGGCTTAGGCAGTCTGGTTGGAAATGTGTGGGATTGGCGGGTTGGCCTCACTCATTGGTCAACTCGTCAGGGTTCCTCTTATCAGGCATCAGATATCATGCTAAATTCAGCTTCAAAGCCTTCTCCCTAACAAAGACAGGAAGAGCGCAGCCTGGGGCGGGTCACGGGCGATCTGGAAGGGGCACACCCAGTCTATTCAACCCCCAGAGGTCCTTTCCTCACTGTCGCATCATTATTCTTTGCCTACAACCTGTATCACAAATACCAACTTTCGGCTGGAAACGGTATCCCCGAGGTTTCTCCTCTGGTCAACCCAGAATACCTCACTCTCTGACCCTCCAGTCACACCATTGACTTCTTCTTTCAAGATTTTGGGGGGAAGTCGGTCAATAGGGGGGCAAAAAACCCCCCACAACGTATATGCATTGCACTCCATAGTTAGTCTTGCCCGGTTGGTAATCAGCAGTGTCGGTCGCATCTGGGGACATCTGGAGAAAAGAGGCGCAGGGCACGAGAGAAAAACGGCCACCATTTTGCGCGATGACACGTCGCTCGAAAGGGGCGGAAGGGCTCGGATGAAGCTAGGGGGGCCAATTTAGATGTCACTTCATTATACCATTAAGTAAGTATCTTGCAACTACACCCCCTGTACCTGACTGGATCTAGGTCAAGGTACTCGTACCTGGGTGCCTGAATCACTTTACCCCGTATCTATAATTATATAAGTAAGACTTGGTCACCAGTGGGTGGACCCTTGGCTAGCTACTCTTCATAACTACTGTGCAGTCTAGTTCAGGACGATCGACTGGGCGAGGGGGTCGGACGTGGTCAGGTCTCGTCCAATTCCTCACCACAGGCAGACTAAGGGTTGGTAGTGTGCTGTCTACCTGCCTTAGTGAGGTACTAGTGTACTGTGAGCGAAGCTTAAGGGAGGGCAGCAAACGAGATAAGGTCCTTGTCGTGCCATTTTCTTCACCTCGCACCCACGCACGATGTTGTCCAGGCATCGGCCTTGTTTTTCTCCTTCATCTCCTACACTAAAGCTCTTCTCCTCTCTGACTTCTACTCCCTGGATGTTGGTCTACGGAAATCATGCTATCGTTCGCAATCCATCCCACCGACTATAGTTCTACTCACTCGGTCGAGATGGCCAGAGGCACATGCTAGCTAGGCTTCTGCCCCTCTTTCATCTCCCAGAAAGCCCCTCCTCCCTCCATCCGCCCCGTCCTCCCCCTCTGACCCTACTGTAAGACTAAGTACTTTACCCCTTTCCCCCCGTCTGCTCCGACCTAGTCATAGCTCCAAGGGAGCTATCTTTCAATCTCAGCCAAAACCCCTCCGGAATCCCGGGTCTAGTCTACAATAGGTGTGTGTGTGTGATGGGTTTCAACCAGTTATGTTCCTGCTTGTGTACATAATTACCTAGGTACTTACCTGTTGAATCGGACCGCCTCCCTGTCTGAGACTGTACAGTTTGTAGATAGTGCAGGAAGGACTCTGCGGAGGAGGGGTGGGCGGAGAAAAGTTGGGCACTGTTGATCCGTGTACGTTACTACGGACAGTACAAGTGTACAACCCTTTAGCTGCAGGTGGAATCCGATCTTCCGTCCGTTGTGCGCCTCTCTGCTTCTCTTGTTTGCAGACCGCCAGTAGTGCGTACTTCGACTCCCACAGAAACTGAGTGTTGGGAATTTTGGATCGGGTTGCAAATGGCGATAATTTAGCATTGATTTTACCTGACCTTATGACAAAAGAGAACGTATACAAGAAAAGCGGGAAAGCTCGTTGATACCTACCTATCTACTGTACGGCGCATTCGTATACAAGAACAATAATTTCCCAAAGGAGAAAGTTTTACCCCATACGAGAGACAGCCTGAAAGAGAGAGAGATTCACCGAACCTTTTCCCCCAATCATGGATACTATTCGTATGTGCCAGTCTGCCAGGTTGCCCCAGTGTTGCCCTCCACGTAAGAGCTGGGGCTGGCTGGGCTACAGCACTTTCATCTCTCGCCCAAATCAAGTTTAGCTTGGAGGCAGAAAATAACCAGACAAAAAAAAAAAAAAAAGGGACCAGCACAACGCCGAGCCGACCGATAATAGGCGAGGCAGGCAAAGAGAGAGGGGGGTGGGCCACTACGCCCACGGAAGATGGCCGGGAATTGCGTCATGGCAGTGAGAATGATTTGCAGCTAAATCCAGGAGGTTCGAACTTTCGACAATAAGGGAAACATGGGCCTGCCTTAGTGGCGGCGCACTGCCGCGTTTCTAGATGACAATCTCCCGTCTCTGGAGGCATTGTGACTCGTTGGTCGGTAGATAGTTTCTACAATGGTCAGTCCACGTAGACTATCGAGATGTCTAGTCTAGGAACATACAGTGCTTGGCTGATTGTTGTATACTGGAAGTTTTCAGCTTGCCACGTCAATGGTTGGTAGGCACTGACTCGTTGCTATTTCTGCTCTAGAGTTTTTTTTATTCTATTGTCTTGCTTTTGGTGGTAGATACGTAATTGTCGACTTCATCATTTATCACCATCAGCATCACTATCAATCTAGGCTGTATGTGGATGAATGTGGGAGGGCAATGTGGGTTCCAATGTGTGTGAGTGTTTGTTGTACCGGGCCGGGGGCCGGGGTACTGTCTTCCACATGCTGTGATTTGACGGGATGCAATATTTAGCAGAGGAGAAATAGAAAAATTTAAGCCCGGCGGATCAAAACTTAAGATCTTGTCATCATCGAAGTCCCGAACAATCCATCCACTAGAAACGATCCAGGGTAGAGAATCTCCACGAGAAACCTCCCCGTTTGGGAAGAGACGACGAGAAGACAGAAGGGAGAAAATTTTTCTCCGACTGAAGAGAAAATTTTCTGCAACCGCAAGAATGAGACGGTGTGTGAGAAGACTGGGTTGTGTGCTGTAAAAAGTGTGGGAGGTATCGGATGATTTCGGAAGAATTCCGGCCTTTTTCCTCTCTCCCCTTGAACTATTTTTTTTCTTTTCCTGGGGGAGAGGCTGGCGAGTCTAAACGGGGCGGGCAACTGAGCAAAGAAAGTTGGATTGCGGAGAAAAAATTCTTACCTAACCCGACTTTTCCCTTCCCCTCTTCCCTCTCCAGTCTCCAGGGTGAGTTGAGGCCACGGGCTCGCGTCCTCAAAGGGGTTTTCCGGTGAAGCAGCCATCGTCGTTAGGGCCCTTTAGGGCCCGTTCTGGCCTTGGTTGGTTTCTTCCCTCCCCGGGACTTTCCCCTCCCCCTCTACCGGTGGCCGTGGTTTGACTTTTCCCCCTCTCTTTCGCTCGCGCGCGGCCTTTTCACCAGGCTAGGCTAGGCTAGGCTAGGCTCTCGGTCTGAGGCAATTTTTCTCTTCCCTCGTCTTTTATCGGGATGTCCGACCCGAGTTCGTTCTACCCTGGCTCTTCTCTCTGCCGAATCTATCCCGAGTCCCGTGGTGGTCTGAGCCGCCCTCACTGGGCGGTATCTGGGGAGTCTTTTCCAGCTATTCCTCGGAAGAAGGTATCCCGGTTGGCTGACTTGCTGCCTCGCTATGCTGTGGCTTGACTGCCTTACTCTTCCGGGAAATTATGTAACTATTCTTATCATGTCGTGATGTGCTGGTGGCCAGGTCAGGCCAGGGCAGTTTAAGACCAAGATGAACTTGAACCCCTCGGCAATTTCCACCTCGGCCAATTTTGATGCGACTGCTACCATTCCAGGAGCTTTATTGGGTACCTTGGACTCACTTTGACACTCCGTAGTTCGATAGTAGTCACATATCCATTATCCAAAACTGGGGATCGCTAGGGGATTGGGGTAGTACAGGCTCGAAACAGTAACCGGAAAGGAGTGAAAAATTTTTCTTTCTACCCAATCTTTCAAGTTTTTGGTTTGTAACCTATCGTCTGCCACGCACCCTCTGTTCGGCTATGGATTGTTGTCTTTGGGGCAACGGGTATGGTTGCAGTCAGAATTACACTGTAGCGGTGAGCACGCATAAAAAATTTTCATATCTTGCCGATGAATCATTTTCCAGGGCACACAACACATCCCCCGCCTCATTCTCACGCTCACTTTTCTCTTTCCCATCTTGGTTATAAGCGATGTCAGCTGAGTTTCGCAACATGCACCCGATTTTCAATCTCGGTTTGTAACCCCTCATATTGTCTCATCTACAATCCCCCCCGCCCCTTTCTCAGGCCAGAGATATAGATTGCTCAGGTAGCCTACAGACGAATGAACTATATAGTCGCACCACAATTGGTGGAAATAATCCTTTCTCCTTCTCCAGACCACCAATCATACCCAGTGATCTCAAGTAGATTAAGACAAACCCCCGTTTGACAGCTGAGATAAGCATTTTGTGCTCGTCACACGTGACCGGGGTTGCACCACCTTTGGAGTGTTAAAGATTACTCCATGCGGAGAGATTCCACGGGTGATTTTTGTTCCGCCTGAGATGGAGGGGGCATTTTCCGTGTGGGGGGTTTGTCATTACGGAGATTTGCCGACAACCAAACCCCCCCCCCCCCCCCTTCCCCTCCTCGGATGTTGTGTTCACATGATAATTGGGACTTTGTTGGTGCTTTCTTGGTTCTCTGGGGCTCTAAGTCTTAATTGAGGCTTTCCTCTTGCGAAACTGTGGATTTGCTTATCGCGAATATAGTCAGGTGCTGCGCTAGGGTGGGGAAGAAGTAAACAAACGTGGAGTGCATGTAACTAGGCAGATTTGCTTTTGGCCGGCCGATAGCAGCAGCGTTCCCCGCATTGGGATTCTGAGATTCTCCAGATTCCCAGAGAGACAGTGGTCTATGTTTCTTGGTGGTCCTCTAGCATTGGCTCTAGTCTGATCGGGTGGTCTTTGGACTATACCCCCTATGGGTCTATAGATGGTTGAGTGGGTTGGGGTTCGCGGTGCGGGTTTATGAGAGCCGAGGTATGTAGAAAGGGAGGTCGATGAGAGGGAATTGCGGTCATGGTGTTATCTAATGTGGGCTGAAAATTGCGAGCTTATTGAAACTGGTCTTGTTGGTTTATGTCTCGATGGCTACTGTCGAATCTGTAGAGGTTGACTGTGGTTGATGATCTTAGTAGGCTTCGCGTCGCCCGGTGTATACTCACCCGGGTCCCGGAATATATACTCGGAGGTTCAGCCGAACAAGTAGTACACATGTATACACTCAACCAATGCACCAGCACACTAAGCATGCAGGAACAATGTGACTCCCTGAGTTCAGTTGGGAGCATTGACCCAGACCATACAAGTGCTCGTGATGCTCGTGTCGCACCAGCCGTCTTTGAAGCAGGTCGTTATGTAACACGTGCCTCAATCTGACGACGATGCTGTCTCGCTAGTCAAGGTCCTATTTGTATCTATAGCCAGCTTCAAAGATTGTTGATTACGACATCGATCAGCGCATAGGTAGCTATTCTACGAGTCTGGACTCAACGCCGTTATCGGCCAACTATATTACCAGTAGTCTGTGGCCGACATTTGAGCAGAAAAGCATGGTATCCAGGAATTCTACAAAGCTACACCTATGACGCTCCCGCAGCAGTCCGCGGTGTATAAATGTGGCCGCCAACCAGAAAAGCATCTTTGCACATTCCAACCCTCCCACCTACCTCCTCACATCAAGAGATTCGGCAACATTACCCAATGCGGCCGCGATGATGTCGCGCTCTAAGTATTCTGCCGCGTCTGGCCGCTCTTCGTCGGCCGAAGCAAAAGTTCAATCAAACATGTTCTTGAACAATGCAGCCTGTCTTTTGTTCGCAGTCAAATCAAGCCAACAGTAGTGCTCGAATGACAGATTTCTGCTTGCTTGCTCCCTGGGGTTGCGCTTATCTCAATTTCTCATAACCCACCTCACTTATCGCTCAAATCTCTGTCCTCGTGCCTCATGGCTCCCCCGCGGCAACGGACGGCAGCCGTCCAGGACGACTCGAGATCGGAGGGCTCCAGTACTACTAGAGAACACAAAACCACAGGTGCGAAGTCTCGCAAAGGTGCCAATGGGTCTCTGGCATCATCTGTCACCAGTCGAGAAGCCAAAGCCTCTGGGAACCTTGCGAATGTCACCAGTGCCCCCGCTGGGGGAAACGTTTTAGATGTGCCAAAGGTACGCCTGCGTTTACTCTCCACTACTCGCTCACTATCCCATTCGAAAGCTTTCGCTTCTACCGTATAGTTTAGATGATACGGAGACTGATATTTCCTTCTTACATGCAGATCCCCTGGAACGAGATGCCCCTTGACCTCCTCCATTCGTACCGACATGCCTACAAACTTTCCTCCCCCAGTGCCTTCACCAGCGAATACTCCCACCTCCTTCTCTCCAGAGGCATTGGCCTGCGATCCCCGACATCAATCGCCGCCCAGCGCGCTCACCTTCAAAGTCAAAATCAAATGACAAATGGCACCTCCCAACCTACTACCAGCACCACTAATACATCTACCGCCGCCCCCGCTGCCCCGAAAAAAGCTCTGCACGGCAATCCCTCTTCGGCCCCCAATGGCATCGGCGCGAAGCACAAAGACCGGCAGACCCAGAAGCAAGCACCAAGCGCAATCAACGGGAAGAGCGCTCTCCATCACATCATTGGTCAAGACCGAGTGAGCAAGAACCAACTTGCCCTGTCGGTCCGCAAACACTTCAATAGTGCTGGTCTCGCAGAGCAGGAGGCAATTGCTCGGTTTCTATACAAAGTTCGGGAAGAAGGGAGAGGGCGACATTTCCGGTTGAGATTCCAGCCCTGAAATGCTACCAATCCCATTTTGCCTCGACGATTCTCGTGCCACCCCCAACCTATCTCTGCAAATATTGCGCTGCGATTCGAAACACTCGGCCCTGTGACATACAGCTTATCGTCGCCTTCTCCCGTTACGATCTTGTTTATACTGGCGTTCCAGGATCACCTTTCAGGATATTCTGGAGGCGACTGAGTTGGAAACCCTGTCTGCTCGATGCTTTCCTATCCTTTGCGTCACATCGCTCCCTCCTCCCGCCCAATCTACACCTCCTTCTCTTCTTGTTGGAAACGAGACACTGGCTCAGTTTCACTTGCTCTCTCATGATACCCATCAGTGCGACACTGCCCACTGCGCTCGTGTTTTTCTCTCTTCCCCTAACCCGCCTCTGCACTAATCTTCTTTCCCACCCTATCGTTATTGTCCATCTATCTGGCGTCTAGTGTTCTATCATCTTCGTTGACTTATCAAGACAACGCTCCACTTGGGCAATAGCGGTCACCTCTGCTCATCTTTGTTCGAAAAGGTGTTGCAACTTAATCCACTTCTACATCCACCTCGCCTCTCTGCCTCTACCCAGCACGCACTCCACACTCCACTACAGGATCAAATAGACCGTTTCGTCTGCCTCTTCATCGTTTTCTCGGCGTTCCCCAATTCTTCTTACCCTACCTACACTGTACGTATAATATATACTAATCAAGACTGGAGTATTTTACCCTTTTGTCGCACGGGTGTAAGAGCATAAACTGGCGAGGTGTACGAGTCAGGTAAATTACCTCCACTGCACTGTCATGCCTAAGAGCAGTCTACTCGTGTTCTCTATTCACGGATACATGTCGGTAATACCTATATACGCAACTGAATCTACCCCCCCGCAACCGTTCATCATCTCCAGATCACCTTTTCCCAGCGCTTGCCAAAGAACCCCCAAGCCAGGTAGGTTACAAAGAAGGGACACTAAGCGATACAACCCTCACTACGAGCCTGATAAATGGTGTTCTCTACGTACGGTCTAAATAAACAGTCAAATCACCTGACGACTGCCCCATCGCAGGGAAAGATTCACATATGGCAAGAAGTGAAAGCTGAGTACAAATCCAATGTTCAAGACCCATGTTACATCGACGTAACATCCCCCCGCCAAGCTATCACGCTAGCATTGCAATGCCCACTGCGTCTGAAGCGGTGTTGTTATCATCCCGAAGGCGATATAAGAACCCCCCGTCTTCAAGAGCAGTGGCGCACGGTACCAACAAGAAGACAGCAGACGAGGAAGACGAAGATAAACACAAAGGTAGAGCCTTTCACTGGGGCAAGAAACACAAAAAGACACAAAGCGAAGTACGGGACCCAAGATATCCATTCATTTCCTGTTGACCGTATAGTTGCCAGCGTCGCCCACTGCGTTGAAGCGGTGTTGTTATCAGCCCGAAAGCGATATAAGAACCCCCCGCCTTCAAAGCAGTGGCGCTTGACGCCGTCAACGATCTGGATGGTGAAGGTATGAAGGAAGACAGATAGAAAGTAAAGCAATAGTACAGAATCCAATAGTCATTTCCGATATGTGCGTAAGCGAATCCCAATGTGTTGCTGCGTTGCCCGCTGCGTTGAAGGGCTGTTGTTATTGACCTGAGGGCAATATAAGAACCCCCCCCCCCCGGGTTCAAGAGCAGTGGCGCGAACGATAACAACGATTTGGGATGGTGGTGATGATGATGGTATGGACGAGTTGTCTAAGGCGATTTGCCTGGTCCCAGGCACACGCCAGAGTAGCAGATGTCCGTGTGGCAGCAGTCCCTGTGGCGGCGGCAGCGACGGTGGCATTTGCGGTCTAGGGTCGACATCTCGCCGTCGTTGGTGGCCGTGGCTTTGTTCTTGGGGGTGGGGGGAACAGTGTCGTCCGAGGTTTCGGCCGAGGGGCCTTCCTCGTCGTTTTCGTAGTCATCGATGAGGGTAAGGCCTTCCTCGGTGTTGGCTTCATTGGTGGAGTCATCGATGGGATCAATGTGGGTAACAGGGGCAGAGGAGGTATCTAGCTCTGAGTCGACGTTGTCTGGATTCAGAGGAAGAGGGTTAGTTTGTGTTGAGGATTGAGGAGGGTGGAATGATGATGGACTGAGGGACTCACCTCGAGTGTAGAGGCGGAGATACCCATTGAGGGCTTTCTTGACGGAGGCATGGCCGGTGCAGCGATGCAGACACTTGAAGTAAGCCAGCGTGGTTTCGTAGGAGATGTTGTCATCGTCGGTGTTGTCCTTGGCGAGGTCGCAGTTGCAGCGGGTTGAGATGGCTGTCGAGGTCACCAGAGTGACCAGGAGGGCGAAAACCCAGAAGGAGAGGAAGTGGAGCTTCATCTTGTCCACGGACAGATGAAAAAGTGGTGTTAGTGTAGGTAGATGGAGTAGCTGTTGGACTTTGGATGGAAACTGTGGACTTGGTGACGAGATGGAGGACGAGAGGTAGAAAGAGGATGAGAGAAGGAAGGAAGAAGGGGAGATCGAGGAGGATATGGGGGGATACTTATAGCCCAGGACTTGACAGTACTGGAGATGGTCAACAGTGAATGATTCAACTACCAAAAACAGAACAGAGATAGATCTAGTGAATCTACCACTTCCCATCAGGAATCCTCAGTGAATATCCCAGATTTCACAGCTGGGCGTGTGACCTGGGAACCAGAATTGGAAGCATCGTCTACAGGTCATGCGAAGACAAGGAGATAAGTATAGAACAGGCAATAGCCTCTATTATCCAAATTATACAGGCATAGTCTTCGTATATACATACATGCAAGGACTGATCACAGACCTTATGGAAAGTCTGGCACCAAAAGTATAGAGAGTGCTGCCACACCAGCTCTATCCCCGCTCGTCTGCAGAACTTCAACACAAGTCTATTGCCAGTCGGATGGACCGATACCCATCCTGTTTTCTCGGAGCGGAGTGGTGTTTGTTCGATGGGCTTCAGTGTCGCGCCGAGTTCCTGCCTGAGTCCGCATCGAGGAACGGAATCCAGGCCAGGGAACGACGACACTACCCTGGTTGTAGTTTATGCCACAACCTAAATGTCAATTGCTAAAATTCAGAGGAAAAGGTTAATCCAACAAAAAAGCGAAAAAAGCCGACTCCGATCCATGCTGCCCCTTAAAACGCCCTGAACGTGACCCAATACGGTATGGACCATCATCTTTAAGTGCATGCCGTATCATAGCATTAACAGTAGTCGGTTGATTCAATCATCCTCCTCGCTTGCGGTTTGGGACTTGTTCTTGGGCTTTTCAGCAAGCTGCTTCTGCCATACATGATTGGCAGCAGTCCTGTCGAGATCGGCAAACAGGATGTCGAAGACTTCCGAATACCATCCAACTGCGTGACCTTCAATACCCTTCTTGATGTTCTATTAAAACGTTAGCGTGGCTGGAAAGATAGACAGATGCAAATGAACTCACCTCGGGCAGCTCCAGCCAGTCGGACATGTTGTCCGCAGGGAAGATGATCTTCTTAGCTCCAGCACGGCGAGCGGCCACCGTCTTCTCCCTGAGTCCTCCAATGCGCAAGACTTTGCCGGTCACTGTCAGCTCACCGGTCATGGCAATAGTAGGGTCCAGAGGGTGATTCAAAGCCAGGGACAACAGGGATGTAGCCATCGTGATACCGGCAGACGGTCCGTCCTTGGGCACTGCACCCTCAGGGCAGTGCATGTGTAGTTTCGCCTTCTCGAAGAACCGGTTCTCGGGGAACTGCTTCGCCATCACCGATTTGGCGAACGAGTATGCAATGTGGGTGGACTCCTTCATAACGGTTTGCAAGTTACCGGTGATATCAAGACCAGGTCGAGATTCGGCCGACAAAGCGTTTTCAAGGATAGACTCCACGTACAGGGCGGCACCGCCCATGCTGGTCCAGGCGAGACCCATGGTGACACCTGCTGGGAAAGTTTCATACAGACGGTCGGCCGTGAAAACAGGGGGCCCAACATAATCAGTCAGGCTGCCCTTGTCAATGCTGACACTCACGTTCTCAGGAACCTTGAGTGCCACGCGAGGAGTTTCCGTAGTGGCTTTCTCTGGGTTAATGGGCGCGTTTGCGGGATCAGTCAGCTCGGTCTCTTTCTGAGATTCCGCTTGCACAGCCTTGCCCTCATCCGTGATCGCTTTTTCTTCTGCAAGAACATCCTCTCCCAGATCCCGAACGATTTTGAAGGCGGCCTTGCGGTAAACTTTCTCAATCTGCTTCTTCAAGTTACGTACGCCACTTTCGCGGCAATACGATTTGATGAGCTCTTCGACAGCATCCTCCGTGAGGGTAACGTCAACGTCCTTGAGACCTGTCAATTCCCTGGCGGCAGGTGCGAGGTACCGCTGAGCGATAGCCATCTTTTCGTCCGCAACATAACCGGACAGCTCAATAAGCTCCATGCGATCAAGAAGAGGGCGAGGAATAGTGTCGGTGATGTTGGCGGTACAGACGAACAGAACCTTAGAAAGATCGACTGGGACATCCATGTAGTGGTCCAAGAATGACGAGTTCTGTTCGGGATCGAGGAGTTCGAGGAGAGCAGAAGAGGGATCGCCTTGATGACCATGACCAATCTTGTCGATCTCATCAATCAAGATCAAAGGGTTTTCCGTCTGGCATTTCTTAAGGGCCTGGATGATACGACCAGGAAGAGCGCCAACGTAGGTCCTTCGGTGTCCCTTGACCTCAGCGACATCCGTCAAACCACCCACAGAGAAGCGATAATACTGCCTGTTCAAGGCGCGTGCAATGGACTTTCCAATACTGGTCTTACCTACACCTGGTGGTCCGACCAGACAAAGGATCTTGCCCTCGACAGTCCCGCGAAGCTTTCCAACGGCAATGAACTCGAGAATGCGATCTTTGACGTCTTTCAGACCGTGGTGATCTTCATCAAGGACAGACATCGCATGCTTGATGCTGAAGTTCTCCACGCTCTTCTGACCCCAAGGAATCTGAGTTAGCCAGTCCAGATAATTCCGCGTGACATTGAACTCTGACGCAGCAGGCTCCAGATGAGCCAGCTTGTTGATCTCCTCGTCGAAGACTTTCTTGATGGCCTCGGGCATGGCGAGCTTTTCCGCCTTATCCTTGAACTTCTCGACCAGCTTGTCTTTACCGTCGGACTCGATACCTAGCTCACGCTTGATACCCTTCATCTGCTCCATCAACCAATACTCGCGCTGTCGCTTCTGAATCTTGGCTTCGACATCCTTCGAGATCTTGGACTGGAGCTGAGCATTCATGAGTTCCTTCTTTAACACAATAAGAGCCTTGGGAAGTCGTTCTTCGATGTTCATCAACTCCAAAACCTCCTGCATCTCATGAAGTTCTCCCGCGGAGACAGCAGCGGCAAAGTCGGCCAACTTGGCTGGATCATCACTCAGATTACCCGGGAACTGATCGGTGTAGAAGGCGGAGATCTGGTCACGGAACAGAGGGTTCAAGCTAGCAATCTCCTTGCAGACGTTGACAATTTCACTGGTCACGGCACGAATGATGGCGCTCTTCTTATCGTAGGTTTGCTCTGCCAGATTCTCAACATTGACGAGGCTGACAAGGTACTTTCGTAAGAAGGAGGTTGGTTCGTAATGGTCCTTCGGAGCAATTTCCGCGCCACCCTCTTCGAAACTGGCCACGACATCCCCACGTTTATCCTGAACCTTCTCCTCGGCTGTGCCCGACTTGGTAGAATCATTGGGTGGAATGAGTGAAGAGATCTTGATCCGACGGTGGGGGTAAAGGACGGCTGTCACACCGCCTGCGTCGCCACGGAGAGGGTAAGCGGCGGTGATCTGAGCAAAGACACCGACGTCATAAACATCGTCGAGATTCTCAATCACATCTCCATCCGCGTTCTCGTCCTTAAACAGGAAGGCACCCACGTATGGTTGGCCACGCTTCATCATATCTTGAATGGCGCTCGCCACATTGGGGTCTTTGATAGTAATAGCTTTGTAGAAGCCAGGGTACAGCGGTCGCTTGGCGATAGGGATAGCCATGACCTGAGGATAGATGTCCGGCACAACTGGCTTCTGTAGAGCTTTCTCGCTGCTGCCCTTCTTGCCCTTCTTGCCACCATCTTCATTGTCACCGTTGCTCGCACCGCTAGGCCTAGAATCCGATGGGCTGCCACTGACAGGTATCGGCGATGGTTCATCAGAGGGGCTTTCTTTGCCTTCTATGGGGCTACCGCTCTTCTTTGTCTCGTCCTCCAAGCTACGTTGCTCCTTGTCCACCGCCGCCTTCTCTTTCCGCCGCGATGACCCCGATGTCGGAGCTCCGGGTTCTAGTGACGATCCCTGCCTGTTGGAGGCATCAGTCGCCTTCCGTCGAGCATCGGGACGTCGTCCGGTATCTTTCTCTTCCTTGATCTCTTTTTGCTCTTTTTGCGTAGTGTCCTCCTTATCGTCGTTCTGTGGGGGCTTCTCTTTCTGGCGGAGCGAGCTCGATGAGAAAGGACGGGGGGAAGACGGAAGGATGCGGCCGAATCGGGAGGCGTTCAGGATTGATCGAGCACTAGCATTGTGCCTAGGAGAAGCGAGGAGAGGGCGAAGGAGTATGGGACGCGGCGTTTGGTGGAGCGCGGCTCTCCAGGGGAGTGTCTGGCCGCGGAGCATGCTACTGTGCGTCGACGCGGACGACGGGGACGGATCAGGCGGAAAAAGGAAAGACGAGGTATAGGTGCGAATACGGTAGCCTCGAGGCTGACCGAGATGGCGAAGTATACAGAGTAAGCTGGGGGAGAGAGAAAGCAAAAAGAAGAATCGATCAAGCAAGATGGCAAAAGGAACGGTAAATTGTAAATTGAGGGGGGCGATCGATGACCTTCGGTCGAGTGATTGATTACCGAAGCAGTCTTTCATCATCGCTGCTGTCCGGTACAATGTTAATCCGGTCGGGAAACTTTTTCGAGCCGAACGACTCGAAGCTTCCAAACGTCTTCCCCATCAGGAGGCGGTCGATGCTTCAAGAAAGGTCCCCGGTGGTTCTTCTTCTTCACAGGTCAATTCAAATTTCTCTTCTGCCCCCCTCATATTTTGCGCCCGCTACTCGGTCTTATCTTTGATGCTCTCCTCTCTCTCATAATGAACGTTACATCCGCCGCCATGCCTAAAGCCGCGGCTCTCCCCGCTCGTTTACTGCGGACTTCGCGGCAATACTCCAAGCAAAGTCCGTCCACCACCATCCGGTCCTCGACTCCTGTCCGAACCTATCATGTCTCTACCGCTTCTTCGAGCAGTAATCGCCTGCGCGATGGGACCTGCAGCAAGAAGCAGCCCGCATTCCTTTCGTCAAGGGTAAGTCGCCCGTGTCTTGACCGGTTAGGTCTCATTGTGAGATCCTGGACGGTGAACTGACTTGGACTTTTTGACTGGCAGGCTTTCCATACAACCGCCCCACTTGCGGCTGTCCCCGACCCTTACAGAGTTCTAGGAGTCGACAAAGGCGCTTCTGCATCGGAGATTAAAAAAGCTTACTATGGAATGGCAAAGAAATATCACCCGGATACGAACAAGGAACCCGACGCTAAAGAGAAGTTTGCCGAGGCGCAATCGGCGTACGAGCTGTTGTCTGATCCGAAGAAACGCGAGAACTACGACCGATTTGGATCGGCTGCTTTTGATCAGAATGGCGGCTTCGATCCCAGCGGCGGTAACCCATTTGGTGGTGGTAACCCGTTCGCTGGCGCTGGGGGTTTCCATGGATTCGGCGGCGGATTCCCTGGAGGATTCTCTGCCGACATCAATTTCGAGGATCTGTTTGGCGCTTTCACCGGTGGTGCTCGAAGAGCTGGCCGGGGTCGTCGGGGACCCTTCCAGGAGGTTCTCGTTGGCGAAGATATCGAGGTGCAGACCAGTATCTCTTTTATGGAGGCTGCGAAGGGCACCTCTAAGGATATTGTGATCACTCCGTTGAAAGAGTGTGACACTTGCAGTGGTGGGGGGTTGAAAAAGGGCGCGAAAAAGACCCAATGCCGTCAGTGCAATGGATCCGGCACCCGAGTTCACATGATCCAGGGTGGCTTCCAGGTGGCGGCTACCTGCGACGCTTGTGGAGGATTGGGAATGACTGTTCCCAGAGGCTCTGAGTGTGGCACTTGTAAGGGCAACGGTGTGGTCAGGGATCGCAAGACCGTCCAAGTCGATATTCCGGGAGGTGTGGAGGATGGCATGCGTCTGAGAATCTCCGGGGAAGGTGATGCCCCACCCACCGGTACTGCGGCTCCTACTGGCTCCCGTACGCAACGCGGTGATCTCTATGTCTCGATCCGGGTCTCCCCTGACCATCGCTTCAGCCGCGCCGGGTCCGATATTCTTTACACAGCTTCCATTCCCCTTACCACTGCCCTTCTCGGAGGCGAGGTGACGGTGCCCACCTTGGATGGCGAGGTTAAGGTAAAGGTTGGGACGGGTACTGGCACTGGTGATCGCATTACTCTGTCTGGTATGGGCATGAAGAAACTGGGCGGTCGCAGCCGTAACCTCAGCTCCATGGGTGACTTGCGGGTCGAGTTCAAGGTTGCTATGCCCAAGTACTTGACCAGCAATCAACGGACGATTCTTGAGGTTCTCGCGGACGAGATGGGTGATACTACTGCCAAGCGTATTATGGATATTCCAAAGGAAAAGGATGATGGGTGAGTGGATTCTGGCTAGATTTGATCGCGCCTTCTTTGCTGTCCTCTGACCAATTCTCAGTGCTCCATCTAGCCCGAGCGCCTCGACCGACGACTCCAAGCACCCTGGTTTCCTCAAATCTGCTTGGCAGAAGCTTATGAACCACTCGAAGCAACAGGACTCGAATCCCAGCAAGAAAGAAAGTGGTGATGCCAAAAAGACCGACGGTGACAAGAAATCGGGCTCGAGCTGAAAGGCTCCACGCACGCGACTCTGAACGAGACGTATAATGGGTGATTCTAAGGTCGTGGTCCCGGACGATCTTCTTCGTTTCTTATCTGTTTTTATTTCGGACGATATCATAGCGCCGGCGACATTGGGGGTTTCTTGAGCTATTCTGTATGTTGGGATGATTTCCATGTCGGTTTCTATATATTCTTTTTGTTGTCTTTGGATGCTGGTGCTGTTGTTCGGTGCATAGAGCAATTCTCCCAGTGTATGTCACTGTATGTATGTATGTACGATTAGAAAAGTATATCAAACATCTCTCCTTCTGGCGTATCTTATTTTATTGACTTATTGACTGATCAGCAGCAGACGGGACGGGAAGTTTGGAGGGGTCGAATTGGGAATCAAGAATGGGTGTGTCCCGCCCGTTTGCCCGTCTGTATGTGCCTGTCTTGGTTCGTCACTGCGGGCGGTTAAACTAAACCATGTCTTGCCCATTATTAACTGACCACACTGTCCACAACAATGTCTTCTCTCTTCTCTTCAGGACCCTGTGCAAAGGTCAGAGGGTGTGACTACTTGATTGTTTTTTTCCCCACTTGAACCGAATCTCGGTTATTGATCATCATCCGAAGTATTCCTACTTTGACAGCTGTCTGTGATTGAGGTGGAATAGTCTCCATCCATCCTCTCATCTACCTTCCCTCCGTCTCACCGCCGTCGTCATCAGGCAGTCTTACTGCCCGTGTGCTGCCTGGCAGTCCATCCCATCCATTACACTAATCTCGACATCCCTACCAGCCACCATCCACTGTTTCTTCCTCCGAAATCAACTTGATCTTACCCCACAGTCCCGCCCTTTCCCGCCTGTCATTCTCCCCCTTTTACCTCACTTCCCCTTCATAACTTGATCATTGACAGTTCTCTCCTTCGCCTGTCCCCGTCCAGCCTCCCTTCGCCTTTCCCTTTCTGTCTCTTCTCCGCCTTTGGATGGGAGCTCCCCGCTCCTTCCTACCAGCAAGATGGTTCAGTCGCCCATGATCTCGTGTCCGCTGAAGCAGACCAACGAAATTGATTGGATTCGACCCCTCAAGGATTACATTCGTCAGAGTTACGGTGAGGATCCCGACCGCTACAGTCAAGAATGTGCCACCCTCAATCGATTGCGCCAGGACATGAGGGGCGCGGGGAAAGATAGTGCGACGGGTCGCGACTTGCTCTATCGCTACTATGGGCAACTGGAGCTGCTGGACTTGAGGTTTCCGGTGGACGAGAATCATATCAAGATATCTTTTACCTGGTACGCATTGCATGTTTGGATTTCTGCTCCTCCCCGATCCCTCCTGGCCGCTTGCTAAACAATGATTCCACGTCGCCTACCAGGTACGATGCCTTTACCCACAAACCCACTTCTCAATACTCTCTCGCATATGAGAAAGCCTCTATCATTTTCAACATCTCCGCCGTGCTCTCCTGTCATGCTGCCAATCAGAATCGCGCCGAAGACACCGGTCTCAAGACTGCTTATCACTCCTTCCAGGCGTCTGCTGGCATGTTTACCTACATTAACGAGAATTTCCTCCACGCACCGTCGACCGACTTGAACCGAGAAACCGTTAAGGCTATGATCCACATCACTCTCGCGCAGGGCCAGGAGGTGTTTCTGGAGAAGCAGGTTGAGGACAATAAGAAGGCCGGGCTGCTCGCGAAACTAGCCAGTCAAGCGGCCTATCTCTACTCGCAGGCTGCGGAGGCGATCCAGGAATTCTGTAAGGGGGTCTTCGACAAAGTCTGGTCAATTGTCGTTCAGACAAAAGCGGCTCATATGGCTTCCGTCGCATCGTACTACCAGGCTCTGGCGGACAGCGAAAGCGGATCTCATGGGGTAGCGATTGCTCGGCTTCAATTTGCGGAGAAAAACTCGACGGCAGCGCTGGGATGGGCGAAGTCATTCCCATCATCCGTTTCGCCCAATACGAATCTGAGCTCGGAATCGGGCACCAACTTGCTTGAACTCGTCAAGTTCCATCTAGCTAATGTCCAGGCAAAGCTTACGATGTTTAAGAAGGACAATGACTTCATCTACCACCAGCCCGTCCCCAGTGAAGCAGGCTTGTCTGCTGTCGCCAAATTACCCGCGGCAAAGGCCATTCCAGTTAGCGAACTCTATCAGGGCCAAGACATCCAACGTATCATTGGCCCGGATATCTTTCAGAAGCTGGTCCCCATGTCCGTTACAGAGACAGCCAGTCTCTACGACGAAGAAAAAGCCAAGCTTATCCGAGCGGAAACTGAGAAGGTCGAGATGGCTAATGGAGAAATGGCTGCCAGCTTGGATTATCTCAAACTTCCCGGAAGCCTGAACATTTTGAAAGGCGGGATGGACCAAGAAATGGAGGTCGACGAGGAGTTTCGACGGTGGTGCCAGGAGCTTGCTGGCCATCAGCCTTTCATCAAAGCGCTGGACGAGCTGCAGGACCGGAAGGTGGAGATCCTTGGACAACTGGACCAGTGCTCCAAAAAGCTCGACTTGGAAGAAAGCGTATGCGAAAAGATGCGCTCCAAGTATGGTGCTGATTGGAGTCAGCAGCCCAGTGCAAGGCTTAACACTACACTTCGTGGAGACATCCGGTCATACCGGGACACCGTCAACGAGGCCAGCGCAAGTGACTCTCAGCTACTGTCCACGCTTCGGCAGTATGAGGCTGATTTTGACGAAATGCGATCAGCTGGAGAAACCGATGAAGCCGATGTCCTTTTCCAGCGTGCGATGATTAAAGCTGGGTCGAAGCAGAACAAGGGGAAAAATGGCCTTGGTAGCCCGTACGCCTCCACGCCGGAGGGAAGCTTGCTGGATGATGTTTTTGATGAGGGGAGCCCCTCCGTGTCGGAACAAATCGCGCGGGTGGAAGCCATTCTTAAGAAGCTGAACCTGGTCAAGAGGGAGCGATCTCAAGTTCTGAAGGATCTGAAGGAGAAGGTAGTCGGTCATTCAAAGTTGAATTGAAACATGTTGGCTAACATTGGCTTTCTAGGTCCACAACGATGACATATCGAATGTTCTGATTCTCAACAAGAAATCGATCACTGGGCAGGAAAGCCAGCTCTTCGAAGCTGAACTGGAGAAATTCCGTCCCCACCAAAATCGGCTACTTCAGGCCAACCATAAACAGGCTTCGCTCATGAAAGAGCTGACCAAGATCTACGGCGATTTGTTGCAAGATAAGCGAGTAAGATCTGAGCAATCGAAGTACGAAGCCATCACGCGCCAACGCAACACGGTGATGACTCGGTATAAGAAAGTGTATGATGCTTTCAACGGTCTGCTCTCTGGGACAGTTCAGGCCCAGACCTTTTACACTGAGATGGCCGAGACGGTGGAGAACCTGAAAAAGAATGTCGAAGCCTTCATCAGCAACCGCCGATCGGAGGGAGCCCAATTACTAGGCCAGATCGAACGCGAAAAAGCGAGCAGCGCGACAGAGCAGGAGGATCGTGAGCGGGAGAAATTGCGGCAGTTGATGGAACGCCTGTCCACTGAACCCAAGGCATCCACACCTGCACCGCCGTCAGCAGGGGCAATGGCTCCCC
This sequence comes from Aspergillus homomorphus CBS 101889, assembly GCF_003184865.1. Lineage (NCBI taxonomy): Eukaryota > Fungi > Ascomycota > Eurotiomycetes > Eurotiales > Aspergillaceae > Aspergillus > Aspergillus homomorphus. Next base: position 1,599,031 of record NW_020291887.1, on the reverse strand, counting down.
CACCTCCCTCCAAGGCTAAGTCGCCGCCTCCAGCAGTGCAGACGCCCGCATACAACCCATCTCTCGCCTCGCCGAAGAACTCCCCGGCTTTTCCTCCCGGGCAACAGCATGGTGTCCCTCTGTCCCACTCGCCAGCACCGTATGGGCAATACATGCCTCACGGCGCCGCTGGCATGCCCTACCATCCGGGACAATCATACCAGCAGGGAGCAGCAGCGCCTCTATCGGAGGGTTACAACCCCATGGCCTATCCCATTCCACCCGCTGTTTCCCCTCCTCCAGCTCAGCAGTTCTACTCCTCCACTCCTACCCCGTTCAGCAGCTACAGCGGGCCCACTCCCCCTGCAGCCCCGTCCGCCTTTTTACCCCAGGGCTACGTGCCACCCCCTCCGCCCCCTCGACCCCAGCAGACAAACTATCCTTCTGCTTCAGGCCCCTTCCCATCCGGTCCCGCCGGCTACGCTCAGAGTCGGCCATACGGGTCCAGTCAGCACCACAAGGCTCAGTCGCAATCCTCCCAGTCACAGGGACAGTCGAGCGCCTCAAGTGATCCCTGGGCCGGACTCAACGCTTGGAAATGAGCCGCCCTGCCCTTGTTTTCTAGTTGACATGTCGATGTACGGGTCATGAAGTATGATAGACGCATGGAACGAATCACTGAAATCTCTTGCATTAGGGCGTTTCTTTCTTGCAATCGTAATGATCTTAGTTATTTGCCGGCCCATCATCACTGTTGGTCGTTATTTCCTGATCTGTTGGTTCCATCCTTCGTTGTGACTCCTCTTTCAGTTGGTCAGATCCCATCGTGTTTCCTAATTGGGCTTATCGTCTCTGCTATCTACTCCTACTGCGCTGCTCCGTTCTGTTGTTATCCTTTGAGAATATGGGGGACATGACCATCACCATGACCATGAACCATGAACTAATTGCAAACAATCGTCTGCTACTGCATGTATATAACGAAGTAGCGAACCAGCTCATGGAAAAAAGCGCACAATGGTCGAGTTCCAGTGGTAGCCAGCAACTGACTATGCACATCTGTCCGTATCCCAGTGATTGGTATCTACCCTCTGTTCCCTCCGCTACTAGACCAAACAGCATCTACGGGCGTGGGTGTAGCCGGGCCCGATACCGTACTAGCCAGTACCACACCTTTGCGGACTGGCCCCGTCGGGAGATTCTGCTCTACGATTCTAGACCTCAATACCACTAACCCCCACACTCTACCTACCTTACCCATCTTTTTCTTCATGTATCGACTCATATCTACCATCAATAGCTACTCTAGTACCCACAACACCAGAAAAGTCCACAACCCCCAAACTCCGGTCGAGAAAAAAGAAAACACAGAGGCAAGCATGTTTGGAACCCATCTCACATCAGACAGAAGCCCGCATGGAGGTTGGCGTACAAGTTACACCAATGAGGTCGGGGGATGTCCCTCCCCCCTCTGACTGCAGTGGGAGCTAGGTACTATACCTACTAGTATCATCCTTGTAGGCTGTTGGTATGTTGTGTGTGCTAACTATAGGTCGGTAGGTAGGTTTTCTTGGGGGTTGTTCTGAGGTGCTGGCTTATTTACCTGTTGGCTGGGTGGACTGTATGTATATATGTATGTATGTAGACAGGTGGGCAGGTGTGTATGTATGTACCTGGGTAGGTAGGTAGTAGGTAGGTAGCTAGGTAGGTGTATGTAGGAGGTAGGTTCGATCACGTTGTATGTATGTGTAGTGCAGTCTTGTACAACTGGAAAACGTTCCATGCAACAGGGAAGCATACATATGCAGGAAGCAAAAGAAGAGAGAGAGAGGGTGGGGTGGTGGGCAGTCCAGTGTGAGCCGGGATTCTCCGCTTCGGAGCTTATCGTCCGTGGGTGAGAGGTAGGATTATTACCTTGGAGGGGGGAGCGTGGGCTCGGGGCGTGGATGGTCTCTGTTACTGGTTGTGGATATCTACTGTCTGTAGTAGGTATAAGTGTTGCTGGAGCTAGTTACTTGGTGTGGATTGTAATTTGTTGTGCTGGTTGGAGGGTGGGAGTTGTATAGAGAGATGTACATACATTGGTGGAAGAGGGGAGGGGAGTGGTGGAATGACCTGCATCCTTACTACTATACTAGGTAGTACAACTAACTAGGTATTGACTTGCTTGGTATAGTATACTTAGTCCCTAGCCTATAGATCACCACCAGTGATAGCAAGGAAACAAGTGATGGAACTGGCCGGGAGCCTGAAGGGGGGAATAGTGATTGGGTGCATCATCATCGGTGATTGACGAGGCAGTTCGGTCTTCTGTTCGGGTTCCTCCTTGTCTGAGTGGAGGCTTCACTTTTCGACAACTAGATGAAAGTCTAAACGCTCATACTAGTCAGTGATAGATGGGCAGTAAGACTGAGAAAAAGAGCGTTGTTTATCATTCTCTCTTCTTGTTTGCTGGAGGTGACGATGATGATGACGATGGATGTATGTATGTACAGTACTGTACAGTATACTTCCCCTCTTCTGGGGCAAGGATTGGGAAACCGGCCGGTTGGAAGTATAGAGACGAACCATCGTCACCTATCTTTGCCGGACGATTGGATCCAAGTGTACTCTGTACAGGATTGATGAATGAAAAGCTCTCTCACTCTTCTGCCTGCCCTCCTTTACCCCCCCGGGCGGTTGGTTGTTTGGTTTGAACAGCGTGGCTGGTTCCAAGGCCGGCCTGCGCGATACGCTCGGGTACGCTGGAAATCACAAGGGTGGATTGCGATATCATCCACTTTGTTCGTCATTGCGATTAGTCCCGATGGAGGGTGGTCAATTTGAACTTGAGAGTTGCAGTTGTAAATGTGATGGTTGAATTGGGGGGAACGGGAGGGCCTCGGAAAAAAGAGTAAGTACTTGGTTAACTACTACTAGATTAGAGCAGTCTTATAGTATAGTGCTCTGATTTGGATCCTCGGAGTAATCGGGGCGAGGAACGAGCGAACAGGGACAGGCTTCGAGAAGGAAATTGGGCTGTGCGTCTGCAGTAGTTTGGATGCTGTGCGATGGGATGAAGAATTGAGGCTATCGTCGGTTCGTTCTCGGTTGAGGCTGCCGTCGTCTGCTATTCATTCATTTGCCTTCATCTCATTATCAGTCAGGCAGGCACTTTCAGGCCGCCGTGCAGTCGGAGTTGCTTATTGGATCTCAGATTTGTTGCATTGGAGGGGGGTTTTGGCTTAGTTTAGATTGATTTGTTTATTTTAGTGTAGCTTAGTTGATTTAGTCTGGATTGGGTTGGTTTACTTAGTAGATAGTGAGTAAGTGGACTCGGACTGACTGACTTCATAGTTCGATGGGATGTTCCATCGACCTTCTACCTTCCCCAGTCCTGGTCTTTTGTCTTCCACTCGCATTGTCATTGTCATTTGCTCCAAACCATCTATATTCTATTCCTCGATTTAATTGATTCACCACATCGATCGACTGTTGATAGTTGTCATCCTTTGGTTCAACCAGTCAACATCTTCCCCTCTTCTTTAATCCTTCTCTCTTCTTTTCCTCTTCCTCTCTTTCTCTCTCTTTTCCAAGTCTCTCAGCCCAACCCGCCTTGACGAGCCGGGCTACAATTGACTGACTGGTCTGACTAGTCTCATTTGCTGTCTTTCTCAGAGTCTATCTGTCTGTTCTTCTTCCTCGTCATCCTCCGTCCCTCGTCTTTATTTGTTCCCGGTCTCTCCATGCTGGGTGTATTTGATCACATTGTCACTCCCTCTGCCTTTGATCCTCACTAGTCAACTCTCCAGCAACAGGGACCAACAATCACGATCATCAGTGACGACGACATTGTGTGACCCTTCAGTCACTCAGTGGGACTGGGCAAAGCAGTGCCTACCTTAGCCAGCAACCCAAATTCTCACCGACTTCTCCTGGGAGATCGATTTCCTCATTACTATTTATCTATCTCTACTACTACTACCTATTTCAACTTCACTTGCATCATAGCTACATGGAAAAATTCTTCGTATTTCCTCGATCCCGTTTCCTGACTTGATTCTCCTGCAGCCTATTGGTGTTTTCTCTCCCTTCAACCGCCCTGTGGAATTTGGTGGTCTTTTTTTGCTTTTCGGCCCCTGGTTTCTTTTTTTAAAACCCTCTGCGGCCCTGCCACCCACAGATCTTTTTCCTTTATTCCCCGTATTTGCCTTAACTTGTTGACCTATTGTCCCTGCATAACCTGCGAGTTTGTGAGTGTGAGAGAGAAGATACAGTCACTGCTGGCTGCAAGAGATCCTGTCGTCAATTCTTATGGACAGCACCGTCCCAACCCCTCGGGTGTCTCTGTCGTCCTCTGTACGACCGATCAGCGACCGCGCCGTGCCGGATGGCTATCTCGATTGCAGACAGTTCCTGTAGTCCGATGAGCTCGTTGGGTCTGTTGTTGGAAGAAAAGGCCGACCAGCCTCCGCGTCCCAAGCAGAGCATGTGGCATCGTCTGGGTCTACGTCGATGGCTGGGCCGCGATGATCGAGACCTTTCTTCCCAATCCCCCGCAGGCAACAATGTCCCCACTGCGAAACAGCCCAATTCACCGGCCGCCCACAACAGTCACCACAGTCACCGCAGTCACCATCATGACGCAACATCCCTCTCCTCTCGTCCCAGCAAGCCACACGATAATCTCACCCGTCGACTGTCTCGTAAGGTCGGCGTGGGATTGCCCCGCGCGACAACTTTCAAGCGACAGAATTCTGAACGACGCGACCGACTGTCACCCACCGAACTCGAACCCCGTCGGACGGTGTCCGCCGACCGTCGTCGCCCCCTGAGTTCGCAGTCCCAGCGAACTAGATCATCCCCACCGCCCACTCTCGACCCCAGATTGTCCGCACCCGAGGTTCAGTGGCGCGACGACCCGGACGAGCCCACGGTTGACCACCGTCCCGAGACGAATGAGAACGACGAGATCCGCTCGGAATGGAACCCTTTCCCTGACGTGACAGATGTCCCCGAAGAGCCACCGGCCGAGTCGCTTGAGATGGAGCTGGAAAAGCGTTGGATCTTGAATCTGAGCATGCACTTTCGGGATCGCTCCGAACGAGAAAAGTTTTTCGTCACCTATGCAGAGACACCCAACCGCTGGCGGAGAGTCACCATATCCTGCGATTACCGCAGGGCGCCTCTTGATTCCCTGGAGCAGGACCTCAGAGAGTTACGGTATCAACGCGACAAATGTGCACGCATATACGAATCCCTCCGCGAATCATTACCCGAAATCCAGTTCTATGACACCGTCACCAACCTGAAATTGGAAACCCGAGACGGTCGGCTGCATGTGCATGTCACGGAGGATGTCAACGAGATAATCCCGTACCCGCCGGTCTCTTGTATTGGGCACTTGCCGGAAGCACGACTCGTTCCCGAAAACCAACTGCACTTCGAGGCCCATCTCTCTGGGTTCGTGTACAATGTGCAGCTGGATGGCAAGGCTTTCATTAAGAAAGAGATCCCTGGCCCCGATACGGTAGACGAATTCTTGTACGAAATCAACGCCCTTCATGCCCTACAAGGTATTCCGGATGTTGTTCAGGTAGAGGGTGTTGTGGTAGATGACGACCAAGAAATCGTGAAAGGTCTACTCATCGGCTTTGCCGAGAAGGGCGCATTGGTTGATCTCCTATATGAGAACCGAGGTACAATCTCTTGGGACCGTCGAGAACGATGGGCTAGGCAGATTGTCCGGGGGCTATGCGAGATTCACGAGGCTGGCTACGTGCAGGGGGACTTTACGTTGTCCAACATTGTGGTGGACGCTGACGACAATGCCAAGATCATCGACATCAATCGCCGGGGTTGCCCGGTGGGGTGGGAGCCTCCAGAGATAGCAGCCAAGATCGAAAGTAATCAGCGGATATCGATGTATATTGGAGTGAAGACCGATATTTTTCAGTTGGGCATGACCCTTTGGGCGTTGGCGATGGAGGAAGATGAGCCGGAGCGCCAGCCACGGCCCCTGATGCTAGGTGAGGATGTGGATGTGCCTGACTACTACCGCAGGCTAGTCTCCATCTGTTTGAGCCCGGTTCCTCGTCATCGGCTATCCGCAAAGGAGCTGCTGAGACTGTTTCCACGCGAGCGAGGAGTGATGCTCTCGACTGTTTCCCCTTTACCACACACGCAAAGCGGTCTTGGTGTAGCGTTACACAATGACACCCTCCCGATGTACGACGCCCACACGACATTTCTCTTCGAGCAACGACAACCGGTGGATACCGGCAGATACGCCTCTGGTGGACAACATCGCCCAGGTCGCACATACAGGCAAGATGCAAACGGAGATTTCGACCCTCCTTCTCTTAATAGCGAGCAGCTCCCCGAGCCTGGGATTTGGGAGCAGTCACCTCATCATGAAAATATGACCACGGAGGGTGGCTTGGCGGCGATAGAGTCGCGGAGGCTAAGCGGACATGCATATTCAGGATCAACTGCAGCCGGAAATTTCAGCCACGCAATGATGGAGAACGGTCCGGACTCGTATGGTACAACTCTTCGAGGGTTAGATGGAAATGATTTTGGGCTAGATCCGACTGATGAATGCTATCGCAAGTACGCTATCGACCACGCGGATGACACGCACTCGAATACAGGCGGCTTCTTTGGCGAACGTAAAGAGGTGGATATCAACTCGGCATACTCGCTTAAGCCCCTCTCGCTGACTACACTATCGGAGAACGGGAGGCTGCAGGAATCTCCGATCTCCTTGGCAGCAACGCAGTCGACCGATTTGTATCCAGCTCCATTGACAGATCTCGGCCACGCCCTTATGGACGACCCAGATTGGTCTGTTCAAGAGTCTTCGCGCTCGGTCTCATCTCTCATGCACTCGATTCTACCAATAAATCCTGCGTCTGACTCTTGCGAACGGAAGAAGTTGGACGCTGAGACTGACCAATTTGCCCACCTCAGCATTCGTTCGGCCCTGGGATATGCTCCCCGGCAGAGCGTTCACGAACCAACCAATTACTTATGCGACTCGCATCTGCCAATCAACCCCGCACTTGAAGAGAAGACAGCAGCATTTGTATGACACGGAACAGGTGAATACATCTAGATCAGCCCTTCACAGGACAGTCACGAGTTGTTTTAGTCATGATTTTGGGTCCCGATTATCAGACCACACAGTGCGCGATACCCCTAGCAGTTTTGCACTGTACAGTTACCTCTTTTTGAGCGACATATGATGCTTTCCATTCCTTCCTCCACGAGCAAACGGCGAATCGGAGTTATTGGGTCGCTTTGATCTGATTTGTTCTTGTTTATTCCATTCGGTTGATGGAACCACCCTTGGGATGGCCCAGATTTTCTTTTTTGAATACGGAACAACTTTCTCATCCAGATACGACAGAGCTTCGCAGCAACCATAGGATCTTTCCCTGGCGCTTGGTATTTTGTCTTTTCATCTCTTTTCACGAATAACGACCGGACGGCAATTATTCTGGGCTTACTGTTTTTGTGTGAGTGTGCGGCCGTCTCATGTACATTGAGTGCTCATAACCTTCCCGGCAGCAACTGTATTAATTCGAAATTGAATTATCGTGGTCTTATTCTTTACCTACGCTATATCAGAGGGCAGGGGCTCCAGCCATGTGGGTTTATCGGTCGTGGTGTATCTCTGTGTCCTAATCTGCACGAATTCTTCGAGACTCCTCGAAGTTGTTGTATCATCGTCATCACAGTTCATCTAGTCATCATCTTTAAATCCTTTGTCCTCATTTCTGGACTCGCTTGAGGCAGTCCTCAAAGTTCCGCTGCCATGGAAGCGCGTCGGCGCCCAGTCCCCGCCCGATCAACACGATCTTACACTGCGTGTTCGAATCCTCGGCGGGCTCGGCGTCCCGGATCTCGAACACGTCCCGCACCGCCTGGATGATCCGCGTCGTCCCGTCCTCGATGGCGAGAATTCCCTTCAGCCGATGGATCTCAAAATCCTTCGGACTTGGCGCCCCCCCAGGGACGATAGCCGGGAGCTTCGAGTCCCACAGCACTGAGCGAAGCCACTCGTCCACGAGGGACACCTGCGCCGGGGAGATTTGCGGGACGGTGAGCGCGATAGTGGAGATAGCCTTCCCGCATTCGACATCTTCAGCGTTAGCCGCCGTTTCTACGCCTGGCTTTGGAGCCCCACGCAGTGAACTACACAATGGAGGACGAAAGGGAAACCCACCGGATCAAGATGACTGTGGCCCCTCTGGGCGAAGAGATCCACCGTCTCGGCATCGAGGTGGTCGTAGGCGTGCAGGTCCAGCACCACGCCCTCGATCTGCGGCGTCTTGCTGTGGTCCGTGACGTGGATCCGGGCGGCGCTGTTGATGGCGACGATGCGGTCCCGGACGTGCTGCAGCTCGGCGGGCGAGACCAGATCCGCTTTGTTGAGGATGATGACATCCGCGTGGGAGATCTGCATGTGCGCCATCGAGAGGACGGGGCCCTTGTGCTCGTGCTTGTGCTCGTGCCCGCTGTCGTTGTTGCTATGGTTTGACACCGTCTCCTCCGCCGTCGGCGCGTCCAGCAGGTGCAGGATGTTCTTTGCGTCCACCAACGTCACGATCCCGTCTAGGTAGATGCTGCTGCCGAGGTTGTCGTCCACCCAGAAGATCGGCGCGATGTTACCTGGGTCCGCGAGGCCGGTCGTCTCCAGGAGGATGTAGTCGAATGTGCCGCGTCGCGCCATTAGGGATTCGATGGCCATTACGCCCGAGTCTCTGTCGGGTTGTTAAGGCTTTGGGAGATTGAGGGGAGTCAGGGGAATGTACGTACTTTACGGAGCAGCAGATGCAGCCGTTGCCGACTTCCATCCATTCTGTCACTTCTTGGCCGTCTTGGTTGACCGTCAGCGGCTTTTCGATGTCCGTGGCTTTTGTTCGATATCGGGTTTGGAAGTTAGCCTTTGGGCGTTTGAGATATACCTCTTTTCGGAGGTGGGGATGTGATGTAGCATATTGGCAGACATATCACATCGAGATTAGATCCTTACAGTCTCCGAATTCTACTTCCAGTCTTAGTATAAGTTCGTTTTGTTGTTTAAAGCTAACTTTAGAGGCTCACTGACCATTCATGATCACGGCAATCTTCTTGCCATGCTTCTCGGTGAGGATGTAGTTCAGCAGGGTGGTCTTGCCGGCTCCGAGATAGCCTTTATGATGTTCGGAAAGAATAGTTAGAGTCTACGGGTTCTAGGTCTTGCAATCTAAGAATTTGGGGTGGTGCATAGATAGATTGAGGCGCGCGCGTCATACCAGTCACAAGGGTGATGGGCACGCGGGCTTGAGCCGGCGTGTCATCCTCTGACGTCGATGGCGCAGGATCTGGCAGCTGCGACACATCGACCAGCTGGGGGGGAGCGTCCTCGTCGTCCATCTTGTCCAGAAGTCGTCGAAGATGGTGCTGTCTTTGTTGTTGCGAATGGAGGTATGTATGTAAGTATGAGAAGAAGAAGCTGGAGATGGAAGTCGAGATCAACGCCCGGAAATGACGTTTTACCCCATTGAGGCAGGCCTCTAGGGCTTAGGGCACGGGGCGGGCATGGGCGGGCGGCGGCTGGGCTTCAGTTCTTTCCCGCGGCATCTTATCTCTAGTTAAGTGTTTATCGACCTTGCTGTTGTCTATCTTCTTCCCCAGCTGGCTGGTTTGCTCCCTCATTCTCTTCCCTTCCTTCTCTATCCTTCCTCCACGCCCACCTTCTCTTTTTCTCTTCTTTATTATCATCTTCGCTCCTTTCGCTTCCCGCCATGGCTGCTGCGGGAGTCTCTCAGGCCAGCTCCCCGCGCTTACCCAGTCCGCCCCCATTCACGGAGGTTCAGATCGGGCCCAAGTCGCCTTCGGTCGGCGAGTCCTTCGACTCGGAGACCGAGCAATTGCTGGGCGCTTCGCAAACCGCCGAGGATGGCTCAACTCGCCGCATTCGCCCGGGCACCCGCGCCATTGATATGGCTTTTGGTCCGCCGTTGGTCCCTCTTTCGCAGGTATGGACTGAGTGCGTGGTCGAGCTGTTTACCCCCTCCCGCTGACCCCAGCCTCCCTATTCCTCGGTCATAGCTCGATTCCCCCTTTCAACTTCAGGAACATCTCAAGGCCCTCTACAATCATTTCACGCGACCTGAAGGCTCAGACACCATCATTCCCATCAGCCGCGATGTCGCGATCCAGCTGGCGGAGCCGCCGGACGGCGTCGACCGCTCGCTCTGGCTGTACGAACTTTGCCGCTTCCTGACCATGAAAGCCAACAACCTCATCGTCGCCTTCTTCGCCGACTCCCCCCCTTGCTCCGCACAGACTTGCCCCGAGATGCGAGCCTCGGAATGGCAGTATCTCTGCGCCGTCCACGATCCGCCCAAGGCATGCTGCGCCATCGACTACTGCTGCCACACCCTCGACTGGGCCACCAACATCCTCACATCGCCCAAATACTTTCCCAGTCGGCTGACGTTGGGCGCGGAGGGTGGGGGCAGCGCCCAGGCGAGCATGCGGCACCTGACAAATATCTTCCGCCGACTGTATCGCATCTTCGCGCATGCCTGGTTCCAGCACCGGGAGGTTTTCTGGCAGGTCGAAGGACACGATGGACTCTATATCTTCTTCAAGACCGTCTGTGACATGTACAGTCTTATCCCGGAGGATAATTATACGGTGCCGGCGGAAGCGGAGGGACTGGATGTTCAGCCACACCCGGCGGCCGCGGCGACGACAGCTTTCGAGCATGGTGATGGGCGGAGAGTGACGATCCTGCGGAAGGATAACGAGCCGTTCCCCGGCCCCATGGAGCCACCGTCGATCAGCACGGGCGCCACCACGAGGCGCCACAAGGGAAGCTCGTCGATCAGCTCCGGGGTGACTACCATTAATGAGAGCGCTGAGGATGATGACCAGCCGAAGCAGCAGGCCGTCGCGGCGGCTACGGCTGCAGTAGCTGCCGCTGCCGCTTCTGCTGCTGCCGTTGGCGGTGGTCAGAGCAAGCCGGAGCCCGCACCGCAGGCTCCTGAAGAACCCCAGCAGGCTGCTGAGCAGACGTCACGCGGTAGTCCTGCATCGCAGGTGACCGTTGCTGAGGTGCACGACGATGAACAGGGGGCTAAGCCACAGACTGAGAGCGACACTGAAGCTGCAGCTGTAGCCGAAGCTGCTCCGGAGTCCGCAGCCGAGGAGCAGACAGAGAACACCGAAGCAGAGGTCAAGGCCAACACGGATGAAGCTCCGACAGAGGAAACCTCGGCGGAAAAGCCGTCAGCGGCTGACGAGCCCTCTATAGAGACTACAGAGGCCGAGCCCGCGCAGAAGGCGTAGGGCTGCGCAATTTGTTTCCTTTTCATGTGATGGCTTGTGTCTATACCACGGTTGTAATTTGTGTCGTTTTGGTACCAGGAGAGGGATGTAATATACGACTCGAGCGAGATTAATGATACCCTAATGGTGTTGCAGTGGTCGCTCAGGTGGTGTAGTTAATTGCGTATGTGCATGTATGATATCTGGTAATCTCCGTCTAAGTCCGACGGCGGAGCGTTTTCTTAGCTATGACGATCGGTCTCCACCGGCGGTGCCTTTTAAAGTCTCCCTTCAATTGACATCTCGAGCTATACCATCAATCAGGTTGATTACACCGGAACTTATATTCAACTACCGATGTGCACAAACAGTTCACCACCAGCAGACCCTTCCACAGCCCAGCCTTTATCTACCTCCCCTTTACCCTCTCCTTTCAACCAAAACACCACCACCGCACCAACAATGGCAAAAGCAATGACAATGTCAACAGCCATCCTGAAAGCAGCCCCCATCCACTTCGGTCCATTCATCGTCACAACCCAGGTATACCCCTCCCTTCACTAAGCCTCTTCTTAATCCTCCCTCTCCCTCCCTCCTTCCCTAACGTTCCACCTTCAAAAACTAACCGGAAACTAAAAGGTCTTCCACCTAACCCCGCAAACCTACGCCCTCGTGAACCTAAAACCCATCCTCCCAGGCCACGTACTCGTCTCGCCCCGCCGCGTGGTACCCCGCGTCTCCGATCTCACCGCCACCGAAACGGCGGATCTGTTTCTGACTGTGCGGCGCGTGGCGCGGCTCGTCGAGCGGGTCTACGGTGCCTCCAGCTTGAATATCGCTATCCAGGACGGCGCGGACGCCGGGCAGAGCGTGCCCCATGTGCATGCGCATGTTATTCCGCGGCGGGCGGCGGATCTTGAGAGTCGGGGCGGGGTCGATGTTGTTTATGAGATTTTGGAGTCGGAGGAGGGGGATTTAGGGAGGATTTTATCTGAGAGGGAGGGGGAGGAGCAGGGGCAGGGGCAGGGGCAGGGGGCTAATGGGGGGAGGAGGAGGTTTCCGAAGGTGGATAATGAGGAGAGGCGGGCGAGGAGTTTGGAGGAGATGGAGGCTGAGGCCTCTATGTTGATGAGGGAGATGGAAAAATTGGGAGATGATTAATTGAGGTATCTGAAAGGAAGGGGGGTCCGGGGTCTCCCCCGGCTACTCACTTATATCTCTGGCTTTGGATTGAGCTGGCCAGGAAGTTGAAAAGAAAGGGGGGTCCGGGGGTTCTCCCCCGGATATCTTATATCTCTGGTCTTGGATTGAGGTGGCCAGGGGGCAGAAAGGAAGGGGGGTCCGGGGGTTCTCCCCCGGGATACCTATACTTGTTTGTATTGTATATAAGGGTTAGATGGATTAGACTACTATACAGGGTGGCTGGGTTTATGTGCAGAACTCAATTTTAGAACTTCCGCCGAAGTGTCTATGCAATGCTAGAAATCCATCTCTATGCGTGGCCCGTGTCCGTATCCGTGTCCGTCCATAACTCAAATCAAAGCACAGCAGAAGAAGAAACGCCCGTCAATCACAATGTACAATACCCCTTCTGGGGCCGGAAAGCAACGCCGAGGATATGTCATTGCACCATCACGCCGACCCGTTGGCCGCAGCCTTCTTCTTCCAGAACGCCTCGCGCTCCTGCATCACTGTCGCCGCCCACTCCTTGACCTCCGGCAGCTGGATCCGGCCAGCCACATGGCAGAACTCGGTCAGGTCGACGCCGCTGGCGCGCTCGTACTCGACCATCTGCAGCAGCAGCTCCATCTTGTCGACGTCGTGCACGAACTGCGCCTCTAGCGTCTCGTTGGCCTCGTACTCGTGGAACACGCCCAGGATGTCCTGGCCGGTCATGGCCCCGCCGGGCACGCCGCCCAGCAGCTTGCCGGCAATGTAGTCCATCACGTCGGCCTCGCGCCGCGCCTTCTCCTTCTTGTCCACCTTGTCCACCGGCGTGATGTCGCCCACCAGCGACTCCGCCATATCGTGCACCAGCGCCATCTTCATGCAGTGCGCCAGGTTCAGCCGTCCCGCCAGACTCGGCGGCGCCAGCATCGTCATGATCGACATCCTGTACATGTGGTCCGAGATCGACTCGCCCGCGTTGATGCCGAATCGGCGCCAGCCTTCGCGCTTGGTCGTCTTCAGGCGTTCGAGGAGGTGGAAGAAGGGGACTGGCGACGCGGAGTTCTCTTCGGGAGGGTGGGGGAGGGTTGCGAGGACTAGAGGTTTGTTTCGTGGTTAGCGTTGTTGTTTTCGACACGCTTGACAAGGTTATCGGATTGGGGTTCACTTACCCGACTGGGTGGTCCAGAGGGCGTTGGAGGGTGTTTCGGAGCCCATTTTGGAGGGTGCAGTGGCGGGTGGATATGAGCAATGAAGGATAATAGACAAGAGAGACGCAGTGAGAAGGGATTGAGAACACCCAGAGAAAAGACGAGGACGGAGTAGAGATTAAAGAGAGAAAGAGTTGAAATCGCGAGAAGATCCGATTGAGAAACGCGGGGAGAAAAAGCGGCGGTTGCCTTATCGGGTTTGGCTTGGTCCGGATGGTTGACCGATCGGGGAGGAATGATTGGAGATTCAACTTGAAAGTCCAGTCCACTCACTACTCGATCATTCAAGAATCACGAGAAATGCTTCCATCCCTCTTGACAAGCTGACCTCGTCGTTGGCAGCTATTACACACCAGTCCGATCAGCTGGACAGGTCTGATTGAGGGGTCACTGCCAAGACCTACCCATCGCTCGTTTGGGCGCTTTGTTGACGCCTCATATTCCCCGTCTGCGCCGCCAGCTCCCGTCCGTGTCTCTTTCATCTCACCTAATAACGCTCTGTCCGTTGAGCGTATACCCTGGTACGTTGTCGACTTCTCAGCCTTGCCATTGTCAGACACTAACTCCGCCAGATGTAATCCACCATGCAAGCCCGAACCCCCCGTCCGAAACCCCCGAATTGGTCTCCTCCGCCTCCCCTCGTCGTGTTTGTCCGCAACCTCCGGCTGCTCCAACTGGACACGCACCGTGACTGGCCCAACATCACCCTCCGCACGCTAGCCGATACGTCACAGAACCAGCGCCAACGCCTCAAGGCCGTCGAATGGGCTCTTTACCACCTGGTCAATCTATGGGACCCGGACACCGCGCGCGATGTACGTCGCTTTCTTGTGACATAACAGAAATGCCCGACTGATCAATGGCCCTAGAAACTCCGCCCCTTCTACCCTCCACTTGAACCACTGCAGTCGGTCAATCTGCGCGCCGCCCTATTTCGTGTCCTGTCCGAATTGAAGAAGCAAGGCGACCTGGGCAGGGAAATCATCCTTCGGAAGTCCATGCTGGATGATTGCAAAGGAGAGAAACTTGACGAGCTCCTTGCGGTATTCTCTACCGCCGTCCTTCGCAAAACGCTAGCTGCCTCATCAGACCCCAGCCTTCAAAATGTTGCTGTCAACCTGTCAATGGCCGACGGCCTCACCCTTGAGGACTATCAGCTGATGGTTCCCTTGATCGTCGCACACCGGGCTTCCCTGAATCAGATTGGAATCGATTATGAACGAGCGAGGGAAACACAGGCAGAGTTTTCCCAGCTTCTAGAACTCAAGCGACGTCAGCTGGACGAGCGGGCCGAGATCAGCCCGCTACCGATCTCTGATGAGAAGGTTGACATTGACATGTTAGCTGACGAACTCAGAGCTAATTGGCGTGGTTGCGAGGAATGGGTCGATACACTGCTCCATGCGGGTGCGCAGGGGACTAGTGACGCTTTTCTGGATCTCCCTTTTGACTCTGCATGGGCCAGGGCGAAGGACTCGAGCGTGGAAGATCTTACGGCGAATATCACGCCCGATCTGTTGGTCGACCTGGAGTCGCGGGTCTTTCGCCAGCGCGCCCGTGTGCAGCGCTGGCGTCAATACAGCGCATCCATGCGCAAGCATAATCGCATAGAATCAACGAGCTCCCAGAAGCCTCAGTCGCCGTTGGTCTTTCGTGATCACCAGGCACTGACTGTCGCGAGCATCTCCCGAGCCATCCGACAGCCAGTAGAACGAGCCTCGCCCAAGGCAGACGACCGATCCCTGCTTTTTTCCATGACGGAGGCGATCGCGCGCATCAACGGCCGGTCTGCCACCCATCGCCGCCAGGTCAGCGGGTCAAGACAACCGCGCGACATACCTGTCATTGTGCCCCCTGCACCAGCCGAAAAGAGCGGCACACCGTCAGTTGTCTACCAAGAAGATGCTGCTCGACCCGCTTCTCCCAAAAAAGAGAATGTGCCACCGACGCAGCCCGAAGATGATCATAGTCATACTTCCGACATAGAGCCCGAGCTAGACACGATCAGGAGTAATAGATTTACCCTCGTTGAACGCACGCGCAAGTCCATGTCTCTGGTTCCGCCGCCTCCACAGACCAACCCACGCGAGAGGGTCCGATCACATCGACCTCGGCCCTCGTTCCCCATCAACCAATTCGAGACGCCACGCAAACAACCTTCGCCCAGCCGGGCATCCACCCCGCGCGATGAGCTTTTCAACGAGGAAGCCGACTACGCCAGTGTGTTCAAATCCCGGCCGCGTGTTGCGCATAGTCCTATCGCGTCACCGGCGGTGCATATCAGTCCGATCGGGGACTTCGACTTGGACGAGACACTGCATGCAGATCTGGACGCGGACGAAATTGACCGCGGATATCTCGAGCAGACGCCGTTGGTCTCAAGACGAAGATTACGATGACGCGTGATACATACGACCGCCATGGAGCATACTTATGTTATACCCTTATTATTAATAGAAACGCAGACTCATACATCATAATATAATTTGTTTTGAACATAATCCACATAGTCCACCCAAGAGACACCATTAATTTTACACCATCTATGAACTCTAGAACCCGCCAACGCCACCAATGAACAGATACAGCAAACGTACCGGGACCAAGCAAATCATGATCTTCCTCTAGCCCTGCCCCTACCCCTACCCCTCCCTCTCCCTCCTCCACGCGTACGTCTACGTGTCGGCGGCGGTTTATATTCTGCAACGAACTCCTCATCCTCAGAGTCCGGAATCTCATCCGGCGGAGGCGACAAGTCTTCGGAGCTGGAGCCGGAGCTGAGCGAGATGGCATCTGCCTGAATGGTGCCGGGGCCAGAAGCATCGCTGATATCGTCATCGCTGTCATCATCTGTAGCAGCAATCGCGTCACTATCACCAGCCGTAGCAAGAGGCGGCGTGGCCCGGTTCCGACGTTGGTGGACGATAATCAGCTTCTCGTCGTCGTCGTCGCCCTCGTGACCGGGAAGCAGGAACCCGCCGCCGCGGTCAGTCTCTTCGCCGTGTTCGTCTTGCCCTGGGAGGAGGAATCCGCCGCCTTCGGTATCTGCGTGGCCCTCTTCCTCAGGAAGTAGGAATCCACCGCCACCACCACCTTGATAATCCCCCGCGGCCGGCGTAGCACCAGCGGGACTATTCTCAGGCGGCGCCCTCCGCTTAGCAAAAGGATTAGAAGTCTCCTTCTCGCGATCACCCTCCTCAGGGCCATACTCCTCGCGCACGCGCTGAGCGATCCGCAAGCCGAACAAAAACTTGCGCCAGGTCTGCAAGATCCTGGCCTCCGCCTTCCTCGCCTCCTTCCTCCGCTTCTCCTCATCCTCAACGCGCCACGCATCCTTAACCAGCCCCTCATTCTCGGCGGCAACCACCACACCCTGAATGACCGGGACCGCCATCTTAGACCCGAACTCGAACCCCGTCACCGCCTCCGCATAATCAATCCCCAGCTTCTTGCAGATGCGCACCGTGCCAGGCCAGGGGATGTGCGCGGCGCCAGCGGGCACCATGCTCGGTACGAAGCAGTCGATGTTCCCGTAGTCATTCTTGGGGATCACGCCGTCGACGATCGGGGCCGGGATGATATATTCGGTCTGGTACCGCGCGTAGAGCCCCTGTTTCGGCTTTTCGCCCGTCTCGCGCTCGTACTCGTCCACTTCGCGCTTGCGCTGTAACGTGACCGCGCGGATGGGCACGTGTTTCAGCGGTGTCTGCCCCGGTTTGATCTGCCGGCCTTCCTTGTGCCAGCTTTCCGCCGATTGGCAGCGTACCACGTCTGTGCGCAGGTATACGTTTTCGGTCTTACGTTGAGCGCCTTTGCCGGTTGTGAAGGTGCGGACGTGCTGCGCGCCCGGTTTGAGTGCTTCTTCGCGCCGGAGGAAGCGTTCTAGGATGAAGTCCGGCGAGGTGCGCAGGCTTTGGAGTGTGTCTGGTGGGTTGGCGCTTGTTTGGGCTTTCTTTTCTGGCTGTTTTGGCACCAGGTCTTTGCTGTTTTCGAGGGCGTCAACGGGCGTTTGTTGCTGCGGGGCGCGTTCGTAGATGCGTAGGACCACGCGCGCCCAGTCGTACGTGATGACGGTTTTCGGTCGGCGGGTCTTGGTGTTGGGCCGGCCGCTGGGGATTGGGATCTTCTCTACCGGCATCCGGTAGCCCTTTGTTTTGCCTGGCCAGGTCCGTCGTCGTAGGTAGCGCGTCGTCACGTCTTTGGCTGTTTTGTCTGCCGAGTATGCGATCACGTAGCTGATCACTTGCTTGGCCTTCTCGGCTTTGGCGCCCCGTGGTTCGAACGCTGCTTGTAGCTCCGGCGTCGTGGCTACCGCGTTCGGGAGAACGAGTGCGTCCACCGGGATGATCTCGTGCGTGATTGGGGATGCCGCCTCCGTCCAATAGATCGGGAAGGGGAGGTCACGGTCGTAACCCTTCGGGTTGTTCTTGCTGCTCCCGCGAGACGATGACTTCGTCTCGGCTTCGTTGCTGCTACTGCTGCTGTCGGACTCGAGGCCGATCACTTCGTCGGTCTCGGCCACTGCGTCGAGCGTGGGCTCGCGGTTGACCTTGGTGGGCTTCGGCGTGAACATCTCGGCTTTAGTCCACCCGAACCCGAGAGGCTGGAGACTGGCTACGAGTCGGGCTTCAATGTCGAGGGCGCGGAGGAGCGCCGTGAACAGCTGCGCGCCGACGTCGCGCGAGCCCTGCATGTGCTCGGCCGCATGGCGGAACTCGTCGAGGTCCGCGATCCGCTCGCCGTGGATGACCGGGTCGTGTTCGTCCTTGTGGAAGGAGGCAATCTGCGCTTCCAGCTGCACCATTGGTCGATACCCCTGTTTGCGCAAACCCGGGGCGGTGATCTTGAACTGCCTCTTCCAGTACGCGGCCAGGACCTTCAGGAGCGGGATGATCGGGTCACCGCGACTCATGTCCGGCTGTCCTGGCTCCAGGCGCTCCGAGCCCTCCGTCCAATCCCGCTCCGACCGCCGACTGCTACCTTGCTTGCCCTTGCCCTTGCCCTTGTTTCTGGTTTGTTTCTTGCTTGGAGGGGGCTTCTCCGGCAGCTCCAGCCCCGACGCCACCCGCCATTTCTTGACCTCCTTGTGTAGGGCGGGCGGGAGGTTATGGCGCAGGATCTCGTGAAGTTTGGGGTCGTTGGCCCAGGCGTTGCGGAGCGCGTTGTGGTAGAGCAGGAAGCGCACGTGCAGGCAGTGGGTGTTGATGCGGATTTGGCGCTCGATCTTGGACGGCGGCTTCTTGCTCTCGACGATGTCGGCCAGGTGCACTTCGTTCTTGTCGAGTGTCAGTTCCAGGTCTTGGTGTTGGTGCTGGTGGTCTGGGGCCAGCATCGACGGCGTCACCGGTGTGGCGGCGCTGGCGGGCTCGGACTCGAAGGCGTCCTCCCAATCGACCTCCTCTTCCTCCGACTCGCTGCTGCTGCTGTCATCATCGGAATCGTTAATGACGGCTGGCTTGGGGGTTTCTTGTAGGTCTTCGGGAACATCGCTTAAGGAGGAATCGGTGGAGGAGGAGTCGGAGTCGTTATCGAGAACCGTCGCGGCGGCGATGGCGGGTGTCGCATTATGACGTTTGGGCGCGGGCGGATCCTCGTCGGAGACACGCTTGCGCGAGACGAAGGGGGGCATGCACGCAATTGATGGGGGTTTTCGTGGGGAATCAATTGGGAGATTTGCTAGATGTATGAGATTGACTGTAATGGAAGGAAAGGAGGAGTAGGAAGGGGTTGAAGTGTGGAGTTGCAATGAAGGCGGAACAAAGAGCGAGGAAGAAACGATGAGGGAATGAATGATTTCCCCTCACGTCTTCCTATCGTCTTCCTATCGTCTTCCTATCGTCTTCCCTATCGTAACTACTTAGTACTTCTTCCTTCTCCACTTCCCCAGACAGTTCTTATCACCTCAGCACCTCATTCTCCTCTCTCCCACCTCCAAAGAAACACCTAGAAACCCATCATCCACCATGTCCGCGACGATGGAAGCCGTCAAGCTCTTCTTCAGCTCGCCCCGATTTGCGGTCGCAGGCGCCAGCAACGACCCCGCCAAATTCGGCCATCGGAGTATGTTTTTGTCTAATAATTCTCTCGATAAGAATCCTTTCTGATTTACCTTACCTAGTCCTGGCCTGGTATCACCACCATTCTCTCCCTGTCACTCCCCTCAACCCGCGCGCTTCCTCCATCCAGCTGCAATCGACGAGTCTTCCCACTGTGGCCTCGGTGCGCGACTTGCCCGCTCCGACCGAAACCTCGCTGTCGGTGGTGACGCCCCCCGCAGTGACCCTCAGTCTCCTTCGCGAAGCCTATGCGGTCGGTATCCCGGCTGTCTTCTTACAGCCTGGCACGTACGATCAAGCGGTACTGGACTACCTGGAGGGACATTTTGCGGCGGCGGTGGTGGGCGCGGGAGGCCGAGGCTCGGAGGGTTGGTGTGTTTTGGTGGATGGCGAGGATGGCTTGCGGGCAGCGGGGAGAGAGTGGAAGAGTCAGTTGTAGTTGAAGTTGGTTAATTAATCCGTAGCTAGATGAGATATGTTCAAAATCATCACTGTTGTCTATGGGTTGAGTGAATGGTACATACAAGAATAAAGAGGGGGGTTGGGGAACAAACGGAGAAGTGATAATCGTAACTGGAGGAGGGAACTCACTCTCTTTCACTTTTCCTTCCTTCCCTTTCTTCCTCACTTCCTCTCCTCCTCCTCCTCCTCTTCATCATCTCCTCCTCAACCATCCCACTCTCTTTTCTAACAACATACCTTTCCCACCCCCACCCCCTTGTTTGTTTTTAATTTCCGATCGCAATTTTCTTATGGTTCATATCAATCAGCATAGCATACACACGGGATTGCTGCACCGGAAGGATGCCCACCAGTTCGATCACTCTTGACTCTCCCATCCCTCCCCATCTCGATCTGGCTGGGGCGCCTTCGCAGCTCTTCCAAGTGCCTCCATCCCCATCCGCTTCGTCGGCATTGTATCGCTCCATCGCTGTCCCTCCCCGTAAAAGGGCTCGTTCCAGCCTCGAGACTCGCTCCTCTTGGCTGCAGGTCGATGGCAGCGCGAGTCCCCTCGTCACATCGGTGATCGGCTCCGATGACCTTCTGCACGGCGTCGATAATGTTGTCGACCTCGACTATCGGCCCAGCCGATATCGCGAACCGTCCGACCCATTACACCTCGATACTAGTGTCGACTCGCTGGGGGAGGCCGGCGGTCTGCGTCGCAAACGCAGCCATCCGGACCCTTACTTGATCGCCGCCTCCCCCACCGGTTCGGATGAGAAGGAGCAATCTCCAAGCGTCACTTCATACCCCTCCGCAGCACCCGTCCGCTGGAGCAAGGCTGTTCTTGGCGTTGTCGGCAAGGTCTGGGATTTCTGCTGGTCCGGAGCGTTTCGGGGTTTCTATGCCGGGGGCGGTCGCGGATACACTATGAGCGGCGAGCAGGAGGAGGAGGATGATGACGATAACTCAATGACTTTCCCATCCCTGGCCAGTGAGAAAGGTTCTGCGCCGACAACCCCCTCCGCTCAACCTCCTCGACGGGGCCCGTCGACCCCTTTGCCTGGCTGCTATCCCGAGGAAACCGATCTGCAGGGCAACTGGGTCATGGTCTCCCCGCCGTCGGCAACCATTTATCGCGGTAGCACTCCCCGGCGGGGGCTACGACGCACCACCACCGCCGCTCATCTGGCCGCACGTCGTGCACGACCTCACACCAGGCGTGTGCTGATGTCGCATGCGCCGCCCTCTCTACCCAGCCAGCACTACTTCTCCTCTCCGGCCATGCCGCGCGAGAGCCCGGTGTCCGTGAACTCCAAACGCCACATGGCCGAGAAGCGTCGCCTGGAGCGCGAGGAAGACGCCAGCCTGCAGCGGATGGAGCAGAGGCTCCAGGTGCTGATTCGTGAGGGGACACAGGCGCTGGCCACACGTGTCGAGGTGATGGATTCGGAGATGGAAGATTAAATTGCTTTTGGTGGTTGTTGGCCGAACTGATACCCTTACGTTCTTTGGATTTTTTTTGTTAAAATGACGCTCCTTTACGACTGACACGAAGCCACGAACTTCTCTTGTTTGATTGACACGAATCTTTGACAAGCACAGAACCGTAACCCGGCGTCTGTGTCTTGTGATACGGCCTACTTTTACGAGAACGATATTCTTACTACGAATAGCTTAGTGATCACTAGCCTACCATTAGCTAAATACCTTCACGAAGGTGTCCTCTTACTCTCTACGCGAGATTGGATCTGGTAATTGAATATCATATCATTGACTCATTGCACCCATCCATTCCGACATTTCCTTCAGCTAGCTCGTGCTTAAGCGGTATCGCCCCCTTTCCTCCCTCCCAACCCTCGAATCCAGTTTCATCACCCACAGAATCAATGGATTTACTGCTGAAACGGCGTGGAAATCTGGATACTGCGCAACACCTCACCGAGGCCGCCCGCACTGGCGAGCGCGCTGAACAAATCCGCTCCCTGCATCGGCGCGGCGCCGTCGGGTGACTAGCTTGAGTTAGTATCTGTGATCACTTGCCATGCCATGCACCTTCTATTGCCTCTGTAGACTTCAGGCCGGGTTGGGAGAGGACAGGACATACGGGAATCGGCATCGCCACGCCCAGGGCGACGAGGAGGGTAGATACCACTGCGACGGAGAATTTCATATTTTTTTGGTCTGTTTGGTTCTGGATTGGTTAGTAGTTTCTTTGTTTTTGGGGGTGGTTTGCGTACTGCTTTTTTTGGTTCGGTTTGGTGTCGGTGGTGGTGGTCTGTTGGTTGCCGGTCGCGATGCTCACCACTTGAGTACTACAAGGAAGAGAAGGAAGAAAGAAAGAAAGAAAGAAAGGAAGGTACCTGGGTTTGGACGAGGGATATGAGGGTTTAAGGGTAGGGGGGTGTGTTGGTATGTTATGTCGATCCTCGCCGAGGGTTATCTTATCGTGCGTGTGGAAGGGTTGGAAGGGATGGGATGGGATGGCGTGTCTTACATTCTTTGTTTGAATGAGGTGCGGGGGTTGGAGTTAAGGGACATGTTTGGTCTTTGGATGCTACTCTATGCTTCCTTATTAGAATTGGATTGTATGGCTGTATGAGGTGTTGGTCTATGGTTTCGTAGGTGATTCTATGGGGTTTTCCTGTGGTGGATGAAAAGCGGACAGACAGGTAGGGTCCACGGTTGGAATGTGGTGGTATGGGCTTGAAATGCCCGAGTGGCTTGCGGTAGTTATCGGGACAAGCTTTGCTTGGGCTTAACTGGCAGCTCAAAGGATGTGCTTGCATTGCTAGGGGTGGGGGGCGCGTCGGTGGGGATGCGCAATGCAATGCGATGCAGACTGCCTTCGGCTGCCGCCCCCTTGTATGGATCCTCGGTTGAGGTCAACACTGTCTCGCAATAAGACGAGCACAGGGGAGGTATAGAAGGTGTCGGTAGCTGCAGGTTCTAGGGAAGTGCAGGCAGAAGACACTGACAGAAAACCATATCCTCCTGCAAAAAAAGGGGCCAAGTCAGGTATAGTACTTGCGGTGCTAGCTGGAAAGCTTGGCTTCAAGTCTAGCCCTGAGGGCACTACTAGGCGAAGATATCTTCAATCTAAACGGCTTACTCAAAGGGAAAGAATGGCTGAGCAGCATGGGAATCTATAGGAAGTGTATGCTTCTATGCACATCGTCAATGACCGTCAAGCTGAACTTGTATTTCAGAGCCCATCTAACACACTCCTGAACATGCTTTATCTCTGTCGGCTTGACAATCGCGGCGGGAGGGTGAAGGCGAGCGTCGCGGTCTTTTACTGCCTTGTTCTCGTCCACTAACGGCACCTGCGTGGTGAGCTCTGACACTGTGGTCGCATGTCGGGTGAAGACCGTCATGGTGTTGGGCATGCTGAACAGAAGATGCTCTAGATAGCTTTCATCACGCCGTCCCAAAATGCGGCACACCGTACGCCACTCAGCTCGGATAGTCTTATCCTCATCCTTATCCTCTATGACGAATCCCGCCATGAAAAGAGCAAAACGATCCAGTGTCTCATCGTTGTCTGCCACCAGAACGTCTCCGGTAGAGAACGAAGCCGTTTCATGACACACCAATCCGTCAATTCGCAGATTAGGATTATGGAAAACGATCACCTTTCCGTCTCCAGGTCGCTCCCCAAGCATCGCCAGCGCCCGTTCGATGGACTTCTTTCTGAGTCTGCAGTACATGCCACTAGAGAAGAAGATAATATCATACTCTCCGTTGCTATCATCTGTACTTGTACTGGAATCACTCGGAGCATTGTTATCCAGACCGAGTAGAGTGCGATGGTATTCTGGAAGACGTTCCAGACCAGGTAAAGGAGACACCGTCTCCGAGTCAGGGTGAAGCCATGTTTTCACACTTGCCAGAAATAAGCTGTTTGGCTCCAGCAGAGTGTATCTTCGGATCTTCTGTCTCATGCGGTGGGACACATGGTCAAGGACGCTCCTCGGACCGGGCTCAATTTCCAGTACAGAAATACGGTCCCGCGAGTCGAAGAGCGGGCTCAGCAGCTGAGATAGGTGAGGTGTGACGGAATTCTGGGGCGTCGGCAATCGCGAGCTTAAGATGTCAAAGCCAGCGCTCTGCTGTGTGTCGGATAACGGCTGCTTTGATAATGATGACGGCGCCTCTGTCTTGGCTGTCTGCCTGAGAGCTTGTTTGAGGGAATCGAGAGTGGCCATGTCACTGCCGCGATGTAGCTTTAGCTGAATGCAAAAAGTTTACAGTACACACCTGTATGTACGAAGCCCCGTTGAGTCTCTCGGATAGGTATTTGAGGACGTTCAGCGGAAGAAGTTCACGGAGGTAAGTCGAGAGGGTCAAAAGAGCATGTCGATCTGATGGAGGAGGTTGATGAGGTTGCGAAGGAAGTAGGCTGTAGAAGGAAGAGGTAGAAGGAAGAGGGGACGAGATAGTGATTGCAGAGCAAACGACGCGCGGGAGGGAGCGGTCTTCCAGCTTCGCGATGCCACCAGGATGGTTCTCCATAATTCACTCATTGCATGAATTAAACTGGCACTACTAATCGCTTGGCGCTTATCGGGCCATGTTCAAAGACTTTGATGGGGCTTAGTCCAATTGGAGAGGGGTAAGAACATGAGGCTTGGATATTGACCAGCCCTGGCCACCAAGAACAGTACTACTGAGGAGGTGAATCTGCACAGCCATCTCACAGTCTGTGGTGGACGGAGAGGCGACAGCTCCGAAGGGTAGCTTAGGAGTGGCTCGGCGTCCAGTTCTCTACCATATCCTCTTTATCTTCAGGCTGCAAAGATGCCAGAGAGCTGCTAGAATCCCCCCATCCAGCGAAGACGCTGATCTACAGTCCGATTGCGAGGGTTAGCTGATCGATATATGCTGATACACTTACTTACATTCAGGACTCATCTACCCAATAAGCCAAAAACAACAATCAATTTTTATAAGCACTGCTGGGCGAACGAACAAAACCGCTAAGCCAAACTCAAACAAGATTTTTTATACCCCAGCGGCAGGCCATGCGCAGCAGCCGAGCGTCGTGCACCACAAGGGCCAGCACAAACAGACACTCAATCACTCTTTAGGCAATTACGACACTTGTGGCTCGTGCTATGCGTCTCGACATACTGGATCCGGTTACTCGGACACCGCAAGTTATCGGTCCTGGCGTGCGTAGCGCACGGGATGAAATTCGTGCTCACTGAGTGGGCGCACGCGTAGCGGGTTTGTTCCTGGATGCACACGGTTTGAGGCATTTTGTCTGGCTGCGTAGTCGAACATGTGTTTTCTCTGGTGATTCAGGAGGGAAATGGGTTTACCTTGGTCGTTTCGGGCAAGGGGATCCTGGGTTTTGCTGCGTTCGACTACGGGTTTGCGCCGGTAGACAAACTATTCGAGCTGAGCGTGCTGCTGCTGGCCCGCTTGCTGCCTTGCTTTCGCTTGTGAGATCGTGAGATTATTGGGCCTGTTGGGCTGGTTTTATAGCCTAAGGCTTGGGAGTCAAGCATGCTGCTCGGCTGGGCTCTTTGATCTCGGGGTGAAAGCTTGCTTTTTAGTGCTCTGTTGAGTGGCATTGTGAAGGAATTGGCTCACGCGCGAAGGCTTCAATGATTGCTTGTGTGAGCTGTCTTTGTTTCATGGTGGTGTTGATGTCAAGACCCGACAGAATGTCCTGTACTGGGATGGAGGATGTCGAGTATGAGCTTTATCAGCGAGTGACTGGCTTTGTTGGCTGATCGTTTGCTCTGCTCGATGTGGTTTGTCGTTGTGACTTGTGGTTTGTTGCCTTGGCTGACCAAGGACGACGATGATCGATGATGGATGATCCTCGCGGCGGGATCTCTCGCCAAGAGGCAGACATCGAATCGAGCCCTATCTTTATTGGAGCTACCGACTTCTCGTCTTATGACACCTCGAGTCCCCATTCCTTGTCCCCCTAATAACGGCCACCAAGGAGTCGGTCCAGCAAAGGCCTTACAAGCAACGACAAGCCTCGGTCCCGCCCGAACGCCACCATTCCAGTAGTCCGAATGACCTCGCAATTAGGGCTAGCGACCTGCCCTCGCGCATGACTCGTCTTGGGCGAATACGGGGTTACGGTATTGAGCTATGTATGTGGCCATCCATCCCTTTGCGATGCCATGTCATATAGTCCAATAGATCGACAGGGGTGCAGTAGCCTCAGCGTAAGATCGTACAGGTCAATCGGCCATTCCTCTATCATTCCATCTTGCATTCCTGATCCCCGTAAAGAGTCTGGCTCACCACATTAGCACTGCCTGATCTAGCACCACCGAGTCGTGAGCTGCACCACTAGTCAGCTTGATTCTCAGCAATTCAGCCACATGGCTTCTGGAGTTGCTCGTATCTGCCGACGAAAGAAGCAATGTGATGGTGATCCTCGACTGGCTGCCTGACATGTAAGTCCTGGGGATCAATCGAGGTGGGGATGCGCGTTTTCTGGAATAAGCAATCAACCTGGTGGGTGGGTGGAGTATAAGAGCCGTGGTATGCCATACCTAGCGTTTCAGGCTCGGTGCGGATTCCTCGAAAGTGAACCAACCCATCACGATGCATCTCCCGTGGTCATCCATCCTGACGGCAGTGACGCTGCTGGCCCCCAGCGCGCTATGCACGACGCAGAAGAAGAACACAACGCAGTATTCGATCCAAGAGCTATGGAACCTGGAACGAAACTTCTGGGACAACTTCCTGTACCCGGCGAACCTGGAACAAACCAAAGCCATCAACTCGACGCTCTTTGCACCTGATGCATGTCCCTCCCCTCCCTCTAATCATCCCCCAATACTAACAACCTACCGACAGATCCAAGGCCGCGTCGACATCACGCGAGTCTTCAACGGCAGCACACTCAACACCGAATACCTGTTCGGCCTCTTCTCGGACCCAACGCACCTCAGCCTAGTAGGGGTACCCATCGACTACAGCATCACGCAATTCACAGCCGCCCCCAACACGAACATCGCCGCGGCAACAACAGTCGTCACCTTCAACGCGACCTCCTTCAACAACCTGCTTCTCCCGGTGACAATCGACACCTGGATCATGTGGAACGCGGCGGGACAGATCTCGCAATACGACGCGACCTTCCGCTGGTTCGGGTTTTTGGTGGATACGCTGATCGGCGCGCTCGCCAGCCAGATCAACGGCACCACCGCGGAGGCCACGGCGTATTTGACGCAGCTGCTCGCGACGCAGATCTGCGCGACGCACGACGCGTACTGCACGGGTGGGAATAAGCAGTATGAGAGCGCGGACGCGTGCTATGCGTTTTTGACCACTGGTATTCGGCTCGGGAAGGATTACGAGCTGGGCCGCAATACGTTGCTGTGTCGCGAGGTGCATGAGCATATGGTGCAGTATGATCCGTCGATGCATTGTCCGCATATTGGGCCCACGGGGGGCGAGTATTGTGTTGATGATCAGAGTTATGCGGAGAAGGTTTTGCAGAGGTATTTTCGCGAGTCTTGGGTTATTCCTGTTCCTGGGGTCCAGGGGGAGGGGCAGGAGGGGGATGTTTGGATTTAGGTCTTTCTTAAATTGCGGTTACCAGGGAGCTGCAAAGAAGGGGGGTCCGGGGGTTCTCCCCCGGATTACTTATATTCTATTAATTAATCGAATTGAGGTTACCAGGGAGCTGAAAGGAAGGGGGGTCCGGGGGTTCTCCCCCGGGACGCATATCTTCTAGTAGTTGAACTGAGTGAGGGTGGTGAGTGGGGTTAGTTCTAAAAGCCGGCAATATAGCGATGAGCGGTAGTCTCCTGCAGCACCTCCAGGCGCATGCCGACGGCGATCTCGCCCTCCGCACGGGGGGCGCTCAGCATGCCGAAGCACGGCTTGTACTTCATGCCCTCGTCGACGCGGCGGTACGCCATGAGCGTGTCCCACGGCTGCTTGCGATGTTCCTCGGCGGTGGCGGGCTCGACGTTCGGCACGTGGCAGCGGGCACAGCGGGCCACGATATCGAGCACCAGGTCTTTTCCATTCTTCCCCGGCTTCCCTTTCCCTTTCCCGTCACTCCCCTCCGAACCGCCAGAAGCAACAATCCGAACAGTCTTCCACCGATCCTCCTCCCACGGCACCACCCCCTTAACGATGATATTCGGCCGAAACCGCTCAATGGTAATCGCCTTCTCGCCCTGCGCGACCAAACGGGTATTCAACTCCGCCAACGACGCCTCCGACGCAATCTGCACGGGATGCACGTCGGGGAAATTTGTGGATTGCTCCCGGCCCAGCAGTCGCGGGTCCCCGTTTCCCTTCAAAATCCGCGGCGTGGGTCCCTTGTACACTAGCGCTACGGGACGGCCCATGAAAGCGCTAATGGCGGCATTGATCTCTTCGTTGTAGATGTGGCCGTCCGTTGTTGTGTCCCAGATTTTTATGTCGTGGGCTAGGGTTGTGTGGGTTGACAGGTAGGTTGCGGTTGGGTGGGCGGGGATTATTAGGGTTGTGGGTTTGGGGGAGGTATTGGTGTTGGTGTCATTTTCAGTTTCGGGGGGCGGGAGGGTGATTTGTAGATTGAGTTCTTGGGGGTCTGCGTTGGAGTTGGAATCGTTGGGATTGGTGGAGGTGAGAGCCGTCGTGATCAACGTCATGCGCGGGTTCTGGCGGATGGTGAGGAAGCTGTGCGTCTCTGCGTCGACTATCATCCACCGTCTGTCCAGGGCTAGGCCCTGCTCTAATAGCTTGGTTCGTGGGAGGGTGATGCCGCGGCAGGATTTTATCGGGTAGATGCGTAGGGCGACGATCTCGTGCGATTGCTTGGGTGAACGGAGGGTGCTGAGCTGGGTTTGGAGGCGTCGGAGGATTGGGAGGAGCGCGATGATGAGGATCGGCAGGAGTGCCAGGGCCGTGGACCCGGATATTTCGAGGGCGGGCATTTTGCCGGTTGCGTTGTGTTGTGTTGTGTTGCGTGCGGTGGTTGAAAACTATGGGGTGATCATGCTGGGTGTACTAAGTAGCACTGAAGGAGGTTCGGGAGGTGGAAGTAGTTTTGCGATAACAAATCCATATCCAGATCCCGAGTGTCTTATCGTGATTATGTGAGATCTGACTCATGCTATGCGCGAGACAAGATGGTTGGTACTAGTTTGGATGAATGTCTCAACGGGGAAAATACTTGTTCCTCTAGGAATAATCTGAGTGTAGGATCTAGTGTCACGCACTGAATCAAGAAGCCCCTCAGATGCTTCATGCAGCTCAGCTGCTGCTAAACATAAATATTCGTCAACGCCATGTTTACTACGCAACCAACTTTCCCATGCGGTGTACCAGTACAATATAACAAAGGACAAGGCTAAGCGAATCCAATCTAGCCTCCAAATGCTTTAGGTCCGACCCCGCCTAGACCTGGCTGTCGCTGACCACCCAGCTGGTCACCAGAGCCTTGATCAACGCGATGGCCGCCTCCTTCCCGGCGGCGACATCCTCATCGGTGCAAGATCCGGGCACATGGAAGAACACTACATTCCGGTCCTGGCCCTCCCGATAGGCCAGCGACAGACTCGTGTAGAAGATAAACTCGCAGAGGTACCGGCCGGCATCGTTGGAGATGCGCAAATCCATCCCGGGCCGCGCGAACGACTGCCACGTGGTCAAGAACTCCGTATCCGGTGGATGGGGGTTCAGATACTTCTTCGCGGACGACGACCGTGACGACGACAGCCCAGACCCAGGCACCGAGGCACTCGCGCGTCCGGCGGTGAGAACGGCAGGCAGGCCGAGCTCCCTCCACAGACGCTCCCCGTCCTCGTAGCCGGATCGGTCCTTGACGTCGGACATCAGGTATGCGTCGCGGTGGGCCTGGGTCTCGACGGAGTAATAGTTCCGCGTGGCGGCGATGCCCATGTGGATGACGAAGTCCGGGCGGCGGCCATCGTGGGCCTTGGCGTAGTCGTCCAGGATCACGGGGAGGGTGGTGCGCACGGTCGAGTAGGCGACTGGGATCGGGGACGGATGGACGTGGATGGAGACGCGACACGGCGTGGAGCCTGGGGTGGATGCGGAGAAGGTGAAGGAGGACGGTAGCGATGAGGCGATTAGATAAGAAGCATTGACCAGGTTCGTTTTGAAGGGCTAGCCAGAGGTATCGTCGTCAATGGAAACTGCGGTCGGGTCGCGCGACGGTCAGGAAGTTCACATACACCAAAGCCTGTTACCAACACGGACATCTCGTCGGGCTCGGTGGCCGCCAATGACGGGGTGGTTAGTGCTTGCGTCTCGAGCGATGACGCTCCTCGTCCGTAGTCGCCCATGATATTGGTAGTTGCGCCCCGCGGTTAGAATGGAAGGGAAGGTGGGCTGCGGGGTGTGTTAACGAAAGGTCAACGCTGCAATAAATCACAGGCTCTCAGTCCATCCGTTAATCAGTATATCCTCACATCCAAAGAAAGAAAGCTGCAAGCATCGAAAGGAGGGGAAAAGGCAAGGTGGTAAGTTAATTGGATTTCCGGAACCCGGGGCTTTGCTTTTCTACTTTCCCCCGCATTCCTTGCCGGTTTTGGCCAACCAGTTCTCTTGGCGTCCCACGATAAGCAAAATGGGCTGATCGATCTTCACTGATCTTTTCGGACCTTCTGGGACGAACTGTATAGGATTAACATCTATGATGGACTTATGCTGCAGTAGGTGTGTTTCAGACGGGATTTGATCGGCAGGGTCGGATTCGGGTAGAGCAGCCGGCAAGCCAGGGGGAGTGATCAAGCCCGTCTTCATTGCTGCTTTTCTCGCCGAGGTCAGGGAGAGTCTACTGGGGGCTTCGGGCGGCATAGCCCCGGAGTGGTACATTCATGGTGTGAGTCGCCCTACTCCAACACGAGGCGGATTGGATAGGTGTTGAACGAGAAGCGGCAGGAGGCCACCAACACTCTCACCGTGAGGATCCCGGTGCACGTGTTGTTCCACGACGTGCCAGATGGCGAACAGTGGGAGGCTGGCACCGTATGAGGTAAGATTGGTGAGATTGCAGGTGCTTATCTCTTCTGGATTATGTATGCTTAGGATCAAACATTCTGATATCCAATCAAACAATCCGAGATCCTTGAATCGATCATTTCTTCAAACATCGACCAGGATGGGCGGCACTAATGCGTGGTCTTTGCCAATACGTCATTGGCAATCATCTGTAAGGTACTAGTGCCAATCCTAAGCACTGCGTCCATATTGATCTGTGCACAAGGTACAGTACAGTGCACCGATGCAATGGCCCGCCGCTCAATTCTTTGCCCTCCAAGAGATGAGCTCGAGTGAAACTTCAAGCGTCAGGCTGGAAGGGTCAGAAACAGAGAAAAGGAAAGGGAGGGAAGTTGACCGGGTGCAGCTCTGGAGGTCCTGACCATACCAAAACCCCATCAGTTACCATTCTCGTGTGTTTCATTGATCCACCGACAGCAAAGCGGAGAAGTCACCGGGGTATTTACCCCTGCAAAACAACTTCACCCGCACTGGGTCTGTTCTGTCGCAATTTCCGATGGCTGGCTGGCAATGACCAAGATTTGGTTGCGATTGTAGGGGTAGCAAAGATACTTATGAAGAAATAGTGTGGTTTATTATGATCATGGATGGGATCAAGCACTGAGGTTGTGGTGACGCTCTATATGTAGCAAGAAAACTCTTACTTTCTTTTTCCAGTTCATCATCTCCTTTCAACTTGCTGCAATCTTGGAGACAGGCTGTTGTTACATTGATAAAATTGATTGATTGAGTGAGTGAGTGAGTGAGTGAGTGAGTGGCAACTCCCTCCCTGCTCCCGTTATCGGTTCCTCCGCCCGCACAAACTCTGCAATGACTGACTGAATCTCCCACAGTTAGCTCAGCTTTCTCCTATTCTTCTCTCCCTTGTGCGCGTACCTGCCAACATCTCACATCGGAAGAGCTCTGCGATTCTCTCCCACCTGCTCACCTTCAACACATCCCTAAGTAAATCCCCTCCTGCAGCAGAACACCTCTCTACCTCGCTTGGATCGCTCCGGATCGAGCTTCTGGAATCGCAGTCCGAGGCTTATCGTCCGCATTGAGCTAAATCTGATCCCCACTCTTTCTTTCTCTAGGCTTTCCCGCGTATTTCGTACCCCTCGATTCATCCCGACTCCCGACTTCTACCTTCAGTCAGCTCAGCCCTTGCTTGGCCTGCATCCTCTGTCAGCCTGTCGCTTGCCGATCGCCTCCATTCCCACACGTCCAATTTCCTACTCAACTCACGTTTCACCATCTCATCGCCTCGCGCGCCTGCCCCGGTTCGCAACCATGTCCGACGAGTCCAACCACTATGAAGAGCCCGTCAACGGGCTCCGGCCGTTGTCCAACGCAGACTCCTTCTCCCTGCCCGCCACCGCGCGCGAGCTGTCCAACCACTCAGAGCGGGCAGAGACGGCGCGGGCCAATGGGCTGCCTCTGGAAGACGCCGACATCGACGACGAGGACGAGGAAGAGGGGGAAGAGGAGGTCGACGGGGAGTATGTCGCGGTCGATCACGACGATCTCAACGAATATCCTTACTGGTTTCGCCGCCCGCCGGTGCATCAGCGCACCAAGTTGGACGAACTGCACCCCTTCGTGCAGGTTCTGACCGAGTCGAATGTCGAGGACTGTGTCCAAGTCGAAGAGGCCTTCCCCCAGCAGGAGCGTTGTACGAGCGAAAAGGTACATCAATCTTGACTCATGGACTCCGACAGTCTGTGCGCTGCTCAGATGACTGACGCGATCGTATAGTTCCGCTACCGTCTGAGCCGGTGCCCTGAACTCTGCCTCGGTCTCTTCACTCTTCCCATCCTCCGCGAGGGCGAGCCCAAGCCACGCCCCACTCTGGTTGGACACATTATTGCCACGAGGACCTCAACCCCCGTGGTGACGGACAAGTCGATGGCGATGCCGGCCAACTGGCAGACCGAGCGCATGACCGTGGAGAACGGAGAGACCGTGGGCCACGATGAGTACGGCAGCACAATCGCCATCCACTCGCTCGCTGTATTGCCCCAACATCAGGGCAAATCGGTCGGCAGCACTCTCATGAAGTCTTATATCCAGCGCATTAAGGACGCGCAGATTGCCAACCGTCTGGCCATTATCGCGCACGGCCACTTGATTCCTTACTATGAATCCTTTGGCTTCGAGAACCGTGGGCCGAGCAAGTGTCAGTTTGGCGGCGGTGGTTGGGTGGACTTGGTAGGTGTCGATATCTCCTCATTGCACTCCTAGACTAACAGTTTTTCTACAGGTGTTCGATTTCAACAAAGAGTGAATCCGCGCCCGGGCCTCTTCTTGATAATGATGATCTAGTGGTGGACGGCCGTGCAACCTTCCCTTGATGATTTCTTTGACTCGGATCTTAGTACCCATTCCCTCGATGACGGTTTATTGCATTCTTATGGCTTGATTACACGGGATTTCAGTCTTCCTGGTGGGTTTCTGATAAAAGCAAGGCGTTCTGTCGGGCTACGATGGGGTTCAGGGACGGGATGATGGAGGATGGATGATGATACGATGGCCGGATCGAAACACACCGTGGTTGGTTTTGTCAGGACATCCATGTCGATGTAACATAGTCCTCCGATAACTAGTCAATGTAAATGAAGACTCCATAGACAGGAGGATCGAGAGTTCCCGGTTGAATACATAACATGCCGCAAAATAAACTTGCACTGGAGGTCTTCCCCGTTCACCGGACAGCCTCCCTCCCCCACACCAACAGAACTAACTAAAATCACTAGCCAATCAGTTGCTCACCGCCCGCCAAAATCTGCCCTCCGACCGCCCGCCATATTTTTTTTTCGTTTGATCTCGACTCCGGCAAGATTACCAACTCTTCAAGGTTGCAACTCATCCCCGGGGTTCCTTTGACGAGTCGCTTGCTGTTCCGACTCTATTTCCACAGGTGCCCATCATGAAGACGACGTGGAAAGATGTAAGCTTCCCCGACGACGCCGAAATCCATCGCAGCTCGTTCCAGAATCCACCCAACTGACACCTCATTTTCACCGCTTGATTAGATCGCTCCGGTGCCTACGAACCAGGAATTCCTGGACATCGTCCTCAGCCGCACCCAAAGACAGCTGCCCACTCAGATCCGTGCTGGTTTCAACATCAGCCGTATTCGAGGTATGTGCATTTGCCCTCGTCTGTTTTGCGACGCCGACCATCGAGTCGGTGGTTACCATGCGGCAACCGGTGATAAATGAATTTTGACTGATGGATTTTTCGCTGCCGCTTAGGCTTCTACACCCGAAAGGTCAAATACACTCAGGAGACTTTCTGCGAGAAGTTCCAGGCTATTCTCGATGGCTTCCCCAGACTGCAGGACATTCACCCTTTCCGTAAGTTGGCTACCCAACACCGCCGGAAAATTTGCCCCTCGGCCATTGTGGGATTGGCAGTCAGATAATCTAAACTCCCGCCAGACAAGGATTTGATGAACACCCTTTACGATGCCGACCACTTCAGAATCGCCCTCGGTCAGATTTCGACCGCGAAGCATCTCATCGAAACTGTCTCCCGCGATTACGTTCGTCTGATCAAGTATGCGCAGTCGCTGTTCCAGTGCAAGCAGCTCAAGCGCGCTGCTCTCGGTCGTATGGCCACCATCTGCAAGCGTCTCAAGGACCCCCTCGTCTACCTTGAGCAGGTGCGTCAGCACTTGGGTCGTCTGCCCGCGATCGACCCCAACACCCGTACGCTCTTGATCTGCGGTTACCCCAACGTCGGCAAGTCCAGCTTCTTGCGCAGCATCACCCGCGCGGATGTCGACGTTCAGCCCTACGCTTTCACTACGAAGAGTTTGTTCGTCGGTCACTTCGACTACAAGTACCTGCGTTTCCAGGCCATCGATACCCCCGGTATCCTCGACCACCCCCTCGAAGAGATGAACACCATTGAAATGCAGTCTATCACTGCCATTGCCCACTTGCGCTCTGCCGTTCTCTACTTCATGGATCTGTCCGAACAGTGCGGTTACTCCGTGGGTGACCAGATCAAGCTGTTCCACAGCATCAAGCCCCTTTTCGCCAACAAGATCGTCTTCCTCGTGGTCAACAAGATTGATGTTCGCCGCCCGGAGGACCTCGAGCCTGAGTACCAGCAGCAGCTGGAGGCTATCCTCAAGGCTGGTGACGTTGAGCTCCTGCAGCTGTCTTGTACAACCACCGAGGGTGTCACGGCTGTCAAGAACGCCGCTTGCGACAAGCTCCTCGCTGAGCGTGTGGCCCAGAAGCTCAAGTCCGGTACTAACAACTCCGGTACCCCCGGCGGTCGCCTGGGCGATGTCCTCGCCCGTATTCACGTTGCACAGCCCATGGGTGGCGTGACTCGCGAGACGTTCATTCCTGATGCCATCAAGACGCTCAAGAAGTACGACAAGAACGACCCCAACCGGAAGAAGCTAGAGCGGGACCTCGAGGAGGAGAACGGTGGTGCTGGTGTCTACAACATCGACCTCAAGAAGACCTACGACTTGGCCGACGACGAGTGGAAGCACGACAAGATCCCCGAGGTGTGGAACGGCAAGAACATCTACGATTACGTGGACCCGGAGATCGAGGCCAAGCTGGCGGCTCTGGAAGAGGAGGAGGAGAAGCTCGAGGGCGATGGCTACTACGATTCGGACGAGAGCGTGGAAGATGCCGAGGACGCCGACACCCGTATGAAGGCGGACCTGATCCGCGAGAAGCGGGCGCTCATGAAGAACGACGCCAAGCTGCGCAAGTCGCTCAAGAACCGGGCGGCCATCCCCCGCAGCGCCAAGGCCAAGAAGCTCTCCCAGATGGAGGAGGCCTTGGACTCGGCCGGTTACGATGTCGATGCCGCCGCCAGCCGCGCGCGGTCCCAGAGCCAGGTCCGTGGCCGCCCGCTCACGCGCGATGCGGACATGGACGACGACATGGACGTCGATATGTCGGATCCTCGCCAGGCGATCGCCCGGGCCAAGAGCCGTGCTCGCAGCCAGGCGGCGACCGATCGTCTGCACGATGGTGTGACCGACGAGAAGGCGCGCACCAAGGCCGAGCGGTTGGCCAAGCTGGGCCAGAAGAAGATGAACCGCATGGCCCGCCAGGGAGAGGCCGATCGACACACCACCGCCTCCTTGCCCAAGCACTTGGTAAGTTTTATTCTTGCTGGTTTTCAATTGGCCATTACTGATGCTGTTTCTAGTACACCGGCAAGCGTACTATCGGCAAGACCCAGCGTCGTTAAAAGGACCATGCAGATGGTCGATGACGAGACGAAGTCCTTTCTTCTTAATACACTACCCATCGTACAAGTACAAAGCTCAATCCTCGTTGCAACATAGTGGTCATGAATTGAACCGGGGCGATTCCAAAAAATTCTCGGGGCGTTTGGGGTGTTTGTTCCACGTCTTTTTATTTTTTTGTCTAGTTGTTGAGTGGAAGATCGTTGTTGGTTTTAGTTCTTAGATATACCTGGGTTGTGTACCGGGTTGAATGATTTTCAGTGCATTGTGTATTGGTGTGCGTAGCGGTAGAATGGTCGCAGAGGAGCTGTTCGCCTATGATGCCATCTCGTGCCATCTAGTAGCAGTCTCGATGTCTTGTTCCCTTCTACAAGAACTCGGTGTTGCCTCAGCCTTCAAAAGAAGCAATGATGTCTTCCCGATGGGATCAGACATTTTCTCAGCTTCAGACCGACCATGCATTCCACTTATACCTTTCCCTCTTCGCACCGTCTCACCCTAATCCTCGCCGACCACTCCGCCCCTCGATCACCCACCTACGCGGCGTCAAGCAATACAGACATCAAATCAAGCAGACTCGTCAGCGAGCACCCGTTCCAGACTTCAAGCGTTCAAATCATAGCCCCGTAAGCCACACGCAGAGTGTAAAACCGTGCAGATCTACCATTTCCTCTCATGCAATCTCCTGTTTCTGTTTCGATCAGGCCGCCTCTATCTATCCAGATGGGACGGAGACTATTAGAGAAGCCAGTCCGGAAGCGAAGTCTCCAGCCCGGCGCTAGACAAGATGAGCTCTGTGTATATATATACATATGAATATCCTAACTTGATTGACAGTGGTGGACCACTGCAGAGTCAGATAAGTAGGCACATCCTCTAATCCAGCAGTGCACACACGCAGGCTACACTCAGACAGCTACTTGCGGTAGACAGACTAGATTCAATGCGTTCAGGACCGGCTCCTTTCTTCGGGTAGTATCACGTTAGATACTAATGTGACTACTATGTCTTCGCCAGCGTAGCAATGAACTAGATATTCCTTCTAAGATACTGGCACTGAAAACCAACCGCCGAGAACCCCACCACCCGCCGAGAGTGGCGTTGAGTAGCGTTGCATCTGCATCTAAACTCTATCCTCCCACCCGGCAAACTTCCCTGATACAGATAATAAAAAAAAAGGGTCTTCTCCCGCAAGCCTGGCCGTCCGTTCAGGACAGGCGCGGCTGACCTGCGCGGTGATAATACTACCCTCCTCGGAAGGATAACAGCGAATGCATATGAGCGGGAGTTACCCTTCGTCCGACGGAGTCTTCTCGTCAGGGAGGGACGGGCCGTTCGGGTCTACGTCTGAGTCTGGGTCTGGGGTAGAGTGGTATTCTTGATGTTACCTCTCTCTTTATCGGAGGTTGGGCGGGTAGGTGGGATCTATGATTCAGGGAGGAGACGGGGACGGTGCGGGGTAGTCTGGGATATCCC
The DNA here is from genome assembly GCF_003184865.1 of Aspergillus homomorphus CBS 101889. Lineage (NCBI taxonomy): Eukaryota > Fungi > Ascomycota > Eurotiomycetes > Eurotiales > Aspergillaceae > Aspergillus > Aspergillus homomorphus. The sequence continues at coordinate 1,561,184 of NW_020291887.1, read as the reverse complement.
TGGGGAATGGAGGTGTGGAGGGGAGGGGAGGTGGTATCTATCTCTTTGGCTCTGTTGAGTTTTGCAGGTTCGGGGTGTTGAACGTGTTTAGGGTTGCAGATGGGTGTAGCTGGGTATAGGTGCAGTGTTAGGATAGTAAGTGTTCATTTAGACTGTGCAACTGAAGTAGAGGAGGGACTATTTTCGGGCAGGAGTGAAAGGTTAAGAATGTGGGGGGTAGTGAGGATAGAATATCTAGCTATCTCTGCCACATACTGTCACCGGGTCTCATGCATTATGCATCCCCATGACAATTCTCCAGAACCAACAAGGGAGCGGTCACAAGCATGACCAGGAAGCGCAGACCAGTCAAGGAATCTAGGGTATACAAATAACCGCTTCGGACCAAGGGTGGGTGTTGACAGGGAGGCAAAGCTTAATGCTAGACATGCAGATGGGGAATTGAGACGGGAAATGAGGATCGGGGTTATCCCCGTAGCCATGTCAACCCAACAAGGTAACCAGTCCATGGCAGTCAGCTGCAATGCAATGTCACCTGGATGTGGGATATGACAAGCTTGACTCTACCAACCAATGACGGAAACTACAAACTACAATTGAGCCTACGTGACAAAATACCAATACTGTTTCAAATATTTCATTTTAAAATCAATCAATAAAGTCGTGCTCTGAGGTATCACCAAACGCCGAACGTCAGATCCCAGTCCAGAGAGCAGGTCGTACAACCATGCCTCAATGCATTCATGCCCATTCGATGTGTGAAGCAAAGAAGAAAATGCAAGCCATTAAGTGCGAGCCATTAAAACAGATGTAGAAGAGATGGTCAATATACAGGCGCGCAGAATCGTAAGACAAAATTACCGGGCCCGCGTTTACTCGCGGAGCTCCATGGCGGGCTCGCTGTGCTCAGCCTGGCCCTCGGCCTTGGGGGAGGAGGGAGGGTGGCGCATGTCATCGATGATGCCCTCGGGGGGGACCCAGCTCTCACTCTTCCAGGGGAGGACGTGCAGCACGTACATGCTGTCGACCTCCTCGAGACTGCGGCCCTTGCTCTCGATGACGAAGAAGAAGACCACGAAGATAGCGGCGAAGCAGCAGCCTGCGAACACGTAGCCGTAGGCGAAGTGGATGGCGGAGTTGATGAAGGGGGTGAAGAAGGAGATGAGGAAGTTCCAGGTCCAGTTGGCAGCAGTGGCGATACCAATGCAGGCAGCACGGTAGCGGGCAGGGTACATCTCACCACAGATGGCCCAGACGATGGGGCCCCAGGTGGTCGCGAAACCGACGATGAAGAAGCAGGTGAAGACGATCATAGCCTTACCGGCAGCGGGGGTGGACTGCGGGTTGTCGAGGTCCAGAGCGAAGTTACCGACCGAGGCCCAGATCATGAAGCAGATGAACATCCAGGCGGCACCGTACATCAAACTCTTGCGGCGACCGTAGTGCTCGACAATGTAGAGACCGGGCAGGGTCATGAAGAAGTTGACCGCACCGAGAATGATCTGGGTGATGTAGTTGTTGGAGATACCGGTGGACTGGAAGATGGTGTTTCCGTAGTAGAAGATGAAGTTGGCACCGGTCAGCTGTTGAAGAGACTGGAGAGCAATACCCAGCATGGTACGGTAGAACATGCGAGGGCCGGTGAAGAGCTCGTGCCACTTGGCAGTGCCGGCGTTCTTCTCCTCATCGAGCTTGTCCTTCATCTCCCTCATCTCGCGGAGGATAACGGTGTGGTTGGGACCAACACCGTAGAGCTTGCACATAACCTCACGGGCCTCGTCGACGCGGCCCTGGCGGTAGGCGTAACGGGGGGACTCGGGCAGGAACAGAGTACCGATACCCAGGATCAAGGGCCAGGCGAAACCGATACCCATGGTGATACGCCAGGAGGCAGTGGAGTGGATTCTCTCCGTACCGAAGTTGACGATGTAGGAGATGAAGATACCGAAGGCGACGAACAGCTGGAAGGCACTAACCATGGCACCACGAACCTGCACGGGGGCAGACTCCGACTGGTACATGGGGACGACACTGGACAGAGCACCGACACCGAGACCGGCAACCCAACGGCCCATGGCGACCTGGACCCAGTTGGTGCTGGTAGCGATCTGGATGATGATACCAACAATGTGGATGAGAGACCAGAAAGAGATGGAGAGCTTGCGGCCGAAACGGTCGGCAATGGGAGCGGCAGTCAGGGCACCAATCATAGTACCGATAGACAGCTGATAGACCCGTTAGTTTGGGGCGATCTCGTAGCCGAGCGCAGAAGGAAAGCATACCAGACCGACGATCAAACCGGAGCGAACGTTGCTGAAGCCATAGGAGCCATCAGCCTGCTTCTCACCGAAGCGCATCAAGAAATCTTGCATGGTCTCGAAACCGGAGATTTGACCTGTGGGGAGGCGGGGCATTAGCGGACGGAGTGGTGTTACGGGAGGAAAAGATCTCCATGCATACCGGTCGAGTAACCGAAGATGAAACCACCCATGGAGACACAGAGACCGAGGATGAACGAACGCCAGGTGAGATACTTGACGGGCGAGTCATCGACGATACCGTGATCCTTCTCAGCGAGAGAATCGGAGCGAGCAGGAGTGGAAGCCTCCGAGTGCTCAGTCGAAGGCTTAAAGCGTGACATGATGTTGTGGACACCCATGTTGTCGGTGGGTTTCACAAACACGATAGCAGTTGAATCCCTGTTGACAATATTGGGAGGAAATGGTTGGAAGTGTAAGGCACAAGACTGATGGGAGAAGGGAAGATATCAAGAGCGAGAAGCTGGGGGAGGTGGAGGAATTATATACGGAGAGACGGCGAGGACAAGCCGAACGGACTCGGTAAGGATGGGTAAAGATGACGGCGGCATCATCACAAAACAGAACCGAAAAAGGAAAGGGAAAAGAATTTTTTGAATTACTACATCCGTCGGCAACTTGCCTCCAGACCAGGGATTGGAGGGATTGGAGGAGAGTGAGAGGGCAGCACCCCATGGCCCATTCTTGTGGGGGTAAGACCATGGGCATGGGCAAGGAAAAAACGGGGGCCCAGATCTCAGCGTCTCAGTTTGTTATTTTCTTCCGCGTTTCTGCGATTTTTCCCCGAAAACAAAACCGGCACGAACCGGGGGTGGTGGAGGAAAGAAACGAACGAGGAGGTGGGAGAATTCGGAAGCCAGGGGGGGCAAAGATTCCGGGCTCATTATTGGATGCAGGTGTCTTGCAGTGGGGAGATTTGGGAGAGACTAACTGATTAATTGAGAAGTGCCTGACTAAACCCGCACTAAAGGCCGCAGACGGCGGAGAGAGAGAGGAGTGAGGAGGGAATAATGAGGAGAGGAATTTGGGGTGATGGTGACTGGTATGGAGAGATGTGGATGAAGTGTATGGAAGGAATGGAAGAACCCTTCAATCGGCTTCTGGAAACTACCCGATCCGGCCATGGACTCACGAGTTTCTCCCCAATTCGGTCATTCTTGACACACCCACTGCTTACTACTCTTCATACTATACACAACACTATTGATCATGGATGGATGTGTGCTCCCACTGCTTCCTGCGGAATTGACTCCCCTTTCGGCCTCGTCCTTGCCGTCATCATGATACCCGCTTGCAATCTATTCGATGGTGTACAAGGTTAAGGCCCGTGATGCGCCCGGATTTTCCATGGACTGGCTGCCAATCGGTCATTCTTCACCTGGTTGACTACCGAAGCAGCTGACAGTCGTCTACCACCATTTGGTTTGCCACAGACATGCACACACTCTACTTGCCGTGCATGCCGTGCAGCTTGGAGATTGTGTTACAGTTTCGTTGTCTGGATGTTGTGGTAGACGGGCGGGCGCATGATCCACCGGTGGTTTTTTTTTTTTTTCCTTCGGTTTCCCTCCCTTGATTAAACCCTCTCCAGTGATCAGACTGGTAGAGACGAGACGAGACCATTGTGTTCCTGAACAAAGACTTCTTGACGACCAATCTCTGTGTCAGAAGAATTGGCACGAATTAAAAAGTTTTCTCATTGCTTTTCTCTCCTTTGAGGAACCAGCGCTGCGTCGTAGTAAAGTTGCCGTATGCGGTCCAATGGAGGGAGATCCTCGGGCACTAAGTGGAGGCTTGTTTTTTTTTGCCCTGCAAGCAGAGATTTTTTTTTTTTTGTTCATGGGAAGAGTAAATGCCGTGCCGATCCCGAACCAATGCCGCACCCAGTAGGAACACAATCAGGAACAGGTAACACCACCACCACCACCACCACCACCACCGTCATCATCAACTCGGCATGGCCGTCTGGCCTGATATCCCAACACTAGACATTCAGACCAAGAAAAATAATTCTAAGCACATTTGACGCACACGAGCAGAGAATCAGCATCAAATAAGTATCCCAAGTGTTCACAACCTACACCGGGACAGGTTGTCTGGCACACGTCTCACGTTCCCGCATCGTGCACGACGACTGGTTCAGGCCGAGCTGATCGGCCACCCGAGCAGATTAAACCACTCGGCATCGGCATCGCGACGTGGTCTCGGTGTGCCGACGCAGCAAGGCCAGCAGGCTAGACGAGGCCGCTAGAGCAGGCTAGCCAAGGCAGACCACCGAATCCTTCCCGTTTGAAGCTCACCGGTGGGTGGAGCGCGCGGCGAAAGCTGGCTGCTCCACCCCGGCTAGGCTGAGTCGCAAGGTGGTGTTGTCGCTGGCCCTATCATCGCCCTCGGAATTTGGCCGGTCTGCATGGCTTGACTGTTTCGGCGGCTCGGTAAAAGTCTCTGCTTCGCGATGGTCGTGCCAGGCGGCCAGTCAGACAATTTACTCGGCATGCCGGACGGGCACCACCACTCAACGGGGCTTCACCTCTCTCGGCTTTGCCCGTGCGAGATGCAGATTTTTTCATCTCCGATCAGTTGGTCCGATATGTCCGATGGTGTATCGTAGGCAGAGATCCAACTGATGCAGTATCGGTCTCCTCTGAGGGAAGTATACAGCAGCAATAACCAGCATGCTAACAGAACTTCCCTAACCATTAACCTCGCCAACATACCAAACATCACCGCACACACTGCTCCTCCTCACACCACCAGCAACAAAAACACCACGCAACCGGCAACACACACCATCCCACAGCACCGTTCCGATCGTAGCCGGGAGCAGAGTGGATCCAGCGAGACGGTCCAGCGAAAAAATGACGGGCGGCGGCTGGGCTCAACGGGCCAACACTGCAAGAATGTGCCCACTTCTCTCACTCGTCCCGGTCCGAATGCGGTCTAATCCGGTCTGGCTAGCCTGATGTTTCACCCGAGAACAACTAACACCCTGCATCCGGCCAAGAATGATAGCACTAATAATACCGTCACCGTCTAGTCAAGCCAAGCCTGTTTTCGCCTCAGTCTGCATCAGACAATCATCTGGGTAAACAGGCTGCCGTCAATGGAAGTAGTAGACAATAATCATAGCATGAGCAGCACACCCGTCAGCAACAAAACCCAACCCAGTAAACCGGGCACTCAAACCCAGGTGGCAATCACAGTAGACATAGATAGTAAACACCTCAGGCCTCATCGATCAGGAACCACGCCCTAAAGTTCAATAGAAACTTCCGGTTCCTGACGGGATCCGATCCATCAAAAGGACGCAAAAACCCACTCCAAAACTCAAACCCGCCACGCAACGCAACAGCAAAAACAAAATTTTTCTGCTCCGCCCGCCAACCAAGCCAAGTTGAACCAAACCAGATCCTCAATCTCCGGCAGTCTAAGCGATTGTCTAAGAAAAACCCAAACGTGTTTGGAACGTGGGACCCACGGCTTGCAATGCAATCTCTCTCTCGGCTCGTTGCTGAGGCTCATCCTGACCCTAGAGGACAGGTTGCTCGTTCTATTCCCTGGACTGGCTGCAGCGGTGGGATGCGTAGCGCTCATATCCCGTCTACTGGATAGAAAGATTCATCGGGGGCCTAGAGAGCATACATTGTGCTTCTTCCATTCTGCAAGGACATATAAGACAAAGTTTACGGACGCAATCTCGGCGCCGATGCGCACGCCACTATCGACTGAGTCTATCTAAAGCGGACTAGACTAGACTCGGCTCGACTCACGTCTAGACTGAGCCGCAGCGATGAGATCATAGGCCCGGTGGTCGGTGGTGGATGTGTATAGACCAGGCGGTGAGGTTCCGCATCAACGTCGCACGACTAACACTCAGCGCGTCATCTGGTACCAAAACCAGGGTTCCAGGGCCCAGGGTCGTCTTCATCAAGGACAAAATGATGAAACTCTGCCAAAAGTTTAACTCATGGTATAGAAGAGAAGAGAATAGAAGAGTCTTGCGACGAGTGTATCGTCGATATACAGTACGTATCATGCTTGTCTGACGCCATCCTACTTCTTCAGATTCCTTCCCGACTGAAATCCCTGTCAGGCCCACCGGGCCCTTTATCTAGAGTTGCAGGCGTGCAGCCGCGCTGCATTAACCTCCCGGAGGAGGTGTTCCCAACTTTGGGACCGACCACGCAATGGAAGCCCTCTATCGTTGATATGCATGCAAGTCAAACGCGGTGGAATTGACGGCGGAAGCTAAGGGAGGCGTAGCCACTCGCCGGAATGATTTAAATAACATTGAACGAGGTAAGATAAGTGATCGGATTTTCCCTATCTGTCCGACATGATCTGCGAGGTTCCTCCCTGGTCAGCACCTGATTGGCCCAGGATCACCACGTGTAGGGTTCGATGGCGAGGTCCAGCCGGTCCCCTCTTCCTGGGATCGAAAAGATAAAAGTTAAGATAAAAAAGGGGCCCTTCGGCAACCCGAGACCGACAGGGAACATATCTCCAGATCCATCCGGGGCTTCGGGACGACAGATTCTCACACCGAGACTTTCGGTCTTGCACCCTTTGCACCACTGCTGCGGAATTCGGACCAACTCCACCTCTCTCCCCCCTGCAGCCCTGCTCATCCCCCGCGTAGACTATCACCGGCCGCGAACGTCCGCCCCCTCCCTCCTTGAGTCACACTCCCACGTGGTCGAGCGGATTAGACTCTAAGAATAGAAGGGGGAACCTCCACCACCCGCTCTTAAGTGCTCTTCTTCCCCTTCTCCCGCTCAGCCTTGCGCAGCGCGCGCTTGCGAATAGCCTCATGCATGCCCATGTTCTTGCCGACCACGAACTTGCCCATGGTGCCGGTGACACACGTCAGAAAGTAAGCCATCAAGCCGTGGCTCCAGTAAGGCGAGGAGCTGTACGCGTAGGTCGGGGAACCTCCATTGCGGCCGATCTTGGAGAGCACCGATTTGACGAACGTGCGCGGGTCGGGGATCGTGGCGCTGGTGCGGCGGATCTTGGACATCGCGGAAGTGATCAGGTACGCCTGGACCAGCTCGACGGTGATGCCGTGCTGCTCCAGCTCCGCGCCGAGCGAGGTCGACCACTGCTGCAGGAAGGCCTTGCTGCCGGAGTAGGTGGCCAGGAGCGGGGTCGGGAGGAGTCCGCCGAAAGAGCCCATGGTCAGGATCAGGCCACGCTTGCGCTGGATCATGCCGGGCACGATTAGCTGCGTCGCGCGCAGGGTGCCCAGGCAGTTGATGGTCACGATGTCCGCGAGCTCGTCCTCCGGCGTCAGCGCGAACGGCGTGGGGATGTTGTGGCTCTTGCCCACGTTGTTGACCAGCACCGCCACATCCAGCTCAGCCACGAGCTCCTTCAGCTTCTCGTAGTCGTTATCCTGGTTGCGGGCGAAGTCCATCGCTAGGGTCCGGGTCTGCACGGTGGGGTACTTCGATTTGAGCTCGTCGCGGAGCGCATCGAGCTTGGATGCGGTGCGGGAGACAAGCACGATGTTGAAGTCGGCGCGGGCCAGTTGGATGGCGAATTCCTTGCCCAGGCCATCCGAGGCACCCGTCACCACGGCCCAGCTACCCTTGGGGCCGAAAGAGCGGAGCTGTCCACAGGATCATTCATCAGTTTGTCTTGCTGCGGTGATCATCACGCAATAAAACTCGTAGAGATCAGGAAGTAACATACCGGCTTACCAGGAAGCACAAACAAGCTCAAGAGCACCCTGACGAAGAGCAAGGCGCGAGAGACGACGAACAAGCCACCAGCAGCCAGGAGGACGGAGGCGCCGACAGTCTGCCATCCAGGCTGCAGGTGACGGTGCCAATTAGACAGGCAGTCGAGATGCTTGGAAAGGAAGTCCATGGTCACGATGCAGCTCAGCTCAGCTCAGCTCGGTCCTTAAAACCAGACTGCGGAGAGAGAAGAGGAAAAAAGGAGGGGGGAAGGGAAAAGACGCGGAGGATTGACGCGGAGAAGGAAAAACCGGAGCTGGGCTGCTTTTGCATTCGGCACTCGGACTGGTTGGGGAATATCCATGATGCGGTGCGTAGATGGTGGGCTCTGATTGGCGGAGATGGCCAGCTCTTGAGCGGCCCGCGCCTCACCCCGGAGAATACCATTCTAGTGCAACCTCAGGCAGCGATTGTGCACCACCACCACCGCAAGTTTGTTGGGGGATTGCCTAGCCGGGAACACTAAACAGTGAGTGCATCCTTCTGCACCACCAAAAACACCTTTCAGCTGCAATTCCACCATCACCTCCAGCTCAATTATCAGTCCCTCTTGACCTCGGTTCAAGAATTCTCACAACAACCTAGGCTGTCTGAACCACCAGCAACTCTCAACAATGCTCTACCTCCCCCCCTTCGAGGGTTTCCTCCCTCAATGGCTCGTCCTAGTCCGTCTTCCCCAGCAATCCTCAACCCCGAACTCTCCTCTCCAAACTAACCAACCGACCCAAAAAAAACAATAGGTCTCCGTCGTCTCCGCCGCAAACAGCATCCAAGCGTACCGCTCCCCCGCCTACGCAGCGGAGCTCTACAACGGCAAGACGGCCGAAGGCTACTCGCACGCCAACGCGCTGTCCTCGCGCACCTTCGGCACCTGGACCTTTCTCTCGGCCGTGATCCGCTTCTACGCCGCCTACAACATCAATAACCCCGCCGTGTACGATCTGGCCCTGTGGACGTTCGGCATTGCGCTGGTGCATTTCGTCGGTGAGCTGGTGCACGGTAGCGCCAGACTGAAGGGTCGGTTTGTTAGCCCGCTGATTGTTGCGTCGTCTACCTTGACTTGGATGTTCTTGCAGCGCGATGGGTACTTGGCTCTGTAGGGGTTTAAGATCTGGCTATAATACCTGGCGAATGGCTGAGTATTGTTTGGTGCGTGGGTATATCTTGTTCGTTTCGTGGTTGTGGGTTCGTTCAAGCGTTTCAGGAGCGGGCGGTGTGGTGTGCTGTAGGAGTACAGAATGTGGTTCGAGCGCATGTTCAGTAATGTTAATTCTCTAGCACTAATGATAATGGCTTTAACTCTTAGATCTTGGATTTGGCGGTACTAGTGGCCTGTCGATAGCATTGTAGAATTGTTGATGACATCAGGTTGGGGACCCTGGCTGCCAATCTGGCGGCTCCACATATATATATCTTCGGGTCAAGAACGCCTAGGCCTCCTTGCATAAACGGAAGTTCGATTACCTTGTTGCCACGATTAAAACCGCGACCATGACAATTGAAACAGGTTAAGTCAGAATGTACAGATATTGTCGAACGATATATGCATAATTACACCCTCAAGAACCTCTATTTATAGCCTACGCATCCATCTTCTTCCGATACAGTTCCCCTCCGCAGCCACGGAGTCTGGCAGCCGCTTGTTCCGGGGTGATGTCGCGCTGCGGCTCACCCAGCATCTCATATCTGAATAATGTCAGTCAGCTAGTCCGAGTTTAGGTTGTGATGACCACTTACCCGACCAAGAACTTGCGCACGGTCGCACTGCGCAGCAGCGGGGGATAGAAGTGTAGATGCAGGTACGAGGCCTCGATCTCCTCGTCGGTGCCGTCGAGGGGCGCCTGGTGGATGCCCATGCTGTAAGGGAAATGGGTCTCGAACAGGTTATCGTAGCGGCGGGTGACCTCGGCGATGGCCTCAGCGAGGTGAGCCTTCTCGGTGTCATTCAGGTCGACGAGGGCGCGCTTGTGCTTCTTGCTGACGACCATGGTCTCGAAAGGCCAGACGGCCCACCAGGGGCAGACGACGAGGAAGCTGTCGTTCTCGAAGACGACGCGCTCCTGCTTGCGGCTCTCCAGCGCCGCGTACGCCTCCAGCATGTGGCTGCCGCCGTGCTCGCGCCGGTACTTCTGCAGCTGCTCCAGCTCCAGCGCGGGCTCCTCCGGCAGCGAGCTAGTCGTCCACACCTGCCCGTGCGGGTGCGGGTTCGAGCACCCCATCGCCGCCCCCTTGTTCTCGAAGATCTGCATGTACCGGTACTGCTCCTTCGGCGCCGTCGCGCTGGCCGTCGGCGCATCCGGTGGCAGCGTCGTCGCTGGTGCCACCGCCGCCAGTGGGGACTTGGGCGACAGGTGCGCCGTGTACAGCTGCGTCCAGGCGTCGATCACCGGCACGATCTCCGCGGGGGTCAGGTCCGCCAGCGTCAGGTTGTGCGCCGCTGAGAAGGTCAACACGTAGCATTTGCCCGTCACGGGCTCTGCCCTGAGGAAAAATGATTCTGATTCTGTGCGGAAAGGTGTGAGTAGCTGCGATCGCAGGAAAACCTCTTTAAAACTATACCTTCGGTGTTCTCCGGAGTATACGCGGCTTGCTCCTCCTTGACCGCACTGTAATCGTTCACGAACACGAACGTCTTCTCATACTTGGGGTTGGAGTCACCCTGGGCGCGCTTGTTGCCCGGGCAGAGATAGCAAGCGGGATCATAGGAAGGCAACGTGGTCTTGGAGGGGCTCTCCTGCTGACCCCTGCATCACAAGTGCATATTAGCTGATTGATCTTGGTGCATGTCCGATAGAGTTTGAATAGCGGAGCCCCCTCGAAGATGTTACACTTACTGCCAAGGACGCTTGGTCCGGTGAGGGGAGACCAAGATGGAAGACCCGCGCAGAGGGTTGTATCTGCGGTGGGAGATGTCGTCGAGAACTTTTTCAACCATTGTCGCGAATGATTTGCGCTGGATAGGATGCAGACAAAGAGAGAATCTAGGTAAGATAAAAGAGAAGAAGGAGAAAAGAGAGAGAGGAAAAGGTAGGAGAAGGCCGCGGACCGCGAGAGAAGAAAAAGCTGGGCTGGCGGGGCCTTCAGTCGCGGGGCTCCGGAAATTATGCCTACCACGGGGTAAAAGCCACTCGGGTAATTAGGCGATGGACCCTGGCTACGAGAAGACACCCCAGGGACCCTGACAAACGCGGTCGCAGTGAGGGACAGACTTCGCGATATTTTTCCGAGACTGCATATAGTGTTCTTGACCGGATTACCTCCAGAAAATTGGTCTGCGAGTTCGATGGTTGAATCTCTTCGGCCACAGCTTCCCCGCGGTTAGCCGACCGGGTGGAGTTGAGAACTTGCGTTGTTCGGCCCGACTTCCTGACGTCATCCACGTCAACTGGTCAGTCATTTCACATCACATGGTCCCGTCTTAGGTTGTCGACATCGGTTGTCGACATCGGTTGATGCAGTCGGTGCAGTCGTGCAGTTGATGGACTGCAGAAACATACACACCCCTACATATCTACGACAGCAAGAGCGATGTCATTACTATGGCCAGCCACAACGACGCCTCCAAGCTAACCCTCTTCTCTCTCCCAAACGAAGTACGAGCAACCGACTCCTTAGCAGCCCCCATCTTACCCTCGCTAATCAGCAACCATCAATCTATCCGTCTAGGTGCTAGTACAAATCCTCTCGAGGTTCTCGACCCGCTCCCTCCTCCCGTGGACGGCAGTCTCCCACCGCTTCCACGCCCTCATCCTAAGAATCCTGCACTACCGGCTCCGCATAGCCGCCTCCCTGCCCGAATATAAGCTCATCCTCGAATGCTTCCACCCGAGCTCGAAACTCATTGAACCGCACGTTTTCTGCACCTACATCGGCACAGATGGCCTGAGCAGCCAGTTCGACGGGAAGGGGTCCCTGTACGAGAACGTCGACACCGCGGAGCGCCTCGGCCGACTCGGCTCAGTGTACTCACGGTTCCGGCCGGAGCGGGTACCAGAAGATAGGTCGGTGGCCGCGCGATGGGAATCGCATAGCACAGGTAGGTATCTCATGGACAACGGATTACTGGTGATGATGACTGACGCTCGCTATTTGATAGACGAAGAGCCGGAGACCCACCACGAGGACCGGACGGTGGCGCGGCTGATCAACCTGGAAGAATTCGAGGATTTCTTCCAGCTGTGTGTGGTGGTCAATGTGGTCAAAGTCATGCCGGGTAGTGACCTCTTGCTGAGTGCGCATACCGTCGAAGATGGGGTCATAAGAGTGTTTCGGGATTGGCTTAAGGAGCGAGAAGGATGGGACCGTACTGCCCCTGGTGGTGATACTCCGGGCAAGGGACTGGCCGCAGATCGCGACGAGGCGCAGATGCTCTGGGTTGATCCAGGTCGCAATGTCGGCATCAAGGCGCGGGTTCGGGAGAGGAGATATCTCAACCAGCAGATGCCGTTGCTGGTCCACCGTGATGAGGAGGGGTCGACGGCATACGAATTGAGCATTGAAGGTAGGTCACCTCGTTCTGGTGTTTGTTTCGGATGGGCTGGCTAACCGGTCTAGAATTGCATATTCGCACCACTTGTCTGTTGATGACCGTCGAGAAGTCCCAGGAGGAACAGAAGAACTATCCGAAGGCGGTGATCTTTACGCGGAGTGTATAGTCCATGATATTGCACAGCAGGTGATATGCTTCAATATGGTTAGTTAATGCATGAAGCCAGTCCATCAATAAGAAGTAGCCATATGCAATATATGCCACCCCCTCGCTTCTATCGTAGACAAAGACTCTCAGCCCGGCAAATGAGGAAAGAATCCCGACCGGCAGAAAAAAGCCGCCTGGAGATAAGCGATAAGCACTAGGCCGCGTCTGGTCATCGAACCTCGGCACTTCTGCGGCCCCTCTGTCGCTGATTGGCCGGTGCCTGTCTGCTAACCGGATAAGCGGTGCCGAAACAGCATGAATTTGAAATCGATGTGGCAGGCTCCACCCTCAAATATCGCGTGCATTCTCCATTTAATCAGACTTCTTATTCTCTTTAAGCTTTGTTTCTCTTTTGCTTCTCTAAACTCTAGGCCTACGAGTTGGGACGATGCTGGCAAGGTTCCGCAATATTCGCCTGCATTCTTAGAGAAGACTCCGCGCCATCCCTTCCGCTCTTCTCGCCACTTCAACATGGCCACGGCCTCGAAAATCCCGTATTGGCGACTAGTCTTCGACCAGAAGGTCGTCACGCCCGAGATTGTTGATTACACCTATGATGGCGACGGCACGGAGGAGTCGCCCTACGCGGTGATTTGGATCCCCAATGATCCACGCAATCCCATGAATTTCAAGGACCTGACGAAGTGGCTGTACACCGTGCAAGTGTCCTTCGTCACGCTGACCGTGGCCCTCGTTTCCTCCGTCTACTCAGGAGGTATGGGCTCGGTCGTGCTGGAGTTCCAGTGCGAGGAAGAGATCGCCATCCTAGGCATTTCCCTGTTCGTCCTCGGCTTCGCATTCGGGCCATTGCTGTGGGCGCCCATGAGCGAGGTATTCGGCCGCCGCAATGTCTTCACGATAACCTTCGCCATCCTCACAGCCTTCAACGCTGGTGCGGCAGGAGCCCAGAACATCCAGACGCTGGTCATCCTCCGGTTCTTTGCCGGGTTCTTCGGCTCCTCGCCTTTCGGCAACGCGGGCGGGACCATCGCCGATATGTTCCCGGCCTCCAAGCGCGGGATCGCCATCAGCCTGTTCGCGGCCGCACCTCTCTGCGGCCCGACAATCGGGCCCGTGATCGGCGGCTTCCTGGGTGCCGGCGCCGGCTGGCGCTGGGTCGAAGGCTTCATGGCCATCTTCTCCGGCGTGGTCTGGCTGTCGCTCATCTTCCTGCTGCCGGAGACCTACGCCCCGGTACTCCTGCGCCAGCGCGCCGAGAAGCTCTCGCAACTGACCGGCAAGGTATACCGCAGCAAGCTGGACATCGAGCGCGGCCGCGTGTCCCTCTCCCAAACCCTCAAGACGGCGCTCTCGCGGCCCTGGATCCTGCTATTCAAGGAACCCATCGTGCTGCTCTTCTGCATCTACATGGCCATCATCTACGGCACCCTGTACATGCTCTTCGCAGCCTACCCGATCGTCTTCCAGGAAGCGCGGGGCTGGAGCGAAGGGATCGGCGGTCTGGCCTTCCTAGGGATTCTGGTCGGCATGGTAATCGGCGTCGCCTACACCTTCCCGGATAACATGAAATACGCTCGCAAGTGCAAGGAGGCCAAGGCGCGCCTGGCGCCGGAGATTCGGCTCCCGCCCAGTATCGTCGGCGGCGTCGCACTTCCGATCGGTCTGTTCTGGTTCGCGTGGAGCAACTCCCCGTCCGTCCACTGGATGGCCTCGGTGGCCGCCGGCGCGCCGTTCGGGTTCGGTCTGGTGCTGGTGTTCCTCAGCGTGTTCAATTACCTGATCGACGCGTACACGATCTTCGCCGCTTCCGTGCTCGCCGCCAACTCCGCCCTCCGCTCGCTGTTCGGCTTCGCCTTCCCCCTGTTCACCACGTACATGTACGAGAACCTCGGTATCCACTGGGCCTCGTCCATCCCCGCTTTCCTGGCCGTCGCCTGCATCCCCTTCCCGATCATCTTCTATCTGTACGGCGCGCGCATCCGCAAGCATTGTCCGTACGCTGCGCAGGCTGAGGCCTTCATGCAGAAACTGGCTGCCGCGCAACAGCAACAACAGGCTCAAGCCGCTGCTCCCCGTCCGCTGGAGAAAATCGGGGACCTCGAGAAAGCCGAGCCAGTAGCTATGGCTAGTGAGGAGGACACTAGTGTGGTTGGCGATAGTGGCAGTGACAGCGACAGCGACAGTCTGTCGACGATTCCGTCGAGGACGGCCATCCAGCGGCGGGCATCGCGCGCCTCGCGGACGTCGCGCAAGTCGACGCAGTCGCTGGCGCGGACGGTCACGTACGAGGAGAACCCGTATGATATCGATCGAGTCAATACTTGCAATTCGACGATGAGTGGTCGTCCAAGGAGGAATTGATTGACATAAGGGTGGGAGAATATCCTCCCTGAGTCGGTTGACCGTGGCAGTCGTGGTCCTAATTTCATGGATATCAGGGTCAGCAGAGACATATACTTTATGATCTGTCTCTCAACGGGAGTTCGATATCAGGGCTCCGAGGCCTGATATGCCCTTCGAGGAGGAAAGTCTCGGACAAGACGGGATTTATGATATACACCTCTATCAGCTTCCTCAAGCCAGCAGCCAACCGATCACCTGAGGCAAACCAGAAGCCAAGCCGCTCTGGTACCAAGCAAGCGCTTCTAGCGCGTTGCATTTATACTACTTGCATATAGCAAGCGTCGCATTCTCTCGACACATTTGACTTTTTAGCACATAGGCGTCTCATCGCCACTTGTTGATACCTTAGATAAAAGCATATACACTATCATAATGATATTTTTTTAAGACTTACCAGCATCTTCCCCATACTTACTTCTTTGACTCCAACAATCGTATGTTCCTAGGAATAATTATTCTGTGCTGAGCATCCATTTGTTGAGATTTGGGTACTGTCTGAAACAACTGTGATGACGTTGGGCGAAAGGTTAGTGAATGAGTGGGATGATATCTCCAATCCACAATATGGGCATCACGAACACAACGTTAGCCATGCCCTATAAATATCAGTGATTCGCTGCTCCTGCTATCCTCTTACCTTCTTCCACCATGTTCCTTGAGTCCCAACCCTCCTAACACCCACGCTCCTTCGAACCTCTATATCCCACCAAGTGTATCAACCATCAAGCTTCCCCAAACCTACCCTCGGTATCTCCCCAGCCAAAATGCCACCCGGTAACATCCTCTTCCTCACCAACAGCGAACTGAGCCAAGGGAACATCACCCTGGGAGTAGCCTACGAGTTCCTCGTGCACACTCCGCAACTCCGCGTCCACATCGCCTCCTTCGCGAGCCTCGCAATCTACGTCGACCACCTCAACCACGACACCGGCGCCCGCACCCCGATCACCGGCCGCGAGGTGATCTTCCACACACTGCCTGCATTCTGCAAACGAGACGCCCAGGACCGCGAGGGGCTCCTCCCGCGCAACGCCTTCGACGCGCCCGCGCTTGGTTTCGTATCTGCGTTGAGAGCCTACCATCGAGTGACTGCGCCAGCCAGTCTCCCCTGGACGGCGGCCGAGTACGTCTCCATGTACAGCCGTATCACGAAATTAGTGCTGGAACTGAAACCCGTGGTGGTTGTGGTGGATCCGACCCTGGCGCCGGGGGTGGATGTCTGCCGGAAACTGGGGTGGAGCTATGTGATGCTGGGGTCGGGGACGGTGAAGGATTATCTTGGGGCAGCCGGGATAAAGGAGTTGTCTAGGTTTCCTGTGTGAGTTCTAGTTTCATGTGCTCGAGCTTGGTTTGTTTTTGTTCGAGGATGATCTTGCTGACGGTGTGCACTGCAGCGTCGGTTCAGGCTACGACTACCCCCTTTCTCGCCTGCAGGCTATCAAGAATATCGCGCTGGGGTTTGCGCTGCGAGTGGGAGCTAGATGCTCAGACCATACCAAGAAAAAAGTGCGCGCGCGTCGCCCGGAGCAGAGGCTGACGGGGCCTGTTCCAGGCATGAGCTTCCGAATCGACGACAGGGCGCTAATTCTTCTGCCCTCGCACCGATGCTGCGACTTCCAGATCTCCGCGCCCTCGAACGTAGTCCTCTGCGGACCGATCACGCGCCCCTTCAGGCCCGTCGGCGAGGACTACCCCGAATTCTCGCTGTGGCTGCGCCAGCGCCCGACCGTGCTCATCAACATGGGCCTAAGGACGTCATACCAGCGCAGAGAGCAGATCGAGTTCGCAACCGCGATTGTGACGCTGTTGAACTGCAGGCCGGAACTCCAGGTTCTCTGGAAGCTGCGTCTCGATGATCCCGACGTGGAAGTTGATCATGAAGTTCGCAAGCTGAAAAGCACTGTCTTGCCGCGGAATCGCCTGCGCGTGTATGACTGGTTCCCTGTCGAGCCGCTTGCGATGCTGATGAGTGGGAACGTGGTGTGCGTGGTTCATCATGGCGGGGCGAATGCATATCATGAAGCGATTAGGTGAGTGGCTCTTTGATCAGTGCCTGGGCACTTCCTCGAGGTGGAATGCTGACTTAGGCGATAGGGCTGCTATTCCCCAGATCGTGCTCCCGCTTCAACTTGATGTGTTTGATTATGCACAGCGCGTGGAATACCTTGGGGTTGGTGTTTGGGGAAGCCGCAAGACAACTCCTAGAGTTACTGGCGCGGAGCTGGTGAAAGCGATGTTATGCGTGCTTACAACGGCTGAGGGAGACGCAATGCGCCAGAGAGCGGAGAAGGTTTCATTGAAGTTGCTTCGTAAGAATGGGCGTGTTGTGGCGCATGAGAAGATTCTGGAGACCATTGGCTACAGGAGGATGCCTCGCGTCGCGGGCTTCTAGAGTTTGTCTTCCGCTGGAGAGCAAGGGGCCTAACCGAGTCATATGGGTGTCTGGCTAGCCTTGGAGATCGTGGTAGAGATCATGATGTCTATGCTGGTGTTCTCGTCCTGTATGGACCAAAGTGTGCAGCTTATTGCCCGCTTGTTGTCGAGTTTTCAATCTAGTCAGTGTTGACTCATTCCATCTTGACTCTGTCAGTAGACTTGGACATTTTCGTCTCACCGGCGGCTCCTCGGCCTTAGCTTGCTGCGAGCGCGAGCGCGAGAGACCGAATGCTTGTTTAGTGAGCTTGTGGAGTTGAGCGATGCCAATTTAGAGTCACGATGCTGGGTCTAGACGTGGCGTAGAAGGGGAAAACCGGAGGCAGGCAGGAGTTGAGGTCGGGTAAGGATTTAATTCTTCGGATGGACAGAATGCGGGCACCCAAAAACAGGCCATCCGAAATGCCCGGTTCTTCCCCGCATTTAAGCCGCCCCTCCATCCCACCTTGACTGGCTACACTTGCCTCAGATCATCGCATTTTCCAGCTGCACCTTTCACATCTACCTTTTTATACAATCAATCCCCTACTCTACTCAACCACAATGGCAAACGAACGCATCACCTGGATCGGCCTGGGCAACATCGGCCGCGTGAGTCCCCGATTCCTCCTGACAACTTACCCCTCACCCTCACCCCCCACAAACAAACACTCACTAACACAGCAAATCCCCCTCAGGGCATGAGTCGCAACATCGTGCACAAAGGCCCACAAACCAGCCCAGTGACGCTATACAACCGCACCGCGGCGCGCGCGCAGGCCTTCGCCAACACACTGCCGGCCAACAAAGCGACGGCCACCGACTCGCTCGCGTCCGCCGTGCAATCCGCCAGCATAATCTTCATCTGCATCGGCGACGACCCGGCCATCGACGCGATTATCTCCACCCTGACCTCTCCAGAAACCAACCTCGACCTCACCGACAAGATCTTCGTCGACTGCTCCACCGTGCACCCAGACACCTCACGACGCACCTCCACTACCCTCTCAGCCCGGGGGGCGTCCTTCATCGCGTGCCCGGTATTCGGGGCTCCCGCCGCCGCGGACGCAGGACAGCTGGTGGTTGTACCCGCGGGCCCGGAGTCCGTTATTGAGCGCATCCTCCCGTTCCTGGACGGGGTGGTCGCCAAGGCCGTGGTGGCGATGGCCGGCGAGGACGTCGGACGCGCCTCCACGCTGAAGGTCCTCGGTAACACGTTCATCCTCAACACGGTCGAGAATCTCGCGGAGGGGCTGGTCGCGGCTGAGAAGTCTGGTCTCGGGGCTGAGGTCTACCGCGAGTTCATCCACCGTATGTTCCCCGGTCCGTTTGCGCTTTACGCGGACCGGATGTGCACGGGCGACTATCATAAGCGCGCGGAGCCGTTGTTTGCCGTTGACCTGGCGCGTAAGGACCTGCGCCATGCGGCGAGCTTGGCTTCGTCTGCTGGGATGCAGCTGAAAAGTGTTGGGGTTACGGATGGGTATTTGCAGCAGGTTAAGGCTGAGAAGGGGGAGAAGGGCGACATCGCGGCTGTTTATGGGGCGATTCGAAAGGAGTCTGGGTTGCCTTTCGATAATTAGGGGTTCCATGGGTGCGTTTGTTGGCTTGTGGGGGCCTGGGTTTGTATATATGGATAGAGTGTGCATTTTGATACGCCTACGTATGAGAAAAGTGGTTTGGAGGAATGGATTATTCAATCTTTGTAGGCTTTGTCTCTGGGTACCTGCCAGCCATCTGATTCTGAACTGGTTGGCATCCGCAAATCAAGCCTTCCTGTCTTGCCATCAAAGTACAATACCGCAGTAAAATGAACAAAAGATCAACACCGCAAAGAACAACCACAGCCTCAAATGACAATCTGACGAGTCACAGCGAACGACTATCTCCTCACCGGGCAAGGCCGGCAAGCAAGACGAAAAGGACCTTTGAGACTGACATAAGAGAAGAAGGAAACAAAACCCGCTCGCTGTACCTTGCTAAACGTCACGTTGAAAAGCAAAATGGTACTTTGTACGACTGCAAGCTGGTGCGCACGTCGCTGAGCCTACAACATCAGCTCTCGCCCGCGAGATGCACTGTAGACACTAAAGCTTGCTGTGGAGTCCGTCAAAGCGACGCCTGGGACAGACGGGGCGATGCAGGAGGTGTCGAAGGTGGAGTGAGTGGTGGAGTAGGAGGAGGAGTCGGTCGTGGTGTAGGCGGTGGAGTGGGGAGAGGTGTCGGCCACGGGGTCGACATGATGAGTCTTTCAGTTGCTGCGCTGTATTTCCGTGGGAGATGAACAGTATAAGGCTCGGGGAAAGGCCGCCTTTATACGTCCACTCTGTATACTGGACAAGATGCCAAAGAATGGGGTTGAATGAGCCTCGTAGCGCCAGATTCGGGTAATAGTCAAAGGCGCAATGGACTGATCTGGTATCCTGGCAAAGAAACAGCTTCGAGCGCTCGGTTTTCAACATGCGGCTTTGACAACCTCTCGGCCACTGGGAACAACCTTTGTTCTGTAGTTCTGGGGAAATCTCTGCATGGCCAGGTGAACAATTCTGGTCACGATGATGTGAGTTGGAGAGATAAAGCGGTTAGTTAGTTGAATTGACTGTGGATGCAAAGAAGTGATTTGTGGTAAGGAGAGGATAAAGCCATGGGGAGGGAACAATTGGACCATGATGTAGCCGGCCGGCTTACATTCACTCAATAATGCTCTTTACATTTTCGATTTAGCCAAAGTGAGTGAAGAATTGTGTGTGAATTGCTTTGTCCTGGTGAAGGGCTATTCACTCCTTTGTATAGAGCTGTATGGTTGACCAACCAACGCCCAGCTTGGTTTTTTATCTGGTGATAGAACGATTGTGGGAGAAAAGGCTGTGTGTATCTATTCGCGCCCCGCTTAGACTTCCTTCGGCCAGTCTATACTGCATGAACGGCCTCTGAACTATTTAATGTAAGTCTCTCGTGGTCAGATGAATGTCATTCTGGGCGATGAGCCTGGATATTGTAGCCTGTTTACCGTGGGAGGGCTACCTGCAAGCCGTCACAATGAAGACTCAACTGACGGTGATCGGATTTGATCTGTGTGCGAATCATGGGTTCGCTTGGCACCGAGATAATAAAAATGTCGGAGGAGATCGACGGATTGCAATTCCGTTATGATGCCATAGACCGGCTCCGTCAGGGCAGCAGCCCCTGCGCAAGCAAGGATAGTGATGATGAAGCGAAACCATTGTCTCAGCTACGGTGCGCCGATGTACTGGGAGACCAAAGATGCTTTGATCTCGGGCATTACCTCTGAAAGGAAAGGACGAAGGGACTGTACACACGCCATAATAAGGTGGAAGAATCAACTTAAGAAATCAAACGAGAGGTCATAAAGGAAGCAAAGTCACGGGTTCTGGTTCTGGCTCCGGCGCCACTTCCCCGCCGTCAGTCCAGCCAACAGACTCACTGACAACCAATTAGTAGATTCGATCATGAAAGATCTCTGCGTCTCTTGGATTCTACTTGTCATCAAGTTTGATGAATCTGGCAACACCGGTCTCGCCCCTCCAAAGAGGCAAATTGAAACCACCGACCTCTTCAACAGTCCACCACACCGAAGTATCTCCGCCTCAAACTACTACTGTATGTATGAGCAATTTTTGCAACTCTCTCAAACATCGAAGGACTGAGCTAGACAATAACAGGGCGCCCAAAATTGAGACATCGGAGCTTCGAATTAAGCTTCTTGCTTCCGCCAACCCGTTAGCCGCCACGCGTCCGCCACTGAGCAATTCCAGGGAGCGAGACCATTGCCTCGGTGGAGACTCCCATGCAGCCAGACCTTCGAGAACCTTGCCTTACTCTGCCTCCTCCTCGGTCCAGAACTGTGTCGCTGGCTCCGGCTACCCGACATCGCCCGTTAAGCTCAACCTCTCGGGGGTGAAGCTCCTTTTAGTTGCAGATTCGACTGCAGATCGGGACCATATATTGGCGGACCTGTGGATCTCGAGGATCACCCCAACCGTTATACCTGCCGTGTTCACGAAATTTGACAATGCGGTGAGGTCTTGGGTGACTAGGGTCAAAGCCTCGTCAGAGAAAGACACATTCCACCACATGCATCGTCGATCGACTATGGCTAAGTTCCTGTGCGACCGTCAGTGACAGTCGGTTCTTTGCCCCGGGAGGATCTCCCGGGCGCCGTCCAATAGTGCTCGGTTGTTCGCTTGGCCCCTTTGGGTGCTGACCCGTGCGGTACAACCAAGCATGTCTGATTCGGACTCCACTCCAGATTCCCTGATCTGCATCTCGCACCTGCACACCACACCACCACACCATGTGCTCCTTTTGAGATGGAATGATGGCGTCAATTGCTGCGATAACTGTTTCAGGCTCACATAAGGCTGGCTACTACATCTTATAGTATACCGATGCTTTTGCAAAGATAGAACTGCTGCTTAACGAATGCAGGGCCATACTGTTATAGCTCATCAACTCATTGACTAAAGTTCCGCGCACAAAAGCCTTGTGCTAGGTCGGACAAATAAACGTGCCTAACTTGGTTCTTTCCCATACACATCAGCTATGGATGCCTGATTATGATTACTCCTGAATCGTTGTTCTCTTTCATTCCCGTGGTCGGATATGGCGGGTGGCCACGTCAACATCCAAACAGATCTCGGGACTAATCGCAAGTCGCATCTATAGTGCTGCCATGATTACAGTCCCTAACATTCAGTTTCCCCGTAACAAAAAAAAGGACCTGATGGCTTAACCAGAGCCCTGCAGATCGGTGGAGAAAACGCTGTGTGCTACCCAGGGGTTCGCTCTGGGTGGAGCGGAAGGCCGAAGCTAATGAGTGAGCTAACTGCCCGATAGCACGCATGGAACGAGCAATCATGCAAGGGGCCTACGATCATCGTCATACAGCGAGGTTGTCCGCCCCTGATGAATTGACACTAGTATCTTTTTCATATGTATCCACCACCGTGTCAAGATCCAGTGGACGAGCTAGGGCAGGTACCGCGACTGGACAGGTCAGAGACAACCGCAGGGAGCCCCGGAAAACCAGTCAACCTGCACAGCAAGGGCCACATACCAGGAAGATCCGCTGCGTGGACGCGCGTTGCCTGCTCCGAATGAGAAGATTATCCACCGATCTGCTTCACCCAGTCTTGTCCATTCTGCTCTCTCACTGTTCTATCAAATTATTTATTACCTTTGAACGTCTTCATCTAGCCATGGCCGGGTCAGTTCAGCATTCATCTCTCCTCGCATACTCTCTTCCGACGTTTTGTGGTCAAGGTCATCATGCCAGGAGACCCTCCTAGTGCCCTCGAGTACTCCCACGCTCTGAAACTGGAATCTAGTCTCGAAAGTGCAGACACCGTTTTCGGGGAGAAGCAGACCATCCACGTCAAAGCCGAGGCAATTTACTCGGTTGACAGCAGTGAAAGCTCTTCAGAAGACGGTAAAGACTTTGTGCACTGGGATGGGCCCGACGACCCTCAGAATCCCATGAATTGGGCAAGTTGGAGGAAATGGGTCATCATAGGACTCATCTCCGCGAGCAGCTTCAACGTGTATGTCTCCTTCCTGTCCTGAGGTGTATGGGGGAAGCGACTAATGCATATTAGCTCAATGGTCTCCACAGTATTCTCACCGGGTGTTCCAGAAGTCTTGAAGGAATTTCACGTCACCAGCTCGGCTATCACATCCCTCATGACCACAATCTATGTGATGGGAGCTGCCATCGGCCCCATTGTCCTCACGCCCATCACTGAGATGACAGGAAGGTTGCCCATGACACACACAGCGAATATACTCTTTACGGTGGCCGCTGCGGTCTGTGCGGCTAGTGTCAATATGCCTATGCTTTTAATCTCACGCTTGATCATGGGTGTCGCCAGTTCCGTACCCGTGACAGTTGGTGGAGGGTTCGTCGCCGACATGATGCCAATGGAGAAGCGCGGAACAGCTATGACAATATGGACCGTCGGACCACTTATGGTATGTGACCAACCAAGCATGTACAAGTATTATGACCAAAGCTAATTATTCGTAGGGAATGGTGACTGGGCCTATCTATGGTGGCTACATGGTTCAGAATATAGGGTGGAGGTGGACGATCTGGTTAGAAGTTATCTTGGTGAGTTGATTTTATGAATCTCTCAGTTTTGTGGACTTGCATCTAACAAGAACAGGGTGCTGTCATCGCAGTTGCCTCTTTATTTCTACTACGTGAGACATACGCCCCTACGATCTTGCAGCGGAAAGCAATGAAGCTGCACAAAGAGACTGGCCATTCTTACAAGACCAAATACGACACTGATAAGACAGCTGGCCAGCTTATCTGGGTCTCACTCTCCCGACCGATTAAATTCCTCGTGCTGTCGCCTATCGTGCTGATTGTGACATTGTACAGCTCTGTCACATATAGCTACATGTACATTCTGTTCACGACGTTCACGAAGGTGTTTGAGGACGTTTATGGGTTTGGCCCTGGCGAGGCCGGGCTCGCATATTTGGGGCTGGGGCTGGGCTTTTGCTTCGGACAGGTTACGGTCGGATATTATTCGGATCGCTATCTCAGAAGACAGGAAAAGCTTCACGGCAAGATGAAGCCTGAGGACCGCCTTCCACCACTCGTGCTGGGCTGCTGTCTGGTTCCGATCGGGCTATTCTGGTATGGCTGGACTGCCGAATACCGACTGCACTATATGATCCCCATCGTAGGGACCTTCTTCGTGGGCGCTGGAATCTATTACGTCCACTTGGTGACACAGGTGTACCTTATCGACTCCTATACGCTCTATGCCGCCAGCGCCGTCTCCGCAGAGCTTGCGTTGCGGTCGATCTTTGGGTCGACCATTCCGCTGGGCGGAGGACCTCTGTATGACAAGCTCGGCCTGGGCTGGGGCAACAGTCTGCTGGCCTTCATTGCCGTTGCATTTGCCCCCACTTCTTTGTTCCTGCTGAAATATGGGGAGAGAATTCGAACCAACCCCAAGTTTCAACCCCGGATGACTTGACGGCGGCCCAGCCTTTGTTTCTATTTTTATTTTTAGCATAGCGATGATCGTCCAAGCCGGTACCTTGTTTCAAATTCGGGGGCTGCCGCCCCACTGCATGTACAGTACATACATTAGTCCAGACTACAATCAAGTCATAGACATACTCTCTACTTCGCAAAGACTCTTACACTTCTCTGTCAGCTCATGTGCTTATGTGCGATCATGTTGGCTGGGAGGACATCAGCCAACATACTTGGAGCATGGGGCATTCTTTGCCGACGATCCCTGCCTTGGCAGGAACACGCTTTGCTTAATCTACTTGTTACTACTAGGGAACTCAGGCTTTGTTGCTTATCCGAGAGCGGGATAAGCACCATTGGCTGACTATTAGTGCGTATTAGATCCCCTGTACTTGTGTCCTGTTACTTTATCCACCAATACCCTCGTGCCAATATCCTTCGACGGACCCTAAGGTCGCATTGGCAGTCTGACTTACATATAGCACATACATGCAGAGGGGCTGTACATCGCATCCCGTCCGTTCACAAACACAGCGATGATGCATGCAAGCAATACCGTGATTGGCTAGTTCGGGCTAAACATCATAGCCAAAAAGCAATAATAAACGAGCAGGACCTTGCTTAAATTTGCCTATATAGAACTACCAACGCGATGCAAAACAATCTCTCTACACTTCATCGCCAAATACAAGAACATGATACAACAAACAACAACAGCTAACCCAGATAACAACCAAAGACACGCATCCAGAACCCAACCAACCACAGAGAAAAACCAAACCACACCTCACAATTAACCTGCAGTGCGAACTAGCGAAACCCACAGAAACCTGGGTGCCTACACCTTCATCGGCCCCGTCGTCTCCCAGATCACATGGCGATTAAAATACCACTTCAACCTCTTGTGTCCCTACTGTGGATCGAACACTGCTTCGGGGCTTTGGGGTTCATACTCAGGTTCCTTGGACATGATCACCTCGTGATAAAGCGACGGTATCGCGTCGATATCGTCGGTGAGACGGAACATGTACTGGCCTTTGTGCTGGAAGCGGGCGAACCGGCCCGCGTGGCGGGGGGCGAGGGTTGGGAAACGCGTCGGGGAGAGCTCGGTGAAGATCTGGACGAAGGGAGCGCATTTGATTATTCCGTGGATGGGGACGGGGGATGCTGGGCGTGGTGGGTGGCGGGGTTCACGGTAGTGACGGGTGTAGTCTGTGGTAGAGGAGGAGGGCGAGAGGCGTGTGTCCTCGTTTTGCTGCTGCTGCTGCTGCTGTTGCCCGAGGCTGCACCATTGGAGGAGGTTGGCGATGACTTTGTCCCAGTCTAGGGCTTGGACGGGGCAGGTGTAGGTGTGTGTGAGGATGGTGGCGGTGCGCGTCACGTGCCAGTGGTGCTTGTCTGGGGCATTTGCGACTGTGCTGCCGTAGTAGGTGAAGTCTATGGGGCTGCTCCAGCTGTCTAGGTCGTAGGTTGTGTCTGGGGGTGGGTTTTGTGGAGATTGAGGTGGTGCGGGTGTCGTTGGTGCTGACGGTGTCACTTGCTCTTGTGCTGGCTCTTCTGGTGTTTCTTGTGCTGGCTCTTGTACTATCTCTGAAGCAGAATGCTGGGATGCGCTACTTGAAAGCTCCAGCCCGGTGGATTGTGCAAAGATGTCAGAATCAGGTGATGCTGTTTCAATCGATAGTAGCTGTAGGATATCTATATGGGACAACTGAGACACAGGGCTGAGTGGTGCTTCTGTACCTCCAGGCCCGTAAGGGCTGGCAGAAGAGAGACTGTGCTCGTGGTCTGAAGTCTGCATTTGTCTTTTGAGATTGCATCTGGGAGGTTGTCGGGCTATGTAAGCGTGGAGAATCAGAGGGAGAGGGAGAAGAGCTTTTCATAGACAAAGAAGTCGGATCTTGATGCTAATATGGGCGGCATTATTTGTAATAGATCAGACGCATAAAGAGTAGATGATGATAGGCTCACACTGAGGGCTTCTTTATACTATTTACAGGTTCATTGTTCGACTATAGCCCTGTCCGGGAGTTTGTCTCTTTGTATTCTGCGCGAAGTGCAACATTTCGCCTTTTGCTGGTGAGCTCCATAGCGACCATACAGAGTGATCAGGATCTGTATGTCGTCACTTGCTGCTGGTTACAAAGACACATCCTCTGCTTATAGGAACCAAACTCAACGGGTGAAATATGTGGACTCAGGCTGAATTAGAACAATGCCGTTCTATAGAGCGGGTAGATAAGGCTAAGGCTAATCCTGGGTGGTGCTAAACCCAACTAAGCCGCCTAAGCCTTGGGCCTTCCCGCCCTCACCTGACACCTGACTAGGTTCTCTCGCTGACATGCCGCCGATTCCAAATGCACCCGGTCTTGCAGCCAACGACCCGTCGATCAAACGACCTCATGCAGTTCCTGACCATCAAAAAGGCTACTTTGAGCCTTGGCCTTGGCCCCCGAGACATTGCTCACCTCTGAAACTTGGTTTCGGATTGTACCTTGAGATATGAACCGCACTGTTCGGTGGTGAGCACTGCCTCCTTTGCGTGATGACGCTGCACAAGCTGCATCGCCCCCAAAATATGAAGGCGGGAACTGGGTATAAGACTCCTACCAGAAGAGGAATTACGGTGGATTGTAGTGGTATGTGTCTTTACTACCCTGGGTATTAAGTTGGCCATGTTTTCCTACTTCTGATCTACGAAGTCATACTTGTGTGTGCATGTCGTGCCAGACCAACAAGACCCCGTCACCTTCATCATGTCGACGACAATAGTGCTCACCGGGTCTCTGGATGCCAAAGTATCTAGACCCGTCTTTCTGGTCCGTACTGCTGCATCTGTGTCATCTATACATATTCTAACTGCATCGTCTAGGGCGTTCTATGGACATTCACCGCATCCTCGACGGTCTTCGTTGTGGCTCGCGTTGTTATCCGACTGAAGACCTTCCGACGACTATTTGTTGACGACCTATTTGTGCTGCTCGCATGGATCCTCTCCGTCATTACGGGCATTGTTTGGCGCATCAAAGCGCCGGTACTGTACGAGCTATATGCGCTTAGCGCTGGCAAAGCAACCTTCACGCCCGATGTGATACCGCAGTTGGACGCATTGATGCGATTCGAGGCTCCCTTCATGTTCCTCTTCTACACCACCTTATGGTGTGTGAAGCTTTCTTTTATGGCCTTCTTTTATAAGCTAGGATCCAAGATTGATACTCATCGCAAGTGGTGGTGGGTCGTTTTGATTATTACATTGGTCGTCTGGGTCATTTCCGTTGGGGACATTGACTACCAATGTAGTCTCGGAGGGATTGAATTTATCTTTGGTAAGGACTATAATCTCAACCTATTTTGGACGGACTCGCTGACGTCAGGCTGCAGAACAATGCAACAAGCCGTATCACATCCGCTGGCAGAATGGGACCTTCTGGGCTAACTGTGCCGGAGACGTCATCACAGATCTACTCAGTGAGCAGGCATTTACCATTTGTTTTATGCCACAATCCTCATTTCTAACATGAAGACATAGTCCTCTCAATTCCCACCCTTATCGTATGGAACGTCCGAGTCTCATTCACCAAGAAACTGATCCTCTTGGGTATCTTCGCCACGACAATCATCATCGTAGCCGTGGCCATCATTCGTGTCGTCACTAACCACGCCCTCGATCACAACATGGATATGACCTGGCTCTGGATGTGGAGTTTCATTGAAATGGGCACAGGTGAGTGCCTACGGTACCCGCTGCAATCAATCCGTAATTTCAAGCCCATAGCTTACCGCTTGTGTGTGTCAGCAATTATGATCTCCTGTGTCGCCTCCTTCCGGCAACTCTTCGTCACATCGCAGAATCAGCACCTATACGGCCAATCCGCCTATCATTCCCCAGGAAATCCCTTGCTGATGGCCTTACGATCAAGGCAGACTAGTGCACATGCCGGAGGCGATAAGCCCTGGCGGGACTACGGCGATAGCTACTCACAGAAGAGCGAGACAGCTTTTGTTGTGGTCGACCATGTGCATTCCCAGGAGCGGAGCGAGGTCACCAGTATAAGGACAGAGAGCGATGCTGGTAGAGGGCGCTTTGTGGAGCATGTCAGCTTGTAGTCTGTTTTTGCTGCTTGCACAGGAAACTAAGTTGCAGGGGTCTTTTATGTAATGATGTATGTTATGACGAAATTCACTATGATTCTATGAGTGCCCTGGGCACGATGAAGTGCCTGAAAGGTGCAGTACTCCCCGTATGACCAAGTTTCACGACGACGACGAGCAAAACGATTCGCCTGGGCGACATCGTAGTCAGCTGGCCCACCTAAAACAGCCCAATGGTAATCCAGTATGACCTTCGCAAGGTCGGCCGGCAAGGCTTTTTAAGAAACTGGGGTGCTCTTCCGGGCTCACCGGTCGTCTTAACGGCTTTTGATGTTTTGAAGTCCGATCGGATTTGGATCTTTTTTACTTCAGTCATCAAACTGGTCAAAAAGCCAGTGGATGATATTACGATTTGCAACTAATGTCACAATTATGTTACAGTACATGACGTTTGAGAATATAAAGCTCCACACATTTCGCTAACTGACTGTTCGCGCGCCCCGGAACTTGCTCGAACCCCCTTGAGACTGTAGAAATGAATAATCCCATTGTCACCCCGGCACCGTGACTTAGATGACTCACATGCTGCGATAGCTATTGTAATGCTCACTCCAAATCTGTCGCGAGTTCGGCACGGTTGGCCGCCATAACGATATCGTAAAGCATCATCACCTGGGCCGCAGGGAGTTCATCTCCAGATTTGCGCGCTGCAATAGCGAGGTTGACAACATCCGGACAGCCCTGTTGCTGCAACGCCCATTTAGCCCCGTCCAATTTCGACGAGAACTTGCCCGAGACAATGAACCTCCAGCCCCGGCAAGCATTCAGAACGCTATTAGCCGAGTTGAGTTCATTTGCGCGGTGCCAATCGAGCGAAGTCGCGATCGCTTCGAGAATCCAGCGCCGGGGGATCGCGCCGAAAGCGTCAGTCGGATCCGGGCCGTGCAGGCTGCGACCCAGTTCACGGCCCATCGCGATATCGATCAAGAACCAGTGGCTTGACTCGTTCGCGGGATCCAAGCTGATATGATCGGGTCGGTGAGGTCCGGTGTTCAGGTTCAGTTCGAAAACAGGGTGACGGGTGGCTGGATACACCGCGCCGTGCGCGTATACCACAAGTTCGAGTTTGGTCGCCGGGCAAGGTAAGGCGCTCTGGCTCAATTGGTATATGATTGCCTGCTTGTCGACGGTGTTGAGTGGATCTCTCACGATAGCTTGCACGTCGAGGTCGCTGAGACCGGGCTCGTAGGCGTCGTAACTTGCGGAACCGAAGAGATATACTCCGATTAGCTGATCTTTTAGGTACTCTGTGAGACGCTGGACTATCTCTTGAAGGTAGGTTTCCACCTCTTCTGGCAGGTTGTTGTTGTACATTGTTGTGTATTTTCTGGTTTATCGTTGTCTTGCCGGACTTGGAAGTGCCTGTGTTTGCGCACTGATGACGCTTGGAGGTTACTAGGCCTACCTTTCAATCGGGTTGGGCGAGGAAGCTTGAAGGAGTAATGATATGGGTGGTATGACCTGGCTGGCGGGTGTGAAACTGGGTTAAGTTGGATTTGATAAAAGCTCCTAACGGAATCCAAGATCAAGATAATCAAGATACATGGGCGGGGCTTGGTTCAAGATTTCCTGCCTAAGGCACCACTATCACGCGAAACTGCTGTCACCGAGGTTCCCACGAGAATGTTATTGATGACGACGATCTTGCTAGAATTGCACCCGCCACTGATTCAACGGCTGAACCTCGACCACCGGTCCCTAGTAGAACCTCCTCGCCTACGCGAAATAATACACCACTGCCAGCAGAATCATCCCGCCCGTGATAGCCAGACTATAGTTGACCTTATCCGGGGCCGGATGATTATCAAGGGCCAGGACCCAAAGAACAACATCACCACGATGAACACAATCGCCAGCGCGTTGTTGACCGCTTCGACCCAGCCTTTCAGGCGGAACGGGCCCCAGGTAAACGGCTTACTGTCACCGCCGTCCTCCTCCGACTCGGCGATCTGGCCCTTCACTCGGCGGTACAGGAGCAGGGAGAGAGGGATGAGGTAGGAGAAGAAGCAGCCCTGCAGGACGAGGGAGAGGGTTATCGTGAGGACGAAAGGCGCGCCGATGTCGACGAGGCCGATCAGGCATGCGGCGAGGACGATGATGAAGGTGCTGTGGTTGGGGACCGAGGTGCGGCGGTCGACCTATAGCTCTCCACATTAGTAGGGGCACTGTTCTATCACTACATGATACTCCGCAGGCGCATACCTGCCTCAACCATCGCCAACCAGGGAACGCCCGCTCGCGACAAAACGACCACAGCATGCGGCTTCCCGCGGCGATGAGCGCGAATGCCGCGCAGGAGCTCAGGATGCAGAACATGCTGGACAGAATGATGGCGGCGCTCTTGCTTTGTAGTGAGTTTTCCAGGATGAACATGAACAGGAATTTGGTGTCGGTGGTCAGGAGCTTATGCAGGTCGCCGGATTTGCTGAGGATGGCGATTAGCATCGCAAAACCCAAACTGCCGTTCAGCAGGATGGCCAGGAGCATCGATTGCGGGACTACCAGGCTGCTGTTTTCGACCTCTTCGGCCATCTTTTGCGGATGCATGTGGTGTGAGTTACATGGGCGAATCGATGATGGGCAAGGGACAAGGTTTGACATACGTGAATCGCACCGTCCATACCTAGATTTCCATCATGAGTCAGACTTGTCTGTACTTATGATCATAGGCTGTTCGGAACTAGGCAGAATACTCACCCATGAACGCAACCACTGTCCCTTGCAATCCTACGAACGTCGCCAAACCAATGTTATGCCAGCCTCCATAGTCCAGTGTCTGGGTAAAACCAGACCGCAAGCCCGCCGAAGGCCCAAGGTACACCAACGCAATCAAGACGGCGAAGAACCCGAAAATGTGCGCGATCAAAAGAAACACCTTGATCACAGGGAAGATCATGCTGAGATAGATCACCACGAAGAGGGCGAGGAGCAGGATGCCGCATGTCATCAACGTCGCCTGCCATGCTTTGGCGTCGTAGTTCGGCAGGCCGAGGACCACGGTGCTCTGCACGAGGTTCGCGGCGACGATGTAGTTGGACGTCGCCGTCACGGTCCAGGCGATCACGCTGATCGAGCCTTTGTGTTTTTTTGAGGGTCGTTAGTAGTCAGTGTGAACGTGTAAGCTTCAAATGGTTGAGGTTACCAGTGATAAAACTGAGGAATCGCCTCGATGAGGATGGCGCAAGTATACTGGTCCAGTGGTATTGTCCGCCTGCCTTGATATACGCTCGAATCAGCGAGGCTTCTGTCAATCGGCAAAGTGTGCGCACGGACTAATGGGAAGTTATACTCACCGAAGGTATCATACTTGCAAGCTCTCCCATTGTGATGAAGATGCTGAAGAAGGCAATCCACACCGCGAGATACCCGTATGTCATGGCAGCAGGGCCTCCGTTGAGACATGGAGTCAATGATGGGCTGGCTTGGTGCGCTGATCAACTCGGTCAACATACTTCTGAAATCCCACTTGGAATTGTCTTTTCTGTGTCAGAATCCGAAGCAGTGTGCAGTCATCAGTTCGGGAGGGAACAGACATCGTCATCGCCTTCCATGTTATCATGATACTACTAGCGAAACCTATTGTCCTCGCTAGGCGGAATCGCCGCTGGCATTGGGGTTAGACTAGTCAAAACATACTACTCTCTGCCGGAAATGAGAATTCCTCACCTTCAGAACCTCTTTCTTGCCTACACGCGCATGTTCCAGGGCATCTCGATTAGGCAAGGTTTCCCTGCTGACTCCTGGATGCGCACGGCCATTATCAGGTAAAGAGTATAGTTCGATATCGCTCTGTGCTGCGGATGCGTTCGTCATTCTAGACTCAAGACAGTAATTGAGATATAAGGCTCTGAATTACTTTACCTCCCATGTTGAGGATACGAGATCAAAGGAAGGATAGTGAGATAGTCAGGCTGGCGCTGCTCCTGCTTCGGATCTGACACAGCTCCCCTGCGTGACACAGGCGGGGCAGAAATTTCAACAAAAGCAACGTTATCTCGTTCATAGCCCTGATAGCGGGGTGAACAGCTGTGAATGCCTTTTTCTAGTCGCTGATTGCTTCACGTGTTGTTATGCTGTGAGCTGGCCAGGATTGTTTGATTGGCTTCGGCTAGTAAATGGATGACCTGGTTTGTGTGACTGACAAGTTCATCGCCGTTTTCTATGAAACTGAAGACGACCCCATTTCGGCTGGGATGTACCCTGTCAAAGATAAATTGGTGAGTAACCTTTATTGACCGCATTTGAACCTCTGCATTTGTGGACAATATGGTGCATTTTCTTTCTATTTTCGGCTGGCCCGCAATTTGACTACGGTGAAGGTTCTCTCGAAGGGAACCAGGGGCGGATAGTTATAGCAGCCTTCTCGGCTTGCAATTGTTCATGACTCTGGATATCATGTCCTGGACTGAACAGCATTGCTGGGATTTTAATAGTCTTCCAAGAACTATAACCAAGGTGCCCTGTTGACGGTATCGTGCACATGAGAGGCAGGTGAGTCATGTGGTTCTGAGAT
The DNA here is from genome assembly GCF_003184865.1 of Aspergillus homomorphus CBS 101889. Lineage (NCBI taxonomy): Eukaryota > Fungi > Ascomycota > Eurotiomycetes > Eurotiales > Aspergillaceae > Aspergillus > Aspergillus homomorphus. The sequence goes on along the minus strand of NW_020291887.1, from coordinate 1,527,976 downwards.
GATAAATGACTATCTTATCGAGCATCGTGAATGCCCTGCCTCGTAGGCTCTGGGAACAAATTCAACCACCGAGGACAAGAGTGAACATACCCTAAATAGCGAGATCTCTGCAGGCAGTCGACAATGCCAGGCTGAGGACCTTACTGATGATTTTTTTCCCGATCAGGTGTCTCTCTGGAAACATTGGTGTAGCATATTTAGGGCTCCGAGGCCGGACGCCGGGTTGTAATAATCCTGACCAATAGAAATTAAGTGACCAGACTGCAGCTTCATCTTCTAGGGTTACAGGCAACAAAAGGAGTTGGGTTCACCGATTACAAGATGCAATGGGATCTCTGTTCTTCTTTTCCTCGGCACATCGATCGACGTGCTATCCTCCTGTGTTTGTCCCTTTGTTCTTTTTCGTCGGTTATTCTTGCTAGGACCGAGCTCATCATGTAAGTTGATAAGACCGTATTCGTTCTACAAGATAAAGAGGAGAAGTGCGATACAAGCTCCGGCAATAAATTGCTGGCAGTAGATTCTCAATTACCGTTTTTAATCAATATGGGGTGCTTATAATGAATTGAGCTCGACTTCTATGCCCTCAGATACGAACATGCTAAGAGGAGCGAGGAGCCAAGTCAGTTGTCCTAATCGATACACCCCATCCAGGCAAAATACGTTTAAGCCGGACGAATCAAAGCAAAGTTATATGAATTTAGATAAATTCATATGAAGAATACCTTCAAAACACCTAAACAGTCTAAGATGAAAGGTCCTGCAGATGCCTCAGAACCGCACTTACGTCTGCAAACTGAACAATCGAAACAGCCTATACCGACTCTCGGAGATGTTCCACCATGCAAATGCCATCTTCGACATCGGGAAATTTTTTCCAGCCGCCCAATCCACGAACTACTCCCAGTTCAAGCTGCGTTCCTGCATATCATCCCGAATGCGCTCCTCCACCGTCTGCCTAATATCCAAGTGCTCGGACCATTCCACCACGTTGGTAATCGGAGCCTGCCTAGCAACCATCGACCGGATGTCTTCGTCGTTTTCAGCGGCATTGGCCCTGGCAGCCAACCGCGAAGTAACCTGACGGTGCAAGTCGCAGGGGTCCGGCACCTCGACCTCCTCGCAGGAGGCGACCATAATCTCGGAGTCCCCGGCCCCATCGGTGGTGCCGGTGGTGGTGGTTTCAGTCGCCCGGCGGTACGTGCACCGGTAGAGGCGAGTCTTGTCCCGGCGCCCCTCGTAGACGAGGACCGCGAAGCACGGCCGGTCCACGTCGAAGTGCGTCCCCTTTTGGAGCTGGCTGCGGGCTACGGCAAACGCCAGGTGGTACTCGTCGATCTCCCAGTCCTCGTGCGTGAGGATGGTGGTGAAGTCTGGGTGTCCTGTGGGGTCCACCCGGTAGTCGACGAAGGCCGCTGGGGCAATGGTCGTCTCGTCTACCCGGAACAGGGTGCATTCGTAGGTGTAGCCTTCTTGTTCGAAGGGGAGCGCGAGACCGACATGGTTTTCGGATAGGAGTATTCCGGGCATTTTGGTGGGCTTGTTTGAGTGCAACTTGTCTGATCTTAGCAAGTAGGCTGAAGGACTGGAGATCTGGAGATGCCTCTCAATCGAAATGCAATATTATTCAATTTTGAAAGTAGAAGAAAACGGCTGGAAACTGTGCGTGCCGCTTGTATTTAAGCCTCTTCGCCGGGCCAAACCTACTACTATGGATAGCGGTATGTACCGAGACTTTCGAGATTTCTCTTTCATACTTTGTCAAGAGCCAATGAATGAATGTTATTTGAAAGCAGCTAGACCTACACGCAATGATCATATTTGAGGCCCTGCACTCCAAGAGATATAACCATTGTTCTAGTCAAAAGTCAAGAATTACAAAGAGTACAAACCGAAAAAGCCTTCTATGCAATGCGGCAGATAGACGTACAGTACAAAGAGTTTGCAGGTGATATGCGCTTAAAATACTAGATATACCACATGCTAACAAAGCCAGTTATATGGTGAACGCCAGGCTGAACTAAGGAAAGAGGAAGATAAGATTTCTGCAACCAAAGTACTGCAGATTATGTCGCTAATACTACCGCAGTAGAATTACATAGGTCCTGCGACTGCCATTGACGCTGTCCACGAAATGCTCACACCCGCTCCAAAAACACCACCTTGCTCCCATATTCCGTGTCAAACGTATACTGTAGGCCCAGATTCATCAACGTAGCCCCAGAGTACACCTCATCCGCACCGTCAACCCTATACCTCGCCCCACTATCCAGTCCCTGAAGCCTCACCCACGGCGCCGCATGATTCACATACGGCGCCAGCTGGAAATAGAACAGGACCGCTTGGCTACCATCCTCGGCCACAAACAAGGCGGCAGGCCAGCGCGAGTCCTCTGGCAGACGCAGACGGTACAGATCTCCGGCGAGGACTAGCGGATTCACCTTCTCCGCGAGAGCGAGAAGCTCTTGAATTTCCTCTTGCGAGACATCATCCATATCGGCGGGGTTGAGTTCCAAGCCGAACGACCCGCCCATCATGGCTACGTGCGCGCGGAAGGTCGTGGGGGTCGTGCGGCCGGTCTGCGCATTGGGGACGGCGGACAGATGTGCGCCCATGGCGCTTGGGGGGTATGCCAGCGAGGTGCCGAATTGGATGCCGACGCGCTCGTAGCCGTCGGTGTCGTCGGAGGTCCAGATCTGCGGGAAGTACTGCAGGACGCCGGCATCGAAGCGGCCGCCACCGCTGGCGCAGCCTTCCCATAGCACGTCGGGGAAGCGCGTGGTCAGCGTCTCGAAGACGCGGTACAGACCCAGCATGTAGGCGTGGTCGTTGGCCGGTGAGGGGGTCTCGTGCTGCCCGCGGTTGTTGTCCCATTTGATGTAGCTGATGCTGGCATTGGACAAGAGGTTGGTCATGAAGTCGATGATGAAGTCTTGAACTTCGGGAAGAGCGAGGTTGAGCACTAGCTGATTGCGCCGCTCGGTGCGTGGGTAGTCGCCCGCATGGAGGACCCAGTCTGGGTGCTCGTGATAGAGGACGGATTCGGGGTTCACCATCTCTGGCTCGACCCAGATGCCAAAGCGGAGCTTGGACGCATCTGTTGTCGAGTTGGCTGTGAGGTTTGTGATCTCGTTGACTACGGGGTTGAGGCCGTCGGGGAATTTAGCAGGGTTGGGGGTCCAGTCGCCCAGTCCTGCATCATCAGAGTCGCGTGGGTACTTGTTTCCAAACCAGCCGTCATCCATGACAAAGAGACGAACTCCCAGGGCAGCGGACTCCTCGGCAAGGGTGTAGATGCTGCTGGAATTGTAGTTAAAGTACAGGCCTTCCCAGCTGTTGAGGAGGACGGGACGGTCTGAGGTCGCGAATTTGCTCTTGATCAGGTGGTTACGATAGAGCCGGTGAAATTTGCGCGACATGCCACCGATCCCCTCGGATGAATAGACTGATACAGCCTCTGGCGAAGTCAATGTCCCGCCGGGTCCGAGGTTCACCGACAGCTTGTCGGGGTTGAGTCCCAAAAGCACCCGGGTCAGTCCTTGAGAGCCCTTTTCCACCTCGGCAGAGAAGGAGCCTGTGTAGATGAGATTGAAGCCCCAAGCCTCGCCCTGGGACTCGGTGGTGGCCGGATCCACAATTGCCACGAAGGGATTGTGGAGGTGAGAGGAATACCCAGTATTGCTTCCAAACCTGCATCAATAATTCATGCAAGTCAGTTGGGCTAATGTACCTCCATGCATTAGCATTGATAAGTCACTCACCCTTGAACACCGTAATTAATTCTGCTCCTTTGCCGAGTTGCTTCTCTTGCCCAGTCACCGCGAAGACTGATCATATCCAGCTCCTCATAAGCAAAGTCCACACTCCAACTCGCCAGACTCTCGATCGTGATGTTTCCCTGCCCCTGATTCGTCACATTCACACTTCGCACGACCGCATCGTATTTGGGGAAGATCGAATACGACAGATCAGCGGCTACAGAGCTGTAATTGTCGTAGAGATGAACGACCAAGGTCGTCACATCCTCCGCGCTCCCAAATGTCGCCGGCAACGCACCCCCGGCCAAGGGACCTTTGCCTTCCACCACCTCATGCGATTGGTACTGCAGATCACTGACCGTGTAACCCGCCGTCTGACGAATCCGCACGGCTGGAACGCGGAAATCACCGCGGCCTTGGTCAGGGAACTCTCGACGGATGCGGCCTGGCATGCCGACCCAGCCATTGACGGCAGGCTCCACGGGCGAAGGGATTGCACCGGTGACGGGTCCGCCAAAGTGATCGGTGATCAGGTCGCCGGTGGTGGTGTTGGCGTGGAAGCGGTAGGACACATTGTCGCCGTTTAGTGCAAAGGAAGTGCCGTCGACGACGATGGCATTCTGGGCATGACTGCAGCTGCAGAGCGCCAAGAACGTCGCTACAGCAGCAGCGGGGGACCGAGAGCCGAACATTCTCCCCAACCTTTTCTTTTTTTCCCTTTTTCCTTGAGAGTGCGAAGACTTCATTTCGTGAGGAGAGGAGTGCAAACGCGGTATTTAAGTCCCGCAGGGAGGAGTTTCTCCGCGAACAACATTGTTTACTACCAGGCCGATTTCGGGGAAATTTATACCCCGCGTCCCAATGCAGATATGATCGCCATGTTTTTGGTGGTCTTCCCCGTGGAGAAACCGATATACAAGACACCAAATGGACCCGGCCCCGTTGTCCGCTCGGCAATGGGCCCATATGATGGTAACTACCCCTGCTTAATTTCCAGGTGATTGGTGACTTTGCGTGCCCTAGGTCGGGATTGAGGGGACGGAACTGAGCAAACAAGGAAATTGCCCAGCCACCCCAGTAAGCAGCCGATGAACACTGAGCGACAGTCCGTGAAATCAACTACCCTCATGAATAGACGGACAAGTGGCTTTTGATAGTCTAAAGAAGCGTCAGCTTCGAGTAATAGCCGTGTTCATCGGGTTCACCTCTCCCTCAATGCCCCGTTGCCAAGCCGGAAAGTGGATTATATCGAACGACTGACGGAGGATAAAGAGGGGCAGGGGTAAACTGTCTAATAAAGAGCCATAAGCACCATACTCTTCGATAACTTCGTTTGGATTATCCCCGCGCACAATGCATAGTCGCCGCTCATGAGCAAGGCTCCAAAGAACACTCTTGGCTGCTATATCCAGAGGCGGAGACAGTGTGCAACTTAGAATCAGTAGTCAACTCAACATGCAGTAAGCTAGAACCCAAAATCCAAGATATACTTATCGAGATAACAGTGAATAACACGTGGATTCAGTACGCACTTTTGACAGGAGGGGCGACCTAGAAGCTTCCATGTGAAAGAACAGCTTCAATTAAACACCCCGGCACAAATCATGCCTATCTCAACCCACGACTCTTCGCCACGTTAATACTGCCTGAATTCCGGGCCGAGCAATTTGACATATTTCAGGTACGTTCAGAGCCACGCACTGTCAGGGCCATCCAGCTCTCATTCATATTTTCAGAGAATTTGCGGTCGGGAATTGGAGGTTGCAAAAAAATCTCATGGATGGGAAGACCTTAAGAGAATTGGGGCCACGACAATCCCCGCTTTGGCCTCATGGCATTTCCGAGCTGAGAAACTCATTGGCTCCGAGGAGCGGGGAAAAGAATGGAATCTTATCTTTTATCTCTTCTCGGAATCTCTAAGTTCCGAAAACCCTATAGTTCGAGACCCTTATATTGCAACTACATAAAAGACAAGTCTCCGCCAGAATTACGTTGGCCGTTAGCAGAGCGAAGCAAACTCAATTGAACGATATTTCTCAGGCCTCTAGACCTTTTAAGTTTCTTAAGCGCGATGTCGTCAGCCAAAGCCACCAAGACATCTGAGATATGGAGCCATCGCGCGAGGTAATGGAAATCCAAAATCATATTTGCCTTTGCAGAAGCATCTCATTCTGGCTGTCATTACAATATCTACCTCCGCTGCACCGTTTGCATTGATCATCCTATTCCCTTCGTTCACCAATCTTGTGGACCATTTCCAAACCACGGAGACGGAAGTCGCTTTGACTACAACGGTATTCCTCTTAGGGCTGGCCGTGGCGCCACTGTGGTGAAGCACACTCAGCCAGCACGACGGCCGGCGGCCAGTGCTGCTGTCTGATTTCGTTCTCTTGACCATTGTCATGATCGTCAGTGCAGTGTCCAATTTCCTTCCGCTGATCATCGTGTTTCGCATGATTAAGACTCCGGGCTGTTCCTCCGCCCAGAGTATGGGTGCTGGAGTTGTCAGCGTAGTCGGCGGCAAGCTGAGCGACGCCAAACGGCGCCAGTATCCGGCCGCGCATGGGGCAAGATCTACCCTATCGCGCGACTCCGCACGGTGTGGTACGGTGGGTTACGTGTCCTCGACTTGTTGACCATGGCCTCAACTAGGTTATCGCCTACAGCGAATTTGACTTCACGGGAGATTCCGCAGAAATCCCTGTCGACGGTGGTTGTAATGCCCCACTTGAGTAAGCGGACAATTCAGTCCCCTGGCCCGGTTCCCACTGGTATGCTATCTTGAACTGCCAATACTAATATGATTCCGTGTCTCTTCACCGCAGGGAAGTACGATATCTTTGAGTTCCTGAAGACCAAAACATCGTTTGTTACTTCTATCAGTATGAGAATTATCCCTGCTACCGAAAAGACTATTCCTTCTTCGTATCTCTAACACCTCGAGCAGAGGCGGCGACTGTGACGGCGACCCCGTTGCGGAGTTCAGGTATCCCTGGGATAATTTCGTTGCTGACTCCCCCAGGTTTGTGTGTGGCTATGAGTGAAGCCTGTTTCCTCTTGCTCAAAGCCCTTTCACCGAAGATAGTACTATGTGAGGACGTTGTAATGCTGGGGGATGCAAACCATAGTAAATATTAAGGACAGTTTCGGTCATTGACCTTGCGTGCATTACTGTCATTCCTGCCTCTCTCACATTAGATAATGGTGGCTTTGACTTACAATAGGGACTGAATGGCAAATCAGTCGCAGGAGAAACGCTCAATCGGGTAGAGTATTCACCTCTGATTAATAAATAGATTTAAAGCTAAAAGTCCACGTGTTGCTGATGTGTGTGGAATGTGTAGATGGCGTATATGCCCACCGCCGGCGAGGACGCGTGGGTCGCCAGTTACAGGCCAACCTCCCCCCGCTCTTCCCCCAAGGTGAATCGTCCTATATCATATCTTATACGGTAAATATTATGATATGTTTCTTAATCTCAGGACTATGATCCTCCAGCATAGAAACTACTTTGCAAATCCAACCGACTCGGCAGCATCGGTCAGGAATGCAGACCCGGTCGGCTGCTGTCATCCAATGACGCGAAAATTTCCGGTGAAGAGGCAAAATGTAAAGCTGTTCCATGCGTCATTATAGTTGAGGATGAGGGATACGCGCGGAAAATGATTTTGGGTAATCAATATTGACTGGCGCGATACTCACACATGGGACTGGAGGCCGACCATGTTCCTGGCTGGTCCGGCACCCGCCACACCAACCTGGTGGTTGAACTGACCGATTAAGCCTGTTTACGATGTCGGCTTAACCACCCAGCGGTTCGCCTCCGGGCTTCCTTATGACAAGATATAGTTCTTTGTTCCACAGAGGTTTCCATTTAAGTTGCACTCACTAACTTACTCCGATCTATGATCCGGCCCTTGCTCTATGTTTGGCTGGACTTATGACGTGGCCCTTCGCTCAAGCATTCAAAGCACGCAATAAGATTACAGTACGGTCGAGATTAATACCAGCTAAGTCTCTCGTCGTATGTGCAACAAAACATACCAATTCATGGCAAATCATTCCCGTCTCTATGACCGGATTAGGGCTTGCGGACCCACCATCTCTCCCGAAGAACGGCAATCAATCTATGCGCGTTGAAGAAAAATGCAAAAAGATGGAGCTGCGGGGAATCGAACCCCGGACCTCTCCCATGCTAAGGGAATATTATACCACTAAACCACAGCCCCAATTGTTGAAAACCGAGCTGACTTTTGACGCCATGACCGGCTTCCGACGCCGCGAGTGTCGCGGCTCCCGCTCAGCGTCACCTGCCACCTTCCCCAATATTCTCTTTTAATAAATGTTGTAGAGCTTGAATGTGGTATTAGATACTAACGAGCAGTTTATTGTCGTGCAATGACCGGTACGCTTCAGAGGCTATCATGTCAAGGTTCAGCGAAGCAACACAAGAAGGAGTTCTCTGCCAGGCACACTGCTAGCCGTAATGTTTGCCCAGCAATGATATAAAGATAATGGTCTGACCTTAGGTTTCAATTGTGCCAACACCACACATGTACACAAAAGCAGTCGAGAAAAACTGTCCAATAATGAATGATACGAGGTAAAAAGCAACAGCATCATGGATATTCCAATTGTGTACATTTGGTGGGAGATATAAATCTCTTGGCAAACCCCAGAACCCTACTTGACTCGCAACCATGGTCTTTTTGCCTTGCCGTTCCCGAAAGCCGCCAACCCACCCAGTAAATTCAGTATATCTTGTCATATCTGCCATTGTTTCCCTGTTGTCCTCTCACCCAACTCATCCTCAGCATCAATACCAGCCTTGATACCTCTCCACCACCTCAAAATAGTCTACGGAGCCCTCTCCGCCATAATATAATCCACACCTCCTTCGTATTTCACGTGTTTATCCTCGTGATATACTGGAGCTTCAGAGTCCTAGCAGCAGCACCAGTCTAGACTACCGTTTCACCTCGCTCAATCTCTTCATCTTCCTAGTGTACCAGTTGATTGGCCACTTCCGCCCACTTAACACCATCGCCGGATTATCCCACCACCGGGCACCGGATGTTCATTCCTCGGACTAAACCGCCACCCCAGTCATCCACCACATCGCCAACCCGCTAAACAAAACCATGTCCTAAGCCCACCCCCGCAGATCGGCCCTGCTATTTCTCATTTGCATCGGGACGACGGCTCTAAGGACTCCTTATTGCAAGCACCACGTCCTACACAATTCACTCATTGAGAATGTTACTACACGGGACCACATGTCGTTATCTGCATTCAGGACTGCTAGACTCTCAGATTAGAGGACACCATTGTACGCGCCGCTATGTGTTCATTCCAATGCAGTGATTCACATTCAGCTCAAGTCCTGAACATGTGCAGCGCGAAAAAAGAGTCGGCGCCCTTTTCTTTTTTGTTCATCTTGACTTCGAATGCTCCGTTTCTGTCTCCCACACCATTTCACTTTACAACATCTGGTAGACGATCCGAGAAAGTAGTCCATCCGCCACGTGGAGTAGAAGTTTCCATCATATGTGCATTAATTTGTAATTGGAGAGAACATATAAACACCCGCACAGGATCTCAATCGTGGTGTTTTTCACGCCATCCCCCAAAGCATCCTCAGATCCGCAGCACGGTGGGAGGTCTTCCCGCCGGTTTCGGCTTCGATCCTAGCCAAATGCCTGAGCAACTGAATCTTTTCAGCGGCGTACTCCTCGGGGAACGTTGTCTCTTATCAAGACTGGGTGGTAGGGCTCCAGGAAGGCTCAGCGGATCAGGACTCGCCATGCGGCGAGATGACGACCGAGGTTGCTTGGAAGGAGAGGTCGTGCGGTACCCAGCAAAGACTGTCCCTGCGATATACAAGGGCTGCAAGTGGTTCACCCGGTTTGCACTATACATTGGTTTTTTTGAGTGAGTAATGCTCAAATTTGGCTTATGAAAACCATAGAAGATGCACATCATTTGGGTCTCGATGCTCAAGCGTGAAGACATATATAGAAAGCCAAAAGATTTACGGAAATTGGAAGTACTCGCTACGATGGATTGCAGGCTGAGATGTCTAGTAACTCTCGTGCATGCCAGAGGGCGTCAACAGTACACTGTTGGGCTTGACGTGCGTCGTCTGGAGAGGAAGGTGCTGACACATATCCCATTTGTGAGAGAAGAATTGAACCAGCATGGTAGTACGTAGTGCCACAAACCAAGAGGCAGCCATAAATCAATATCGAGTTTTGCATAGATATATCCACAGGAAGATGACTCACTAGCCGATGTCCGCGTATGTAGCACAGTGGGAATTACAGCGCGTGGGGAAATTCCAGAAGGCGCTTCGACTTGCCTAATCTTATCCTGTCGCCTTCTGGACAAGGTCATATTGACCAGAAGCTACAGCCGTTCCTGATATCCATGATATATTACTCTCGAACATCCAACACTCCCATCACCACAATTAAAAGCAGCATAAACTTGTTCTTGGTCTTACTTCCGACTAAGGTTCATTGACCAAAAGAGGACGAGGCCAAATCTACCCAAGCTCAACCCAAATCGAACCCAGACCGAACACACCAAAATGAGCGCAAACCAACAAATGACAGCGCAAGTGCTTCGCCAGGATAATGCACAAGGACTACACCTGTCGAAGGAACCAATCCAAATTTCCCATCCAAGCGAGGGACAAGTCCTTGTGAAGATTACCCACGCTGCACAGAACCCAACTGATGGTACGTTTGTCGGCATCACTTTTTCGCTTCCTATTCCTGCCCCGCTTCGACCCCGTACTTTGGGACCATGATGATTCAATGATTTGCAAAGAAATCTACATTGACATAAGCAAAATGAGATACAGTTCAGTCGTTGGATAACAAAGCATTTGGCGAGGGTGCCGTGCTGGGTTGCGATTTCGTCGGCGAAGTCACTGAAGTTGGCAGATTCGTCCAACGATACAATAAGGGAGATATCATCGCCGGCCTAATCTGGGGCGGTAAGTACAGCCACTGAGCTATCTTTGGGACATTACAAAAGCTGACATGTTGTGACATCTGCTCGACCGACGAAAACCAGGCGAGATCAAGGGTTTAGGCGCCTACAGTGAATATACTCTAGCCGATGGGAGAATCTCGTACCCGGTGTCGGGGCAGAATATCTCCCGCGAGCAGGCGAGCACTGTGCCTCTGGCGGCTGCGACCGCATGGCTGGCTCTTTTCTCGAAGGACTGTCTGGCCATTGACCATGAACACCAGAAGAGCACCGACGTGCTAATTTGGGGTGGCAGCTGTACGTACACCGTGCTCCTGCTCTTATTGTAGTTCACAGCCTCGAGTCATTTTACTGCGGGAGCCCTGGTCGCTTTCATCCCTTTCCAAACCCACAACTTACCAGCTCCTCACAGCAAGCGTCGGTCTCTACGCCATTCAACTGGCAACAATGTACGGACTGCAAGTCACCACGACCTGTAGCCCGAGACACGCAGATCTGGTGCGCTCTTACGGCGCCCAGCACGTCTTCGACTACAAGGACGATAAGGTCATCGAGAAGATACAGGCGGTGGCTTCCACGCTGTCGTACGCCTTTGACACGATCGGCAATGCAACATCCTCACCGACATCTTCTCGGACGTTCTACAATGGAAATGGCACCTTGTGCACAGTGCGCCCGGGCAAAACGAATACCGAGGACGTGACCTCAGGCACTCGGGTTACGGATGTGTTGGTGTGGACCTCATTTATCAAAGACCATACTTATGGCGAGTTCAAATGGCCGGTGAGTTGGCATTCCAAAGCGCGAGACTCTTTGCCGCAAGGTTTTAGGCAGATACTGACATGATTGTGGTGTTTACGTAGGCTTCCAAAGATGATCATGCACTCGCGGCGGAACTGTTTGCGAAACTTTCTTCATGGTTGGAGGAAGGGGCTCTCAAGCCGAGCACTCCCAGGATTCTACATGGATTGGATGCCGTACCACAGGGATTCCAAGAGTATCGGGATGGAAAGATTTCCGCTTATAAGATTGTCTATGCATTGTAACGAGATGGGCCATATCTGGCTTTAGATAGTGGTAATGTGCTTTCAAGTCGTTTGATGAACAAGGAACATCAGCCTACATTTCTGTTCTTCAGTTTTAATGCACTCGCTGGCCGAAATAGGCATGCGTGTAACTATCAAGGCAATTTGAATCATGCTTTGTATATTACTCAATTGAATGACAATGTACCCCGCAAAATACTACTTAGTCTAAAGTTTTAAGTGGACGGGGGAGAGTTTCTTGTGATTTGGGTTTTAATTGGCATCTTGATGATCTGAAAGCTTGTAGGTGAGATAGTAGAAGCAGTCGGGTAGAGACTTCAGGGTCTAAAACACGCTGGAATCTGAGCCAGAGTGAAGGAGATGAAAGACAGCAACATCACCCAGTTCGAGCCTTTAAGCACTGAATGGGAACCCAATTTGTCAAGCAGTAATTCTAGATACTATTAAGGTAATACCTGGAATTTTTCGTCGAGGCTGGGCCCGAAACAATATGACTACGCTGACACGGAACAAAGGTTTTTGGCTGCCAAGAGAAGCTCAATTGCGATAATAGATATAGCATAGTAGTCAAAGCACGATCGCGACAACAAGAGTCACCCCACTGATTGTCAATGGCTCTATCCGGTGAATCGCGAGCGTTGTCGCAGGGCCCTTCCGTAAATAAAGAGCAAAGAATATCCCGATCACACATACGACAATCAGACCAGTCAAGATACTGCACCCTGGTCCGACGCCCGCATTTTCATACATTGGCCTGGAGAAGAGAATGGCCGCAGCCTCAAAGCAGCTGCGCTTGAAGTCGGAGGCGGCGAACAGACTTGCTCGGTAGTGCGGATAACACGATGAAATATACAAGAAGAGACACTGCATCAGGATACACACGGTAGCCGGGTAAATCAGCATCCCAATGGTGGGGATAGTCCAATGTACACTGGGATGAGCGGTCCACCCAAAAAGAGACAGACTGACGGGAGGCCCAAAACTGGCATACAGAGCTGAGATGAGAACCTTCTCGAGTTTGCCTTCGGCTTCTTATTGCGTTGGTGGGTCAGACTGGTGGTAAAGAAACAAGATCAGCATCGCCATGGCGGTGCCTATAGTATTACCAATAAAAACACACCCTTTCTCTCCGGCATTGAAGCCATATATCTGACCATATACGATGGGGCACACCTCAAAGAATGAGTAGTAGATACTGTAGATCAACATGATATAGATATTAACAAACAACATAGCCGGGTCCGATAGAGTGATTCGAAAGGGGATCAGAAGCGAATTTTGAACCACTTGAGGAAAACGGACTCCTTGCTGGGCCATTTCCCCGGCCGTGACATACAGAGTTATGCAGTCTCGCTGCCGCAGCCGCCGCGCGCGTCGGTAGAGGATTGTCGTGGCGCTTGTTTCAGGGAGTGTAAAAACCAGAATGAAGACTGGAGCAGCCGCGATAAGGATCTCCCACATGGAAAAGCGCCATCCGAGAACAGGGATAACGAACCCTGGAATGGTGGGACCTATTGTCGGTGCTGAATAGGCACATGCCGCCCAGATCGACATGGCACACGGAAAGCTCGTAGCACCATAGACATCTCCGAGTGAAGCCCCGCCTGTAGTTAGTGATGCACTGGCAAAAAACCCTTGAAGAAATCGCAAGAAAAAAGCCCGCTTTGCTGTGCGTGAGTGCAGTCGGAATGCATATAATGCAGAATATTACTTATGAAACAGCATATGGCACAAGGGACTAAACAAGAGGGCCCCAAAGCCATATCCTACACTAGTACGATATTAGTCGTGCATCTGAGGCCTCCGGCGGCCTAAATTGTTTTTAGACAGTCACACATAAAGCACAAGACCCAACGAAGATTGTGCGTGACTAATATCGTATTCCCGAGCCACGTACTCGGTGCTTGGGGTGTAGATCGGGGCAGACATTTACGAGACCAGGGTATAAAGCCCAATAACCGCTGCAACCCAGAGCTTCTTGCTGTTATGTCAGTTATAAGGGTTATCAGGGTCGGAATCCGAGCACCAAATGAGCATGACCTGATTGCCTTGCTCCTTTTTCTTGCAGTCCTCCGCCGTGAGCCGTGCTAGCGGAAAATGGTCTGGTTGAAAGGATGTTCTGCGGATGGAGTTTGATCGTCCCGTATGGCGTAATGGCTTGTCTTCTTGACCAACTGACTCGGAGCCTTGTAAGAATTGCGCACAGTCTCCCGCTGCAATGGCATTTTTGTTATAGGTTCGAGCTCGTCCTGAAACAGCGACCATGATGGGTGCACCAAGCGGCGAAGAAACTGTCCAATGATGCTGTCGCGTAAGCCATGGAGAGCCATTTTGCGAACGTTCTCACATAGCACACGCCCTTGCGTTCCGCCCTTATGTCATATTTCGGGACAGGTAAGCCACCCGGAGCAGGTCAAATCATGGCTGACTCTCATCTGGCTGTGAAGTCCTGGTAGTCCCGAGATATCGGTCGGGATGACTGCCGGATTTGACGACAGAAGAGGAAAGTGAAAGCGTAGCCGCTATGTGGGGCCCCTACACCGAGCCCCAAGATGTACCGTCAAATTCAAAAAAGAGTCTGGTCACAGATAATATGCATGCGCAGCACCCTCCTAGAGAATCTTGGAACTCTACGAGAGGGTGTATAAAGCATCTGTGTGATGCATATAAGGCGTGCACTAACCCGGTGAAAGAAATATTCAGAAGTTATACGATCATTTTGTGATCCCGGGTCCCCATGGTCTGCATATCTGTCTCGACCATGAACCGCTGGGAATAAGCGCGAATGAGCTGCTAGAATGGACCCTTGGAAAGGCAGTAATTCTTAAGGATCTGAAAAATTGTATCCGACAGTTACTGGTTGTGTTGGACTTCTTACATTCTGTAGGTGGCGAAATCCATACAGGTATGGTCTGCTTTCTTCTTCCACGACACGAGGAGCTGAGTTTTATAGATCTTCAGCTCAAATATCTGCTTCTTCCAACACCAAAGCCAGAAGCGCTCGCCGATTTTGAGGAAGCAGAGATAAAGACGCCATCAGCGCGAAAGGTGGTCACAGATCGTACAATCTACATGTCTTCCCGCTTCCCTCCTGGAGACGGACTACCGCTTCCGAGCGATTTCGGCGAACCTCGTCTTAGTAACAAACGTCTTGATGAAGATATCATGCCAAATCTTTACAGGGCTCCTGGGGTCATTTTGCGAGCAGGCTGGGAGTATGACGTTGATATCTGGAATGTTGCTATGGTTGTGAGTGTTCTGCAACCACTCGGTCACCCTCCAGTGTGGAGATACTATACCGCACGGCCACCTACTTACATCCCCTGCCCCGCCTATCCACCTGCACCCGACTGTGATTGAATGTTATTTGCTTATGACCCCGCAGCCTACAAAGGCTTAGCATGCGTTTTGTGCCTTTGAAGATCTGACCACCCGTTTCCCCGTCGCATGACTTGCTGGATCGGGTAATGTTTCCCGCCCGCGCTCAGCCTATGGCGATTCCATTGCCACTCATGCATGCCTGACTTATCGGGCAGCATCTCAAATTGGCTCGTTGGAGAGTTGGGCTGGAATGGGGAATAGTAAGTACAAGTTAACCTAAATCCGACCTCCCAGCTTGTGACGAACTTATGCTCAACTCAAGGCCTTCGCACCCCCCGAACAACCCAGACGTATAACAATGGGTCAAACAGTATTCAACTACGAGCTCCATCCAGCTCAAATTGGAGACGATTTACAAGACCAGTCAAACGACGACGCAGCCACTGCACTGCGAGAATTCTCCTTGCCCCCAGTGGACGGGGGTAAGGATGCATGGCTATGTCTGGTGGGAGCTTTCCTCTTAGAGATGATGGTCTGGGGTGAGTTAAAGATCTGTGTTTGCTGAAAGTTAGCTTAGATGGTCATCACAAAGCCCTAACTGCAAAAGGATTCCCTTTTTCATTTGGTGTATTTCAGGACTACTACACCACCACCGAACCATTTGCCCAGGATGCATCCCGTGTGTCCCTGGTAGGATCGTGCTCGATGGTGAGTAGCCCTAAGTGCACAAGTCATTAAAGGCTATCCTAAACGCTGCTAGGGTATCCTTTACCTTGCCTCGCCTTTCAGCCTTTTTTTCCTGCAGCGCTGGCCATATCTAGGTCGGAAAAGTAGTATCGCCGGTCTCGTGATTGCAACTGTTGGAATCCTGTCATCCGCATTTGCCACCACGGTGTGGCAGCTGTTGGTGACCCAAGGGATTATCTACCCCGTTGGTGCTTGCATGCTCTATTATCCCGTTCTCATATATATTGACGAGTGGTTCGTGCGCCGAAAGGGCTTGGCATAAGGTCTATGCTGGGTAAGTCCGACCTTCCCACATTGAACATGCCAAGCGGAAAAGGCTCATAGAATATCAGGCCGGAAGCGGTCTTGCAGGAATTATATTCCCCTTTGTTGTCAGCGCCGCACTCTCAAAATATTCTTACCGGACCACTATATGCGCCTGGGCTGTGGCCATGGTTCTGCTCGTATGCCCCTTCCTGCCATTCGTGAAGCCGAGAACGCCAATTGCCGCCGCCCCAATGCCCCGACGGCAAAAGATCAGCTTCGAATTCCTGTGGTCGCGCCCATTTCTAATTTTTCAGCTGGGAAGCACTCTCCAGAGTCTGGGATATTTTGCTCCCTCTCTTTACTTGCCAACATACTCACGCCTCGTGGTTGGGGAATCGGGATTCGGCACCACTGCACCCGTGACCCTCATGAACGCGGGCATCACAATTGGGTTCATTCTCGTAGGCTTCTTGATCGACAAGTGGCACGTGACAAACGTCATCCTCCTCGCTACCGTTGGGACCGTTCTCGCTGTATTCGCGATCTGGGGCCTGTCAGTCTCGCTACCGCCTCTATGCCTGTTCGCCATTGTCTACGGGGTCTTCGCGGGCAGTGCCAGTGCAACCTGGCCCGGGATAGTGCGGGCTGTCAAAGAAGTCGACGAGACTGCTTCTACTGGTATCATATTCGGCTTATTAAATGCTGGCCGGGGTGTGGGCTCGATAGCGTGTGGACCAATCAGTGAAGTTCTAATTAACGCGCAATGGCCGTTAATCGCGAAGTCTGCGGCTTTCGGGTATGGGACGAGATTCGGGGGCTTGATTGTCTTTACAGGGCTTACTGCGGGTTTTGGAGCGTTAGGATTTGCGGCGAGAAGACTGGGAATCCTTCACTAAGACATGAGAGAAGGGCATTGGTAGTGACCATGCTAGGAGAGGGGATTAGAAGCCGGTTCATGAATCGGAACTATCCTGCCATTTGCGCCTTCTTCAAAGTCCGTTTCCTTCTGAAGTTAGTACTGTTACTTAAAGATAAGACTTTTTGGGTATCCGCGATTACATTGCTTCCCAGAATAGCAAAGTCTAGCAAATAGATTATGCGCGAGAGCAGCATCTCAAGATGACATCCTGTTGCTTATTCCAGGCCAGTGAGTTGTTGGCGTGAACTCTAGTTTCAGCCAAGCGAGGGCCACAGCTTCGGTGGCTCAGGGTGCGGGAGATGTTCGCTAGGGATAGGAGACAGGTGGCACAAATCCTGCCGCTACTCGTCGTTTCCAACCGCCCCATAGCATCGAGGCCATATTCCGCTCGATCAGGTCGTGGCGGAGCTTGCTCAAGTGAGGACAGTCCGACTGTGGGAAAAGTGATTTGCCCTCCGATACATTAGCGCGAATGCAACCCCTCGGCTGAACATCTTAGCGCTGACTGACTGGGTAGTCCCAGATCCAAGCAGCCTGCAGCATTTTATATCAAGCGCTAACTAATGCACGACCAACACACTCCCCGAATGGCTATCGATCCAATGGGAGTTGGTAGGAATTCGTTACCCCACTAGACCACGTGTGCCAGAGAATGTTGAGAAAGTTGGTAGCCTCATTTCTTCCCTTGTGGTCACGCTGTCAACCCGTCCCCAAGTTTTCAAAGTCTGGTACTGTACAAGAAAGATCATGAAGAAGGCTCTAGGGAAAATTCTCAGACGAACTGAGAGACGGGCTATAAGGCGCGAAGAAGATTCCGATCAAGGTGGGTCCAGTGAGGCACACCACGTCACATATAGCGATCCCACAACTTCACCCAAAGCGAGGCCGGAGACGTCTGCGGATGTTCCAAAGAAGTTCCCTCCCCAAGAAGAGCATGAACCCTCGATAGCTCCCATCTACCAGCGCAGAGGATTGAGCGGGGGTAATGCCATCCCGCACGGTACGGCAACAAATGTCGACAGGCGCACCCCGTTTGAACCACAGCAGCTGTGGGACGAGGCGTATGACACCCTCCGTGAGGAAAAGCCCGCCTTGTTCAAGACATACGAAAGGATTCTCAGCCGGGAGCTTAGCGAAAGCCCTTCGTCGTCTCCGAATCTCGAAGAACAGCAAGATTTAATTGAAAGGGATCGAGGCAAGAGACAAGACCAGATGAAAGAGCTCGTCGGCAAAGGTCTAAAGAAGACAGAGCGAGAGGCCCAAATTAAACACCATATCGGTGAGGTCATGGATGTGATCACTTCGACCAGCGAGCTCATCAGCTTTGCGCTTAGCACATGTCCTCAGGCTGCTCTGGCCTGGACGGGGATAACATTGGCTATCAAGGTGAGTGCGGCCGTTAATTGAATCAGAATTGGAATTAATTCAGGGACAGCTTCTCGCGAATATAGGCACAAGCTCGCAAGCCAACCTCGCTGGCTTGGATTACGTGACTAAAAAGATGAGTTGGTATTGGGCATTATCCAGGTCTCTTCTTCAGAAAGGCACAACCGATATTTTGCTGGATGATGTGCGCTTGGATCTGAAGAGCCAGATTGTTGAGCTTTACAAGTCTTTGCTCTCCTACCAAATGATGAGCGTGTGCTCGTTTTACGAGAACCGATTTCTAACCACGCTCAAGGACATACTTAATCTCAAGGGTTGGGAAGGAAGCTTGACAGAGATCAAAGAAGCTGAAGCAATTGTTCGCCAAAACTCTCAAACATACAACTGTCAAAAGTCAATGGACTACCACGAGAAACACAATCTTCTCTTGCAGCGCATAAACGACAGATTTGGTCAGTCCAAGGATCAGGAATGCCTCCAAGACCTGTATCTTGTGGACCCAGCAGCGGAAATGAGACGAATCGAATATTCCAAAGATTCCATCTTAGCCGAATCCTTTGCATGGATTTTGGAAGATCCACGCTTTTGCCAATGGAGGTACCAAGAAAGGTCTCAACTACTTTGGATAAGTGGCAATCCGGGAAAGGGAAAGACAATGCTCATGATTGGTATCATTAAGGAGCTATCAAATTCGAGTTTTGATTCCAATATCCAGTCTTTCTTTCTCTGTCAAGAAAGTGATGCAAATCTCAACAATTCCGAGGCAGTGCTGAGAGGTTTGATTCATCAACTAATCATTCAACAACCAGCTCTCATCTCACACCTCCGGCGCCAGTGGGATAGCCGTGGAGCGAAGGCTTTTACAGATAGGAGCGCCTTCTTCATCCTCTCTGATGTCCTTATTGATATCCTCCAGGAGCCATTCGTCGGAGATCGGTATTTGATGCTGGACGCTCTCGACGAGTGCAAAGATGGTCGAAAGAAGCTGCTGAAGCTCATTGTTGACATTATGGCCAAACCATTGTCACGAGTCAAATGGCTCATTTCTAGTCGACACAAAGTTGAAATCGAGGAGTATATGAACAGTGCAGAGAGAAAGCTCGACATTAACCTTGAAGAGAACGCAAGAGAGAACATCTCGCATGCCGTTGATGCATTTATTCGATACAAGATTACCGCTCTGTTTAAGGGTTACGAATCAACTCTTGAAGATAAACAGGGATCAGACCTCAGTCACAGGTTGGAGAAACTGAATCGCATCAAACTCGACGCCACGGAGATCTTGAGGGCAAAGGCAGATGGCACATTTCTTTGGGCAGCCCTTGTATTCCGGCATATCGAGGTGCAAAGGTGCCGAGCTGACAAAATTATTGAGGTTGTCCGCAAAATGCCGGAAGGACTCAATGAACTATATGATCAAATGATGCGGGAGATTCTCAAGCAGGAAAATGATGACCTCGTCATGGAGTGCACACAAGTGCTTCTTATTATGGCCAATGTTATGCGCCCGCTAAGATTCCCCGAGCTCGAAATGCTGGCTGACTTGTCTGAATTTGCCGATATTCGCATGATCGTGAGTACGTGCGGACTGCTGTCTGTTCAGGGACACGAACAACTTGTCTCCTTTATCCATCAGTCTGCAAAAGACTATCTTCTTGCACCATTGAAATCGACGGTTCTTTCGGATGGCATCTTCCCCAATGGACACCAACAAATACATGACACTATTTTATCGAGATCAGTTCTTGCCATGTCCCGACATCTGAAACAAGACGTGTACGCTTTGAGAGATCCAGGGGTTGGGATTGCCGAGGCCCGCCTTCGAGTCCCCGCCTCCAAACCTCTCGCATCTATTCAATACAGTTGCCTACATTGGATTGACCATCTGTGTTTGATTACATCGAATGACTCGTGTCTAGACATATCGATCCTAGAAATAATTGAGCTATTTTGGAAGGAGCATTTCCTTCATTGGCTGGAAGCAACGGCTTTGACAAATGCTTTATCCCCCAATGCCATACTTGCAACGGACAAACTCATCAGCCGACTTCTCGTGGGTATTTTGTAGAATCGAATACCTCTTTATTTGCTAACCTATGTTGCTATAGGACTCCCAGCATGCTGAGTTTCTTCGCCTTGTCCAAGATTCTAGACAGTTCCTTTTGCAAAATCAAGCTATCACAAGCCACAATCCTCTGCAGCTTTACTCCTCGGCACTTCTGTTCAGTCCAGAGCACAGCTTGACTCGAGATCTTTTTAGACACAAAGAACCAGACTGGATCGTACGAAAGCCAGTAATGGAACCAGAATGGGGAGCCTGTATACAATCAATGAATGATTCGGGTGGCGCTTTGGCACTCACATTCTCCCCAGACGGGCGGCAGATACTAGCTATCAGCCCATTCTGTATCAAGATTTGGGATGCCAACAGTGGCGCATGTCTTCAAACACGCGATATTCCTGAAATTTGGTTGATTGGTCCAGCCACTTTCTCATCCGATGGTCTGCGTATCCTGGTGAGGAGTTCTGCGTATGTAGTCAGCATCCTAGATGTCGAAACTGGCTCTATTTTGACAGACTTGGATTGCAACGCCGCCGGGCTCCAATCTATCGCCTTTTCGTACGATGGTCTATATTGCGCTGTGGGATATGAAGATGGTACGCTGACGCTTTGGCGCTCTAATGATGGAACCTTTGTCCAAACACTCGAGGGCCATGACAAGTCCGTTGTCTCCATTTCCTTTTCACCTGACGGGATGAAACTTGTCTCCGGGTCCGAAGACAACACCCTGAAAATATGGGATGTGAAGGAAAAACAATGTTTAAAAACGCTCGGACATGCCGATCGTGTGAATGCAATCGCCTTCTCTCCCAGTGGGACTGTCATCGTGTCGGGGTCCGCAGGTGGTACATTTAAGTTCTGGGACGCAGAGAACGGCATTCTACTAAGGTCTATCCCTCATGAGGGTCGCGTCCGGTCCATAGCCCTGTCTTCTGATGGAATGCATCTTCTATCGGGGGGCTTTGGCACAACTACTCAACTCTGGGATGTGTACACTGGAAATCGCTTGCAGGTAATCGATAGCGGCTGGCAATGCAACGTCGCATTTTCACCCGACGATCGATATTTCCTATCCGGCTCTGGCTCCCAGTTGAAGCTGTGGGACACCAATGGAAGCGCTATTCGCTCGGACAGAACAGGTTATAGAGACATGGGTGGCCTTGTGGATGTGTGCATTTCCCCCAATGGCATGCAATATGCGTCAGCCTATATGCGTGCAAGCCTGGAGATCTGCAACATTGGTGACGGCATTTGTGTCAGGCCCATCGCAGGTGAAATCCATACAATGGCCTTCTCGCCAGATAGCACGAAGATTGCAGCAGCATATGGCAAGGTCAAAGCTGACGAGTCCGCTGAAAGCCTCGAGGTTTTGAGTTGTGGTGGTACTTGTACGATGGCTTCCTGGCAAGCAGTGGAGCCAATTACGGTGGTCGCTTTCTCGTCCGATAGCACACAACTGATCTCGGGGTCTCTAACTGGATGGCTTCAGCGATGGAGGATTGGCACTAACCACCCCGTCCTAACGTGGCAAGCCCACAATGGTCTGATCTCGGCGGCTGTTTTTTCCTCTGATGGCTCGCTAGTTGCATCCACGTCTACGAACTCCAGTATCAAACTTTGGGATGCTAGCAATGGTGCCCATCGATTGACGATCACGCACGACCCCTTGTTTGAGTGCGTCGAGTCGATCGCGTTTTCGGCCGAAGGTAGGTATCTCATATCATTAAGCGCTATAAAAGGCATGATTCGAATTTGGGACATTGAAAGTGGTGTCTGCGTGAAAGAGATCGCGGGACCCGGGTCTGTATTTGATCGAAATGCTATCTGTCCTTATATTGGCAACCCCGAAAGGCCCCAGTATCCTCGCCTCGACTTCAAGCGGCCGTGGATCACATCTAATGGTCGAAATCTGCTTTTGGTCCCTACAGAATATGGGACCGATAATTGGGCAGTCCATTCAAACATGATCATCCTAGATGTTCAGTCAAGAGGGGTATTCGTGATCGTATTCTCGGATACCGATCCGTTCCCGAGTGAAGAACCCTAAGAGCACCTCCTAGCACCTGAATTTGTACCTTATCGCGGTACACCACTTCCACCCCTGAGTTGAGACCATGGTAGACTCAACTAGTGCATCACTTTTCCTAGAGATAATTTAGCTTTTTCTAGCCTCACTCGATCTGTCGGTCGCACAACAACCGAAAATGAGCAAGTGTGGCGATCATCCCAGCCCCATGATTCCACTACTTCTATAAATATCCCTCGGAAATGACGAACCCGACCCGCACCGCGCCACATCACGTGCCCCTCCCGCCTTATCAGCTATCGATAACTGAACCACCCCCTCCAAGAAAGAACAACAATCACAAGAACCCATTCCCCTCAAAATACACACGACCTAGTAGCAACAGCACCGATCCAATTCTCACGCAAAATGTCCCCCCACGAAGGCCTCGTCCATCCCAAAGAATATGACATCAAGGATAGCAACGTCGAGCTGATTAACTCCGCTCTCGACCACCAAGTCAAATACAACTCCGCCGCCACGGAGCCCGCTTGGCGCGACCCGGGCACCATTGGCACCGCTCCGGGACTACACATATGGCGCATCGAGCAGTTCGAAGTCATCCCGTGGCCGAAGGAGCGATACGGCGAATTCTACAACGGCGACAGCTACATCGTGCTACACAGTTCCAAATCCCCTTCCCAACAACAACAACAGCAGAGCGACGAGGAGGAACCAAGCCTACAGCATGATATCTTCTTCTGGCTGGGAAGCAAGACGACGCAAGACGAGGCCGGCACAGCAGCGTACAAGACCGTCGAGCTGGACGAGTACCTCCACGGCGCGGCGACGCAGCATCGCGAGGTGCAGGCGCACCCGTCTGCCGAGTTCGTGAGCCTGTTCCCGCGGATCTCGATCCGGGCGGGCGGCGTGCGGTCGGGTTTCAGGCATGTGGAGGAGGACGCTCCCAAGGAAGAAATTACGACGCTCTTGCGCGTGTTCAAGCACCCCAGTTCCGGACGGTCCGGGTCTCTGATTGTGCATGAGGTGGAGCCGACGTGGCAGAGCTTGGATGATAAGGATGTTTTCGTGCTGGATCGCGGCGATAAGATCTGGGTGTGGCAGGGCCGGAGCTGCAGTCCCATGGAGAAGGGCAAGGCCGCACAGGTGGTGCATGATCTGACGCAGGCGAAACACGTCGATGTCGAGGTTCTGTCGCAGCTTGAGGCTAGGTCGAAGGTCATTGTGGATATGCTCGGTGGGAAGGAGGTCGAGCAGCTCTCGTTTAGTGCCCCGCGGCCGTTGTCGTCGCGGAAGCGGGCTGCGGAGGAGGCTGGGGGCGAGGGCGATGTTGCGCAGCGCAAGTTATTCAGGCTCAGTGATGCTTCTGGAGCGTTGTCCTTTGACCTTGTCAAGGAGGGAAGTCACATTGGCAAGGCGGATCTGGATGCGAGGGATATCTTTTTGTTTGATGCTGGGGATCGGTTATGGGTGTGGCAGGGCTTGGAGGCTAGTGCCGCTGAGAGGGCTCTGTGGTTGAAGGTGGCTCAATCTTATGTCCGATGGCTCCAGGAGAGCCCCGAGGGCTCCGAGGCGCATCTCATCCCGATTTCGAAGGTGGTGCAAGGGCACGAAAGCCCGGCGTTCATGCGGGCAATCGCCGCTGCGGCTTAGTACATACATATATAATTAGACTTTGTATATTGCGAAATGGAATCATCGAGCGTGTCCACTGCATTGATTCTTACACCAAAGAAGCTGCTTTGATATCTCACAATTACTAATAGGTTCGGTTCTTAAATCTCGCGCTACTTGTAGGTGTCATTACACAAGCTCTACAACACGTATTCGAACTCAAATCACAAGACTCATATCTCTGTATAATAGAAATTCTAGCTGGGCTGTCCACCCCCGACTGAGAGGTAACTCCCTTGCGCGGGTTTCGCAACCTCCACGAGCGCAATGCAAATCAAGCACACGATTACTACCGAGCCCCTCACTGAGCTGTACGCACAGAGTTAGGCAGATTGTTCCAGTCAACGAAATGTTGCGGCAGGCCCGAAATCTTCTGCTTACACGAAGTAGTAAGACTGAAGGGCACCCGTATTCCGTAGTATCTCCTTCAGAACTCGAAAAGAATATAGAGTTGAAGAAAGGGAGGGAGCGGATGTTGATTCTACATTAGAAGCTGGATGCGAAAAAGATTGTTCGAGCGTCTCTATGCTGCTATTTATGCTCAATGTCGCTCAACTGGTGATTGCATGAAGATGTAACCTTGTATCTGAAGAATGATCATTCTTCGGTCAAATGCCCCTTGAGGTTCCATTGGGGCCAGGAGTGAGACATAGTGAGTCTTCCAGGGCTACTTTGTTTGGTTAAATTAATGGGGCTCCAATCGTCGACAGGGGCCCAACCGTTGAGCGGAACTTCATCGAGCGGCTCTTCCTGGGCCTGGTATTTGTCCAAAATATGCTGGAATAAATGCCCCTCGGTGGTAGTGTGGTGGTAAATCTGTGCCGAAGCTGATGAGTAGTAGACTTATAATGAGCAGATAGCCATGATCCCAATAGACAGACGAACTGAGGCAAGGCTCGAGACTTGCAGAAGACTACACCGGAATTAATCGGTCATCTCGTCCGTGACAGGACACTAAGAGATGCGAAGCCTTAAAGCTGACAGAAGACCCTGAGACAGAAGGGGCCAACTGGCTGAATTGGGTAAAATGGCCCCTTGGCTTATGGTGCTGCCTGGGGGCTGATGCACCGCCCGGACGGCTAGCCAGACCCTGATCCTGCCGCCGGCCACTCCCGCCATTCCGAACTTGCCTCACAGCCTTATTCCCGGGGCAGGGCCCCCAACAACCCTTTTCCAAACCGGCTTCTACCATCTCTTTAGGAGGCAGCTCAGGCTACAATGCAACTCAACGATAGCACAGAGACCTTCGTAGATATCCAAGAGTCAAACATTTCTTCCCAATCACCCTGGAACTAAACCAAAAAGACCCAATGACCTCCACGGGAACCCTACCTAGTGAAAACTAACTTTAAGCTAAAATATCCTATCGGTCGCACTAATGAACTCAAAGACAGCTGCATAAACACAATCTGACCGTAGATCACCTTCCTAACCGCAACACAGTACAGAGATTCCTAAGCCAAGACCGAATACACGTAGACTCGACTCGCGTTGATCACCACCTCCCAGTCCCTCCGCGCTGCTGGCCCCTTAGGGGACCCGAGCACATCCCGATAGCCCGCTGCATCAGACGACCCATCAGCAATTCCCGTCGATCCGCGCAAGGATACAACTTTTTCCTCGGGATCAAACTCGAGTCTCGCAGCACTGGATTTTGACATATCCCCAACATAAAATGGTCCCGTCCAAGGTTCCTTC
The DNA here is from genome assembly GCF_003184865.1 of Aspergillus homomorphus CBS 101889. Classification (NCBI taxonomy): domain Eukaryota; kingdom Fungi; phylum Ascomycota; class Eurotiomycetes; order Eurotiales; family Aspergillaceae; genus Aspergillus; species Aspergillus homomorphus. Next base: position 1,502,097 of record NW_020291887.1, on the reverse strand, counting down.
TGCGCATCCGATTGCTCCTCTCCATTCATTCCGATCAAAGTCTTCAGCAGTGTGTGTGGCTTGTTCATCCATCGCAGGACCCGGAACTCCTCACCCAGCTGGAAGAGAAGATGGGTGTTTCCGACCTTGCAGTCCCGCTTGCGGCCGTCTGCGCCTGTGCTCCAGAGTGGAGAGGGGATCAAGGCCCCAATAACTTGGGAGCGGTCTGCGTTCGTGGCTAGAATGATGTGCGGGTTGTCGCCGGTCTGCAATGCGTTGACTAGATCCGTGTAGGTCGGAGCTGAATCAGCTGGCAAGTCAATCTTCTCGAACCTCACGCGTCTTGGGTTGGACGAGGATCGCGGCGTGGTGGTCGTGCTGGACCCCATAGGAAGGAAGAGCGACAGGGCCGACAAGACACGCGCTGGGATGGAATTTTCTGTCGCGTCGGCTACTGAGACATTGTTGGTGTTGGGCCGTGAAGGCTGGAAGAGCACGGCCCACAGCTGGTGGAAGTGAAGCAGGAGATGTGGCTGGATATGGTCAATGTCGAAGAATTTAGATCAGGATCTGTGGAGAGAGTAGGGATGGACATACCAAGTGTTCGAATAGAGTGCTGGCGAGCTCATCCGCGTCGTGCTCCTTGTCCTCTGGCATAATCCTTTGGAGGATACCAGTCGCCAGCACTTCGTCAGCGGGCTCAAACGGGGCGAGAGAGCCAAACTGCCGGGTCTGGTCCCACTTGGCCTTCGAAGTCCTCAATCGGAGTACTAGGGTGGCGAGAAGTAAGACCTCCTGGCGACTGACACGATACCGTGTGGGAGTAGGAGGTTCCTGGCTTAACAGCTTACGTGCGGTGGTGTCTAGCTGGTCAACCGAGGGGGCCTGGGATATAGAGCATGGCTGTGTTGTCGCGAGGACGTCCATGACATCGCTTAGCACGGATGGTGAATCGTGGCGCCCCGGGGAGGTTGGGGAGGAGGTATCGGGACGGCCAATGCTCCGGAGGACGCGGGCAAAGTTGGCTTGAGGAATGAACTTTGGATCCTCGTGGGAGCGCCACAGATAAGCTCCATTGTCTTGCGTACCAAGAAGCTTGGTACCATCGTGAACGAGGAGTGCCAGGGTGCGGTTGAATGCGTTGCAGTCTATCCTCTCCTCGGTGGTCTCGTTCCGTGGGAACGGATGATAGGCATAGTAGTACAAACATCGCCAAAGCAAGTCAATCCCTTCGCTGGAGAAGCTGAAATCAGGATGATTCCTGGCAATGTGAGCTACTAGGCTCGCCTTCGTCCAGTCTGAGAGCGTTAGCAAGAAACCGACAAATGTAAGGTGGGGTCTAAGTACATCGTTGTTGATTTTTGTCCTCGATGGATGAAGTGTCGAAGGCATCCAAGGATGAATGAAGGTTTAAGTGCTTTAGTGCATTCTGAAGATCCTTTTGAATGGAATCTAACAGGAGTTAATTACTGAATGTGGTGAAGACTTGGTCTAAGTAAACTGGCCTTTGGTGGCTTTGTCAAGGTATTCTTTGACCTGTCGTTCGTGGGGACCGACTTGGAGGTTATGAAGAAGTTTATTGAGTGCTTCCAACATACTCGATAGATTTCTTATTGAGGGAACGATAAAAAGGAGGGAATATATGGTTCAAAGCAATGGAGAGGGAGAAAGAGAGGTTGCTGACAGCGTGAAGGAGGCGGGGAGATGAAATAGTTTGGGGAGGGCTAACACCGATCTGGCCCCCACGGCCTGAGGCCAGGCTGAGCTAGCCCGATGCTACTCAGTTTACTCTGCACCGCCACCACAAAAAACACCCCTTGGTGAGGCCCTGCAGGAACGTGCAGGAACGTGCAGTGTTACTGTGATTAACATATGTTACAACAAGGCTGACAGCTCGAATCACGAAGTACAGTGCTTTCAGCTTCCGCCTTACCGTTTATCTTATGTTACACTCAGGCTGACCTTCCACCTTACGAGAGAAGTCTCAATGTCAAACACGTCTGCCTAGTCATAACCATTCTATTGCCTCATCAGTGACTATGAATAGATACAACCTCTCTATCATAGTCTCGCCCTGCTCTCTCTTGCCAGCCAACAACCTCCTCCTCCTCCCCGGCCCCGGTCCTCACCATCCCTTCCCAGCATCCAGCACCAATCACGACGTCGCCCCCTACTTCAAATCATTGTACAAGCGGTTGGCAAACGTGTTGCAGTTGTTGGTCAGGTAGTTATAGTTGCCCATGGTGTCAGCCAGAGTCTTTCCGCGAGCAGCAATGATCTCGTGAGTGAGTCCGGCGCGAATGGCACCCTTGCTGGAGAAGGACAAGCCCTTAACGCCGTTGTCCCAGGTCTCGCGGGAGTCACCACGCTCAATGAAAACGATCTTCTGCACGTTGCCAACCTGCTGTGCGCGGATGTCGTACACGTAGCCCGCATAGTCACGGGTAACAGTCTCGACCACCTTCGTCACCTTGCCCTTCTTGTCCTTCTCCTGGCGTGACTTGGTTGCCACTGAGACATAGCCAGCAATGAGTTGGTAGTGCTCGGAGACGGGGACGACACCACTGGCGGGCCAGGCTGCGCGAGTAGCTCGGTTAGCAATTTAAACAGTGCTGTGTATTGTTTACTTCGGAGACTCACCTGCGAGAAGAGCCCAGCCCTGGCCGTTGGTCCAGTGGCTCTGCTTGGCGTATTTGTTCAGGATCTTGAACTTGTTGCTGTCGACGTAGGCGGTGGTGGTCGGGACGGAGCGTCTGGCGAGGGAGGCGTCGTCCTCAGTGGTGCGCGTGGGCTCGTCGTCGTCATAGCTGGGGTCTCCGGCGACGGAGACGGTGATAACTGGCAGTGAGGTAACGAAGCCTTCAGGGGCAAGGATATCCTCGTAGATCCCGGCGGATTCGAGGCCGAAGAGGGCCCAGCCCTGTTCTTCCTTGCCGTCCGGGCAGAAGTAGCAGTCTGACCCGCCAACGATGGGAACGGAGGTGGGCTGGCCGTTAGCACCCTGAACCGCGGTGTGGGTGTTGAGCGCGGCTCCGGCCACAGCGGAGGCAGACACAGACACGGCAGAGTAGGTGGGTAGCGCAAAGGCAGCAGGGGCTGTCACGGCGGGCAGGGCTGCTGCAGTGACCGCCGGGGTCAGCAGAGCTCCAGCCAGGAACATGAGCTTGTCAAGCATGATGATATTCAGGGAAGTTGAAGAAATGAGTAGAAGCGAAAGACTTTGGCTAGTGAAAGAATATTGGAATGGAACGAATGAAGGACTGGAATGAGCTGCTGGATGATGAATACACTTCGCAGCGACTTGGAGCAGCTTTTATATCTACATTTTGAGCGCAGCCTGTAGCCCCCATATTGCAGCTGAGTAGACCCTGAACAATCACGATAGAATGTTGCAAAGAGTGTAGCATGGATACGAGCATAGGGCTGGGCGCTCGTATTGACTGTTTGGGGGCTGATCGGATGAGCAGGGCCTCTGCCGGCATCAACTACTTCGGGAACCTCTTCTGCAGCATTGAGGCTATCAGACTTCAGGGTCCATTGTCTGCAGATGTCTCAGCAGTATAATTGAAGAAGGTTTAGTGCTAGTTCCTGACCGAAAGGGCGGAATCCTGGGTTTGGGGTCCATCACAGCCACTCGGCCACAACCGGCAAGGTTAAAGAGCTTGGGGGCGGAAAGTCCCAGTCTCCTCTTGAAGTATCGTTTGTCTTAAGCCCTGAGCTGCACTTCTGAAACACACAGGGACACTTTCGATCCAGCACTCACCTTCCTCACCTGAGGCATTGTGAAGTACTTTTGTTGAACATCTCCATCCAGCAGATCAGTCTGTTGAGAGCAACCCTAGCCGGATCAGTACCCCAATAAAATCTCCAAAATGATAATACCAAATGCTACGATCCATTCACAATCAACGTAGCTCCTATACTACACTTTTGAAGTGCAGTATTGAGGACATCCCTTTCCATTCCACTTCTAACACCAACTGATACTATCTTGACCGCGCCCCTTCAACAAGGCACCTTGGCCCCCGAAAGGAACCCTCAAAGTCGAACTCAATCTCCGAGAGTATATCTTCCAAGCTACAGCCTGAAGCCCCCATAGTTAGTGCCTCATTGGCCCCATTGCTGAACCAGAGCAATTGACATTTTGTTGGCAGGATCTGAGCTGCGTGCGGCTCGAACGTCCGCCGCCATGAGACACGTACAAAAGTCAGTAGACTTTGCAACAAGTGGGACACAGCATCAGGAAATAGATCCTTAGCAAGCATGATATCACGAAAGTGGTGCCTGCGATCCGAAAATGGTAAGCCCAAACTACCACGGCATGAGATCAAGGTCACGCGTTGTGCTTACCACAAATTAACCATGTACTCCGACCTGTTAAAACTAGGATTCAGATGCAATGCTGCGAGGTATATCTCACAGTGAGCAAAAAGATGGAGAAGGGACGAAAGATGCTATCTGTGCCCATGATTGCCACAACCGAGTCCCGTTTGACGCTCGCAATAGTCGGCGCCGTGCCTCTGCCTCTGGGCATGTTAACCTTTGCCTGGACCTATATTTATCTGGCATACATTGGCTGCATTCGGTTAACATTTGACACAAAGCATAAGATTCAAAAGGCTGGCATCTATAGGTGCTTACCATACACCGGTAGGTTTTGCAAATCATACTATGTGTATAGTCACCTTACGACATGGATGAACCCTTGCCCATGGCAGAGGAACATGGTATATTTAATATCGCGCGTGAGGATTTCTCGCTGATCTGGCTCCGTCAGATTAAGACGGATAGTCGCGTAGAGGCTTCAAGCGAAAGGCACGTGTCAAGAAGAGTCAGGCTTGTCAATCGTCGGATTCAGGCGGCAGCGTGCAGTGAGACTGTTGATCTTCGAGTACAAAAGTCGTTGTGGAACGTGTAAAAGGAGTCTTGCTTTCTTGTTCTGATGTGAAACATGTGATTCCGAGGGCACAGTGAAAGGCCCACTTAATGCTTGATAATCGCCATGTTCAGACTTAGATTATAGCAAACTTATCCGGGCTGTGCTGTGTATACTCAAAATGCTACAAACACACTCGGCTGATTTTTTACTCGCTCGACGATATATAATACCGAGTCAATGGATCTGGGCTCAATCCTGTAAGACCACAGCTTCTCAACTCTTCTTCTCCAGTAACATGTACTACAGAACTAATGATGACTTAAGATATAAATTCTTCCCGTATTTGTATCAAAGGTGTATCCAGGAACGGGCCGGGAAAGATCAGGTACTAAAGTCTAATGGCTGTGTCAGACTCAAAGTCGCACTGTACCGTACCGCATGTGCTACTATCACGGTTTTTGGTCAATACACAACAGGTCAGGTGCGACATAAATCGAGATCGAGTATCATTCAATACTTGAGTGACATCAGTTCTAAGGCAAGATTCCCTATGCCATCCTTTTCGATTTGGTCGCCGAGATGTTGATCGCTTTTAATCCACCAGCAGGTCAGATAACGACATCTGTTAGACCAATGTTCGGCCCGTTATCAAGGAGGGTGTACAACTGAGTAACAAAGTCTACCCGTGTAATTCATAGCATTGAGCCAGTCTGTGAATGTACCGTTCCAAATCGCGCCGCAGTAATCCTAAACTATATCAAGCTATCACGGATACCTTGTATCTCGATAAATATCCTCAACTCGCCCGGCCCTGTCTTCTTATTCAGTATCTACTCATCGAAGCATCTGTGCAATATTTTACCCGAACGATGCAATTTGTTTTCACCCTCTTCGCGCTGCTTGCTCTGGTCCCGAGCCTGCTCGGGAAACCCATCTCGGACGCAAAGTCTCTTGACTCACTGAAAGCGCAAGGCCCTGCCAAATCAAGCACTAGAAGCTTCTCTGCGGCTCTTGCGCCTGCTACAGCGACTTCAGGCCCCTTACTTGAGTCTATCGAGCCAGACGATGGCGTCGAAGCTTTCATTGCCACCCTCTTCAGGCTATCCGTCCAGGGTATTGCCTTCGACAAAACAATTGCAGCCACCCAGTTTGACAAGAGCATGATCCCAGTCATCCAGGCCCAGGGCCAGGCTATCTTCAATACCAACGCGGAGGCAACCCGCCAGGCGAGCGCCTTGGGTTATCTGAATCCTCTCGACTCCAGCCGGGTGACTGGCACGGTTGTGCCATTGGGACCGGTTTTTACGCACTTGGTTATGACGATTGCCGAACAGGTGAGTCGCTCCCGATGAGTTAATACATACCTTCTGTAGAGAGAGCTGATATGTGAGATAAACGGCGGTAGAAAGCAACTCTTTGCGCGATGCAATACTGCAAGCAGATGCACGATTGGTTGGGCGAGCTTCGAGTTCGAGCACTAGGGCTGGATGTTGCAGTTAACAGCATTGTCACGGTTGCTGATGCGGCTGTGATTGAGTCCGTTTGGCAGGCTTTGGATCGAGAGTTTCCGGCTATTTTGACGGAGTATCATGGGCCTTATGTCTGAGGCTTCCAGTGATAGCAGCTCGTTCTTGGGAGTGCGAGAAATAGGTTAAATGATCAAGATTGCAGTCCCAATAGCATCGATTTGGGGAAATAAAATGGAAACCGCTATTCTGGGACCTTTGTGTGCATTGTGACTGCTCACTCGAGAGCATCAAGTGTACGTATCATGTAATGTAGACCATGAGCTCCAGCTCCTGAGCCAGGTAAAAACTCACTTCAAGCACCAGCCATATGCCCGTTCCAAATTGCCCGAGACAATTTCTGTCAAGTTGCCTACTGAGAGTATTGCTGTAGCGGATGCGTGATCGGTTGGCGTACCTTGGGTAACCATCATTTGCGTGATTTTACTTGCGAGTGTCTGGTATATTATCATGTTTACCACATTTAGAATTCTGTCAAAGGTGTGTTCTGTCCGGGCAATGACCACCATTCCAGCTTGACGTCAGTAAGGAACGAAAATTGGCAGCAGAAAAAGCAAAAGTCGAGCCCTTCAGTTCCGGAGACATGTGTTGGTCAGCCAGCCTTCTGTCTGGCTTGCCTACATAGTAGCAGAGACTACAACTTGGTATAAGCGCTACTGGACAAGGTCTTTGTTCATCTGTACATTTCCTGGAGGCAGAGCTATATCAACGGCATTATCAAGCTGCTGATCATGCAAGCAGTTAGACTTGGGGGCTTCAGTGTCCTCAAATGTCTGCCTTCAAATAGACGCATGGCCTTCCGCTGTTCCGGATGACGTAGTTTTTCCTATCTTCGGCTCCAGGTCGTCAATGATGGCTTATGCAGTGCTTTCATGCATGTGGGCTGGAATAATCGCTTCACGGTAGATTTTTTCTTGATTTCATGCGCAGAACAAAGCTTGTTATAACGACAATAGGAGTGCAAAGGGGGTGGCGGGGCATTCTAGGATCTAATCTAGGCGTTCGCCAAGCGAGATCTCCGGCGGATGATAGCCGTCCCGTTCCCGTCCCCAGCGGGTAGCGCCTACGACCGTCCACGGTTTCCCGAGTCGCGACACGGGGTTGGGCTGGACGATCTACGAATTATTGCGTTCTCTCTTGATACTGACTATATTACGGAGCGCAAGGCAGGAGGTTAACTTCTACGTACAAGAATCGAGTCCGCGTTAGACCGTCCGCCATACTCGAGACTTTATCGGAGATAACGGAAACTAGCCCCAACGCTCGATTCGCAATAGGCCCGAATGGTGCTTGATCCTTATGGCTGAGGCCACATCACACCTTCGTCAGACACAATCAGGATGCGGGGCATGGGATAAGATAAAAAAGTCTTAGTTCGATTTGCAGAATTCGTTTGGATGCCCCCAAGCAAAAGTGAAAGCAAAGCAAATCAGATACGTGTCATCTTAGGAGACTACAGTCTACATCATGGCTGAAGACCACAAAGTGAGTCAAATTTGGATATTCTGGTCCCTGGGAAGCCTGCAACTAAGCCTTACTTTGAACAGCGGATTTTCTACACCTACAAGACTGTTGAGGCATGGCGGCAATACGATGACCAGGTCAAGAAGAGGGTATGGAATTTTTCCTTGACAAGAGCATGGTTGACCTGGGCACTTTCTAGGATCATTCAAGATGATACAAACTAAGAAGGCATAAATCTCTCTGCCTTGCCATCGGACTCGAAGCTTGTCATGCTTGACATGAGCTTCATTGTGATATTACCCCACCATCACTTATATATATCGAGGGCAAAACTCATGCGCTTGCCCCGCGACGAAGCCATTCGCTCGGTAACTCAACACCCCTACATCTATACAATGTTAGAGAGTGTTTAGACTTAGCTTTTCAAGACCTCGTGCAAGGCATTGAAACAGAGGATATTGTTCAAAGATCTAGAACAAGCGCAAATGAGTATAGTTTGGCTCGGATGTCCGGCATCTCTGATACACTAGTACTATTCGGGAAAGCCATATACAAGTCACGTGGACCCGGCTCCTTTCTAGCCCATCTGGACTACACACGGCCTACAATCTGTTATCAGGCGTCATTTATTAAGTAGGTTGAGGAGCTCGCTCCCGACACCAAATCGATCAATCCCTGTTCATTACTGAGAATACTAAGGTAATTCATGACGACTTTAGGCCATACAAGCACGGATTGCCTCATCAACACTGGTTACCATTTTGACCAAACTCATAGGGATGCCAGCTGGCTATTAACCGCAATGCACCGGCCCTCGTATCCCGGCTCCTGGGCCAGAGATTCACCGATCAGAGGCGAGAAAGTCAGATTCACTCCGGGCTCGAATAGCAAACAAAAGGTGCTTCCCCCGTAATGGAAGCTGCCAATTTCCTGGCCCTTGACTACACGGTCTCCGACCGCGACAGTGGCCACACAGCTCGAGACATCCGCCATGCCGATGGCCAAGAATCCCACAACCCCAAGGGCTGGGTTATCCGCGCGGATCAACACCGCGGTACGAGTCGCAATGGACGAGATCAGCTGCAGCGAGAGATCCGGCGCCTGGCGGTCTGGGCAGGGTGCGCCCGTGTCTGGGTCGATGTTCTCGAACCCCTTGGACGGGTCAGCCGCGAAGTATGTTCCCTTTAGCTGGATCACCTTGACGACAGTTCCCGAGACGGGCGCGTGCCAGCGATGGTAGCTGAAGGCCGATAGCCATGCTTGGTAGACGGTGCCGCCTGTGAATCGCGCGGCGTGGGCCTCGTCGTCTCGACCCAGCATGTCCTGCAATGAATACACGGTCCCCTTCAATGAGAAATGTGCATGTGCGGGGACATTCCTAACCAAGGCAAAGGGCTGCGACTCGCACGGGTTGGTGATGATGCGCTCGTCCTCTGGAGCTGCCACCGGCCGCGCACCGGGGCGAAACTGGCGGGTGAAGAAGTCATCCCACGATCGGAAGCCGTAGTGCGGCAATGCTGGGTCGCAGATAAATGCTTCTTCGAATGAGGCAGGACGGAACGAGGTGTTATGCGCGTTGACGACTACGTCAAGCAACTCCGACAGGGCGCCTTCGGACACCCAGCCCCCGTTACCCTTGTGGATAGCCTTTGCGGAGGCCGGTGATGAGAGGTAGTGGCCCCACTTTTGAAGAATGGCTTGAAAATGCGCATTGATATCCCTGCGGCTTAGAATCTGGGAACCAGTCCTCGTGTTCATGAACCATATCTTGATTTGGGAGACAGTCAGCTCTTTCGCTCAAGCTGGCTCTGGATGATAGGAATTGCGGAGGCATGCAACACTCACCAGCACTTCGTTCATGGGACAGGCAATGACGCACTGCTTTTCGACAGCTGATGTCCACGAGGGCACTATCCCGAGGACTCGGTCAATGCCATCGAGCAATGAATTGTAGTCCCGCACGTTTGCGGGCCCAATTATGTTGTTCGAGCCCGCCAGGAACTCATCCGGGATTTCACTGAATGCCTTCGCGAAAAGGTGCATCAGCTCGGCATCGCTCTCAATGTGCCTCTGAAGGCTTTGAACCGTGGGATCCTGCCGGTGATCGAGGCAAAACATGCTGTCTGACCGTGAGAGAAAGGTGGTGATTGCGTTTTCTCCGAGAAGCTTATTCGAGAAGGTACAACCAGTAAATAAAAAGAAAAGCTGCCGGTCTGGTCGCGGTTATTATCCCATACTCAACCCAATTCCTCTAACTCTCGGCTTGAAAAAAGCTTCTCAGGGCAGGGTGCCATCTCCAGCCTATAGAACAGACTGATGGCGTCTTTAGTCCTCATATTTGCGGGACAATTGCCCATCGTGGACCAAGGTTCTGAGGTGTAGGAACATCATTTCCCCCACCCCTACCCCGGCAAGGGATACGTGGGATCAAGCCGGTAAATCAACTGGCTGCGTCGGCAAGGAGACTCGTTTTCCCCGCTTACGTATATCAGATGTGGCATGTTGGAAGGAATGCGTATGGTAGCATATGCGGGTGAGCTAGGAACTACAATGAGACCCTACCCCCTTGCGTCCCATGAAGCTTTCCAACCACGCGTATAGCATGCTGACTGTCTATTGGTGCAGAGAATGTCCGTGATCGCTGTACTATGAGCAACTACTTCAATCCATTAATAACATCCATTACCAAAAACCCTGGGAGCTATGCCTACTTATGCGGGTACAAAACGTTATATCTCCTAAAGAAGAAAATGGTCGCCGGTGAGATATTTTGGGGCGTCAATGTCCCCTTGAGTGGGCGGCAAACACCCTGCTCAAGAGTCAATCCTCTGGCCTCTCGACACGCCTCATACTAGCGGCAGTCTTCTTCTGGGTTACTGCTTCTTGTTGGTGCAGCAACAGAAAGCTTTCTTACTTGGCCACTCAGCGCCACATTCAGTTCAGACTCGGCCTTTGTCTCAGTCCGCTTCCTCACCCCAGTTAGTCAAGTAGTACCCGTTGTGCCTGGGATCTTCAAGGGGCAATGCTCGGCTTCATAAGGCTGTACAATGTTTAGATGTGTTGCACTGCGGAACAAATGGCACGTCATCATAAAGCAGAGAAATTGATTCGCCCTGGAAGTACATGCCAGGCCTTGTTACTACGTGACTTATCCCTAAATGCACGTCGTAGAGCAATTCGGGGATATCCTTCACAGTTACTGCCTGACAACATTCACCCCAACGATAATCCTCCAGACAAACGATCTCTACTGCACAGTTCTTCTCACAATGACTTGACACGTTTTACGATGATCGCTAAGAGCCAAATTAATCATAACTTCTGGCGTTCGTGGCATCAAATTACAAATTCCGAATAGCCAGTGTTAGGATATAACAGTTGGCGGTCTATCACACTTGTTGGACTCTTAGTCACTCTCCCTCTTGAATATGGGCGAAGGGGGGCCACGCAAGATCGGGGACTTTCTACAAGAAACTGCATCTACTCTTCCAGGGCTGAGAGGCACTTCCCCACAACTGACGAAAGTCTGGAAGGGCCGCTGAGTCACATCAACCAATGGCGACCGCACTGGTGGTCAGTGAAGCTGGATCTGTGTCATGTAAGGACCGAGAAGACTGGAATGTGATTGCGTGGTAGTCCTTGCTCTGTTGTTAGCCCCATATGTCCGGAGTCAAATGCCGCTTACTGGGTTTATCCGATCGGACTTAAATCAACCTCCCCTAGGAACCTCAGTCCTTCTGAGTTGTGCTTCCTCTAATTCATTCTATAGGCTCGAGATGTCGTCAATCTTTGTCGAAAGTAATGTCTCTCAACCTGCCCAGAGGAATTGGATCTTGGGAGCTTTAGTCGAATGACATGACGATCCAAAATCAGATCAAGGGCTATCGAGTATATGCTACATAACGGTAGATCTCGTTGCACTTCGCTTATACACAAAATATCCTCTACCACCAAACAAAACCTCTTTTCTTTTCACTTGTCCTTTGCACTGACACTTGCCCTTTTGTGAACACGCACCATGAAGTTGACTGGCTTCACGAACCAGCGGTTACAAGACTGCAATGACCGGTCCTTGTCAAGAATTTCCACGTCGTAATTCCGAATGACAACCGGAAGCAGTTTATTCATCTCCAGCAGAGAAATGTTCTTCCCAATGCATGTCCGCGATCCAAGTCCAAATGCTATATAGCTGCGCTCCATGAGCTTCCTCCTATCTTCGCTCGCTTCGAGCCACCGTTCTGGACGAAAGACGTCGGCGTCGGCGCCGTAGACTTCCTTGTCGCGATGAATCACCCAGCAATTCACGCCGACATTTGCCTAGGGAAGACGTATAAGCTTCGTTAGTACATCAAAAGATTGAAAAAGGGGGTACTTGAAGGGGATAAAGAGGGCTGAGCGTACCTTATGTGGGAAATAATGACCGGATATCACCGCACCGCCCTCAGGGACTTCGCGGAAAATAGGAAACCCAGTCCCGGGATGCATCCGAAGAGCTTCTTTGATGACAGCTTGGAAGTAAGGCAGCCTCTGCGCTTCCTTGAACGTTGGCGGGTCACTAAGATCAGCAGCCTCCAATTCTTCCCGGAGTTTCTGGAGTACCCCGGGGTTTGTGTAAACATAGTAGAAGACAGCGCTGAGACTGAGGCCGGTCGTGTCACTGCCTGCGCCGATGTTGGAAAGCACATTGGTCATGACATCCCACTCTCTGAAATGGTCCGGATTAGCTGCTCTGGCTTGAAGAAACTTCTGCAGCATTGGTGAATGAGATTCAATTGTATCTGATCCGGAGAGCATCTTCTCAGCATTACCCGTATTAATGTGTCTTGTGACGAAGACTAACAGCGCGTCGTTGGTCAGAGATCCCGCGATCCGGAGCGCTTTGATGAAGTACGGCCGAAGCCATATGTATAGGCCGATATATGAGGAAGCGCCGAGACCGGTGTCAAGGGTGGCGATGATGTTGTTGACATCCAACATCTGGTCAAGAAAGCCAAAACGCTCGCCAAACTGGAAACATAATCGAGAGATTAGCTACTAGCAGTTAACCATCACATGGCATGGTTGGGTGTACGGACCGTGATTTCACCTATAACATCAAAGGCATAGCACTGGCTCCAGTGACCAAGATCGAACACTGACAGTGACGAGCTTGCCCGATCCAGTTGCTTCCGTAGGAGGTCAATACAGCTATCGACGAAAGGCTCGTAGGCGGTCATTGCGGTCATGGTATACATATTTGCAACCTTGCGACGGTTGGCCGCATGTCTTTTGGGGTCTCTTTCCGTGAACAGGCTGGTGAGGGTCGTGTCGTCTCGCATATTCCATCCATCATACCACGTTGATTTGATATATTTGGATCCAAGACCGTAGACTGTTTTGAGACACTCTGGATCGTTCAAGCTATAGTGATTGGGAGCAACTCGAATTATAGATCCTGATTCACATGTCAGCGAGGATTAGCAAGAGGGAACAACCGAGGTAAGAGTATCTGCGAAGTCGTCACCACAGCCTGGTCTCACCTTTCTTGCGATGAAGTTCAATGTTTGTTTCATGAAAATCTCCTTTAATCATCTGCCTCAAGTACCAGAGCTTTGTGATTCGCGCCCAGAATGGGCCCGGAATGTCTCTGTCGGAGGCGAGTAAGTTGGTGATTAGACGTACGGTGTAAAAGGCAAGCGGAGTGAGCACTGCCAACGCAAGGACAGTCTTAGCTGGTAACATCTTGCTTCCTCACGGAAGGTGAATTTTCACAGTTTGGAACAGGCTATAGCCCATGTACAAGGTGATAATTCCGGTGCCATCTCTGAAGGCAGGCTTTTATATACAGTAAAATCATTACCCCTCAATATGCTCGCATCCGAATAAGTGTGTGGGCCGGTGTTGCCACGCCTCCATGTGGAGACTGCCCTATACACTATTTACTCCCAGGGTTTAGCGTTGTCCGGCGTTTGATTATGGAGCCAGATTGCAAACGATTTGACGTCTCGCGATGCTACCCGCGTCATACCTCCCGCACAGACTAACGCTATTTCCGAGTACTCCGAGGACACTCGAGCTTTTGATTTTAGTCAGTGGCAGGCAGATGATAGAACAGACAATTTACCCGAGAGTCTGTGCCCTTCGCACCCGCCACAGTGGCTTCACGAGGAGTGGTCGGCCATATCAACGGGGGGAACCTCACTGGCTCGATCGTAATTGTAGATCCTGCTTGCGCAGCATTGGCCCTACTTGGTTTGCAACCACAGAAGAAATTCTTTGCCGCTGAGGAGTAGAATATAATACTGTGCCGTAAGTGGAGTATTCGAACAAAATGTCCTGCATGCTCAAGATCAGGCCACACAGTGAATGAATTGCATCATAGCCTCGACTATGCACAGCGAGACTCGCCCGATATTTGACATGCAAACAGGGTTTTCAAGCAACATGAAGAACTATGCCAAATATAAATTCCTATTATAACAACACATTATCAATATGTTCCTACCGTTGAAGCGAAGTTGAACGGGAGTATTTTGATTGGAGGACCTGCTCTGCCCTAGTTTATCGTAGCTATAGTTAACTTTCTTGTAAATGCTAATGTATTCTTTAATCCTATGATAAGATCTACGATTTTCCCCCTGAACCAGCTACTAAACTTGATACTCCTGGTGAACCAGAACCTTGAGTGATTCGGGAATTTTTTGGACTTATAACTTATCCCTGCGATCGAGACTATGACGCCAGTCAAGCAGAAATGCTATTACAGTATAAAATTTCTCTGGTGAAAAAACTGGTGAGACACAGACTGGGCCTGTTTCTAGTGTATGAATATAGTCACCTGACTATTTAATCTCTCGCTCTCTCTCTACCTTCACAACACACTCTCGCGAACGCTTTCTCTCTTCTCCCCTTTTGTTTCTCTCAAATCCGTGCAATAAACTAATTCCCATATGGCCTGGCACACAAGCGCCCTGATTGATTCTTGACCCAGGGAAAGTCGTATATTATTCACACCTCCGCCAAAGATGAACTCGTCCAAACTGAGCAATTCAAAAGGACAGGCGATCTGTGCGGGGGCTTATCACTTCGTGGCCGACGGATCCTTTACCAAAACCGGCGCAGAAGCCTGAGGATCCTTCTGGAAAGAATGGTGTCCTGGATCATGCTTCTTTCAGCGTGTCAGTAAGCGAAACTTGACTCGATGACTTTCCTTCAATAGGGAAATGTTACTAATCATGGGAAATACACGCGCCAGATATCTTCTCCCAAATGCAGCCTTGTGGGCGACTGCCTTCGCTATCACTGTGGCATTTCTGGACTACCTTGACCTTCAAAACACCGGTCCTGTGAGAGGTCCGTGTCTTGCCTCTCTCTTCCCCGCCCTGACTGAGTTTCACGTCGATCTGACCGGGTCCCCAATGATTCACACATTGGATTACTAGCAGCCGCATCTTCAAAGCTGACCAATACGCCCTGGCTGCGCGTTTCCCTGTGCATCGCCGATCACACCGGCGGTGTTATATCCCGTTTGCTGGGCCTTGGGGTGCGGTAATCATAATCGCTGACTCGCATGAGTGCTGATTATGGCGTGGACGGATCTCAGGACTTGAAGATCGAAATAAAACAAGGTACGTAGCTGTCGCTGATAGCATAAAGATGTCAATCTCTATTGGTTTGGCTTCGCAAACTATCCCACATTGCGTTGTTTCGACAATTGGGCGAAAGGGTACGGGAGTTTAGATGGCTTGCTCGAATGCGAAGGGTATTGTGCAATTTACGCTGTGTGATTTCAATAACACCCATCTGCTTCCTAAATCATGATTGACTCCTACCTCTCATATCTTTCTTTTCTTTCATTTCCTTCTTCATGTACTGTAGAGTGTCATAGTTTGGTAAATTGCCGGGAATGCACCAATGGAACCGTTTGGGAATAGTGGGTCGGAGTACGGTGCCGGAAAGCACGGACGTCTTTCTACCACCCAATCAATGCAAAGTATTATCTTCTCTCTGATTGGCGAGATTGCATTGCTTTCTTGGTGTTCTTACATGTATAAGTAAGTACACTCTACTGCAGTATGTACCGTAGTAGTCGTTACTCAAGTATTTCAAGGGCAAAATCCACTACACATCATTCTGTACGATCTGAAAGTGAAGTCATTTGACATTAGTAGCAAGTGGTCGTGCGTACTATTCAATGTTCATGTATCTTCGCCACAAGGATGCTCAAGGATCGTCTTATAAACATAGCAGAATGAAAATGAACAGGGATTAGGGCCCGCAAGTTGGCCATATACCAAAGATCGAACCGAGAATGATGAAGTTGAAAAGATGGGAAATGCACAAGGCCACGTTAACATTTCTTCTGGAAAGGACCGTATATCTCCCACGAGATAGAATCCGATGCTCAAGCAGCACTGCAAGCTCCATTTACCTGTGTCTGGGGAGGTCCGACATCAACGGTCTGAGCACCAGTAATTGCAGTGACGCTGCGGTCAATGCCATTGAAAGTGCAGCGGACATTGCTGGTGGTAGACACGATGTGGGAGATGCTAAGAGGATTGGCTAAAGCGTACGATTGTTAGCATGGAAAACAACCCCTCTTGAAAGATGCGCGGAAATAACGTACTGATTGCAACAGAAGAGCCATCGAGCGGGAATGATTGACTGAACTGTACGTTGGCCGCCCCCTGGAAGGTGATGGCAACCTGACCCTGACCCCCAGATGGCGGCGGGTTTTGGGTCGGCGGGGGCTGTGGGCTGGAGCCCGACGCGACGCATGAGCCCTGCGTTTGTGTCTGGGGAGGACCGACATCCACAGTCGCGGCGCCGGAGACGACGGTGTTGCTGCGGTCGATGCCGATGAAGGTACAGGTGACGCCGGCAGTGCTTGACGCAATATGGGAGATGCTCAAGGGGTTGCCTGCCAGTGAACAATCTCGTCAGCTCTCATGTCTATTTACGTTAGATGGGCACTTGGGGGTTGAGCTCACTGATAGCGACACTGGATCCATCGGTGGGGAAGCTTTGGCTGAACTGGGCATCAGCTGCCCCGATAAAGGTGATTTGAACTTCGTTCTGCGCGCGAGGACGAAAAGGTGCACAGGAGACAAAAGAGGCAAGAATGAGAAGAACAGCCGAGTCTGCGAGGAAACGCATTGTGAATGATCTTGATCTTGATCTTGAAGAAATCCTGCCTGCAATAATTGTATTTGGGGGAGAATGCTATTGTTGAGGAACTCTGTTGGATGCTGATGAAGATTCGATGGCATGAAGATAGGAGGACGTCGGGGTTTATATAGACTTGATGAGGCAAGCTGATGCGCCTAGACTGGACGGAGGCTCTGCTCAATGTGTAGTCCGGCTTCAGGCAACAAATCTTTAATTAGAACTAAACAACAAAAGCCGTGGTAGAGTAACGGCTCAACCGGGCTCCGAACAGTGAGCACCTCGTACTCGAGTGCCCTCGGTAGACCCCGGGTTTCCATGACTTGAACCTAAGCTCAGATCATTGCCCCGGACTTGGCAGACATCCGTGAACTGGCATATACTAAATTTACCACACAACAGACTACCACCGTGGCCGATCCATGGGTCCATGAGCAAAACAACGTGAAAACAACGTGGTCTCGTGTTCGACCTACCTCGAAGACATCTGAGTCAATTACGAGTAGTTGCTCGTGTTCCCAATGCACGACTTAGTAATGCAAACCTTATATAGCTAAAGCCGTGGCTTTGTCCGGGGAATTCATAGCACCCGCACCGTATATGCACTGCCCGAACCTAAAGCTGAACACTCAAATCCGAACACGTCTACGATGACAGCGGGCTTATATTATTTTTGATGAGTGCTTTAAGCGATACTGAAACTTCTATACATTTGGAGACTGAGAGGTTTGATCAATGCATAGAGAAGACAAGTCACTTGCGTATGTATAGGTTGAGCGTTGCTCGCTGCGCTGTAGAGTAAAAGTCATGACATCATCCCGGAAAATAAAGGGTTGTTATACTGTTTAGGGCTGCTGCTTACCCTTTCAATTGCATCAATATATTTAAATTTAGATTCCCAACACGTAATTGCCTCAGAGCCTCTGTACAAGGCCCCCCGTCGTTACGAGGTACAGTGGGGGATATCCGACCTGATCAGGCCGACCCCGTAAACACTCTGTCACCCGCCGCTTCAAGCCCTACCTCCATCCCCCGAAAGACATCATCACTACAATCCTCATCATCATTAGCCACCACCAAACCCGGCTCGACCAGCCTGTCACAAATCTCCACCCCATTCGGCAAATCAATTTCCTCTGCCCAAGACCCCTCAAGCTCACGCTGTAGATGTCTCTTCGCGATCCACCAGAGCGCCACCTCGGGCGCGAGATCCACAAATCACGTCTCACCGACGTATCCGTAGATGGCCGCCCATGCCGGCACATTGTACCGTACAGCCAAGTCATATCTCTCGACGAGGTTGAAAGAGACGTCCGGCGAGACGGCGATAGCGCCGGCGGTAGGGTCACCGAGCGCGTGGTCGAAGTGCAGCGCCCGGATCGTCTGGCGCAGGCTGTCTTGCTGGCGTGGAGTGCCTTGATGAGGTGGAGGACGCTCGCTGCGTCGAAGGTACACTGCGCGCCGCGGCGGGCGTACGCCTCGGCCGCATTTGGAAGGGTGTCTAGATGGTGCTTAGGGTAGTAAAAGCCATCCATGGTAAGGGTGATGGCGAACGGGGTCGGGGAGAGGGCGTTTACGCGGTGCGTGACGGCAACAGCGATGGTGGATTTGCCGGAGTCCGAGAGCCGTTTAGGGCTACGATGATCCTTTGGTTGGTAAGAGAATAGGAGGGCTGGCGGTGGTAGTAGCATGGTTGGCCCAGTCTTATTGTTGTTGCATCTGGGGCGATTGACATTGATATAGGTGGATGCGCGGGACACACGAGAATCTGATAGACTTGTTCCATATGGTAGGGGGGGGCATTGACAAATTATTGAGGGAAGTAGACACCCGCCAGAGCTCCGCCGGATGGACATCTTTGTGTGTTGCGGCAAATCGAGACGGATGGCCGTGGTTGTATAGCATGAACAAGCGAAGCTTTCACCCAGCATTAGGTCATACGAGATCCTTGAGAACTGGAAAGCTGCTGTTCTGTGAGCTATTAGGGTTGTAGACACGTTTGTTGATTGGCTTGTCGTGATGCGTTGAAGTTCGGATCAAAGTCGACCGAGGAAAGTGGTCTATCGAG
Source organism: Aspergillus homomorphus CBS 101889 (assembly GCF_003184865.1). Taxonomy (NCBI): domain Eukaryota; kingdom Fungi; phylum Ascomycota; class Eurotiomycetes; order Eurotiales; family Aspergillaceae; genus Aspergillus; species Aspergillus homomorphus. The sequence goes on along the minus strand of NW_020291887.1, from coordinate 1,483,037 downwards.
CGAATCAGTGCGAGCCCATTATAATCCTTCCAGTGTGTAAACAACGAGATAATAGAGAATAAAAAGCCTCAACACTTGCTTGCATCACATGTGATTCTTGTCTTTACTTGATAACATAAAATCATGAAGTGTTATCGTAGCCAGGACAAGGAAAGTACGACAGATAGTTTCCGTTTTGTATAGACTTATGTAACACACAGGTACCTTCAGAATCAGCATTACTCTGCTCTCATATAATAACAGATCTTCAATATAGTTGCAACATTTAGGGATTGCCGGGTCAAGGAGGCCCCTGCGCAACAATGACATGACCGAAAAGCGGGGTTCGTCTCGGTCGACACCATGCCGTGAGGCAACTCCGGGGATAATATCTCTACTTCTCCCGCACAACCAACCTGACAATAGACAGAACACTTGCAACAAGAATGACAGAGACAGTAAGTACGCAAGCATTTCTTTTTACTTTCAAGCTGCGCCATTGTTTACTAACGCATCGAGTCTCAGAACTTGTCTTGCGTTCTATACGGACCTGGGAAGGTCCGGTTCGAGGACCGGCCTGTACCCGAGATCGATGACCCTCACGATGTTTTGATCCGGATCTCATATGTGGGAGTGTGTGGTAGCGATGTAAGCGATTATCTGCTTGGCGTATCTCATTCCTTTTGACCAACAACTGACACGAAAGAACAAAAGGTTCACTTCTGGACTCACGGCGGCATAACAAGGATGGTATCTGACGAAGCCCCTCTCGTGATGGGCCACGAGGCATCCGGGATCATACACTCGGTGGGGGCAGCAGTCACAAACCTGCAAATAGGAGATCGTGTTGCCATCGAACCGGGGTTCCCGTGCCGACGATGCCAGCAATGCAAGACCGGACGCTACAACCTGTGTCCCGGCATGAGGTTCGCGGCGGATCCGCCAGACACGCACGGGACGCTGTGCCGGCTGTTCCGCATGCCAGCGGACTTTGTCTACAAGATCCCGGCCTCACTGAGCCTGGAGGAGGCTGTACTTGTCGAACCCCTGGCGGTCGCGGTGCATGGGGTTCGTCGGGCGGATGTGCGGCCAGGCCAGACGGTGTTGGTCCAGGGTGCTGGAACCATTGGGCTATTGACTGCGGCCGTTGCGATCGCTTATGGGGCGAGTGTGAAGAGCGTCGGTATCACGGATGTTAACGAGGCAAAGCTCGACTTCGCAAGAGAGTACCTGGGGTGCACAGCTCTCAGACCAGACACCGAGGCGACACCCAGAGCAGTCGCAGCTCAATTCAAGAAGGAAATGAGCCTTGAAAATGGAGTGAATGTGGTTCTGGAATGTACGGGGGTCGAGGCTTCCGCTCAAGCTGGGATTTACGCATTGGCGGCTGGCGGCGTCTTCGTGCAGATCGGGCTAGGAAAGCCACTGCAGGCGTTTCCTTTGCTGGACATGTTCGAAAAGGAGACGGTGTTCAAAACATCGTTTCGCTATGCACCCCGGGACTACGAAATTGCGCTCGATTTACTGGACTCCGAGAAGGTTGACCTGGCACCCTTGGTTAGTAGCACCGTGCCGTTCGAACGGGCTTCAGAAGCTTGGGAAAAGACACGCCGTGGGGAAGGAATCAAGAATTTGATTCAGGGTGTGCAGGAGTAGCTCGGTATATGCCCAATCATCCCCTCTTGCCCTGCGTGTGCTACATGATCCACTCTTGTGCTAAAATATACCGGAATTTGTGAATAAAACACGCCCGGAGTCATGAAAAATTTGCTGATTCAAGAACGAAGGTAGTGAATGGTTCACTGGTGCCGAAGCCTGTCTACAGGTATACTTCCGTCAGTAATTCCTGATCTATTGTCTTTATCGTCTGTTGATACTGTAGCTTTTGGCATCCACTGTTGGCAGTCGAACGCTCAGTCGCTTCATATTAGTCTATCTCAACTCGAATCCCTACTCCTGTTAAGCAGACCGAGATAGAAGCTAATGCTATCTACCATTTATTCTTCATGTAGTGCTGTGGTGCTGCACGTGGGCGTCGTGATTAAGCATGGAGATCCTACGTCTGCATATCGAAGCAGCTCTAAGTAGGTTCAAAATCACATATTTGGAAGACAAGTAAGACTCGAGCCAAATTTTATAACTGCCGTACCGCAGGAAGGAGCAAGCGCTGGGTGAAGTATGAGGATGGGGGCTTGTGGCAGGCACTTTGTCTGGAATGATGCTAGCGGGTCATGCCTATTCACTTAATACTCAGGTATCGGGAACTGAGCCAAGCCAGGAAGTTTCTTCTTCAGGTCAATCACTCGAGAAACCTAATATATGGAGGACTAGGGCCCTCAAGTTATACAAACAAAGCCAGAAAATCGGGAATGAAGCTCATTGATAATTCGAAGTTTACCGGTGACATAGTTGAAATACCCTCGACGACTCACTTGCTACGGAGGATCTCATGAAACATAATGTGGTTCACTTGCGGAGAAAAAGGAGGCAGGCGCTGTTTAGTGAGAGGACCGGATAAAATAGAGTTTCCTGCATTTTGTGACCGTAATCAAGAGAATAGGCAATATGAAGATTGCTCTTCTCATTAGAGAAATGCTCTGTATGTCCAATGGCAAGGCCCAATGATTTAAGAGTACAGCTGGATATGGAAAGAAAAAGCAATTAATTACCAAGGCGTTGTGCAGTAAAAGCAAGAATGTCAATCAAGCAAACACATTTCTATGCTAACTCCTCAGCTTCGCGTGCAATGATCCAGAAGCAGGATTTGCGCATCCTGGTGCTTGACGGGTTGACCCATGGATGATTGAATTGACTAACAGGCGAGATACGCGGTCGAGTCGTAGGGTCTAGGATCTTAGGATGCTTATAATCATTTATCATCCCACCTGGAACGGCCTTGAATATCGATCTCCCTGTCGTGCTAAGCTAATGACTGTTGGTGGAGCTGGATGTCTTGTTGATGCTTTTGACACATTCTTTCGTTCTTCCACTTTTCGCGAAACGTCAAAAGGGGGGTTCCTCCTCCTCCATATGGTTTAGAAAATGGGAAGGCTGGAGGGAATTCTTTTTTACTAGAATGAAAGGATAAAGATCTTTCATAAAGTTGTGAATTGAATTTTGAACAACTAGATCGCTATTCTCTGCATTAGTACACAGAATCTTTGATCGGAATCTTCGTTCTCGGAACACACAGAAGATTTATTGCCCATGTAATTCTGGTACTTTGCGTTTTCCTCGCTGATCGACCAGACAAACGACCTCAACCGCGCGTAAAAGCATCGAAGCCAGGAAGTATCAGTGTGAGGTGTAAAGCGGATAGGATAGACCTAGTCTGTCTTGGCGTGGGATGCCTCAGTTTGATAGCAGTTGCAGGACGCAATCCACACCTTTTTCAGGCCCCGAGCGAGATCAAACAGAGACAGGGTCATTATCATTGTCAGGGACATCATCGCTCGAATAGCCCAAAACATCTGTGAAATTCCTGTTCCACCTGACCCGTAATACGTTATCCAGTACCAGTGACCGTGTTCGAAAAACCTGTTTCTTTTCGCTTTGTCGTTCTTGCCAATCATGGCGTTGAGAAACACCACCCAGTGACTTAGCAAAATCAAGAGCGCTAGTTTCCACATGAATGCAGACATCAGATCTGTGTTGCAGAATCGCAAGGACCACAGCGACAAGGGCCACCCGGATACGGGCTCCAGCCTGTTGGTAGGGTTCATCTCCAAGGACCACCAGACTTGGGCCATCAGATTCATATAGCGAAGTGGGGGGTAGTTCAGAAACTTATTTATCCACTTCACGTAGCGTTTGCTCACTAGGTTCAGACAGGTTTCCAAACCTATATCTTCCTCCACGTCTGATCCTTCCCGCTTACTGGCATCATCCGGAAGGTGGCGCTCGTTCCTGGGTCTGTCGTCTTCCAGATTCACCTGCAGGGAATCGAACGAAGACATATTGGATATTGGTCTTGAGACAAGATGATATCACAGAGAAAGTACCGGCTTCATGTGGCGATGGCTTGGCTGAACATAGGCAAAGCAAGAGTGTTGCGGCCTGCTTGTAACTTCACAACAGAGAACTCAGACAGTCATGAGAAATTACCAGGGTTATATAAGGGAAGAAGTTAAGGGTCCCTGATATTCGAACCTCGAGGTTCTTTCATATCGTGTAAAGCAATTTAGGGAGATTTCCCCTTGTTTGTGATGCCCGTTGTTCCATTTAGGAGAGCGAAGCTACAGAACAAAAACCTCCGGGGAGACGACATGGAAATCTCCTTGTGGGACTTTTCGGCACAATGGGGCTTGGTGCATCTAACCTGTCGAAACAGATATCCTGCCCTTCTCCCCAACCTCTTTCGTAGCAGTATTGTTGCTTCGTCGTTTCTTTTCAAAACCGAAAGACACAGAGATATAGCGTATGATCTACAATATCATCAAGTAAGGTTGCCTGTCGATATACCTTAACCTAACTGTTTGACCTTTCTGCAGTGGTAGGTCAATCAGTATGAGAGTGGGTGCTCATAATATGAGGCATGTAAAAGTGATTAGATCTCAGTTGCTACCGCCTCAGATCTTCACTTCTTGGGGGAATAATGTGGACCTAGTGTGCGGGTATGGAAGGCACCCCCGAGGATTCAGTTGCCGTGGCAGCATAAAGGGTACTCCTTAGCACTGGCCCAAAAAAATAATAATTCCGACATAGATCATATGCTTTATGGCATTTCACGTCCTTTACAAACTGTTTCTGTCTAGCTCAACTGTACACGCAACAGCACGCCATCTGCCCCTTCAGCCAGCTTTTTCTCGCCCTTGCCTTGTTCACTAAAGGTGAAGATACTCTCTGCTGGATCAATTTCGAGCGACCTGTATATCACTTCTGGTAGATTTCTCTATTGACTCTTGGATCTAAATACGCCTACACACAACAAAAAGCTATTCACATGAACATCTTACAGTACAAGCTTCTATGCAAAATTGGTTTTTAGTTACCAGAGCGCAACGTCCGGCCTCTTTATATTTTCTTAATCCTTCTTTTTCATCCTTTCTGCCTGGACTCTCCCATCTTGTTTCCTTCATTCCTCCTCTCCCATACGAGAAGATTATCCAAGACAACGGACCCTCATAGAAGCAAAGTGCCACGCATTGTCTATCTAGCGCATCCCCGTGGTGAGGATCTCCGACTCAACGAGTCCTCGAAAAAAGATGTTGAATGCGCGGAGGGCAGCAAGGCGACTGCCATCATACGAAGAAAATTCGATGCGCCCGTTGTGCCCAAAGACGCGCAGCTGTCGCTGGGGAGCAGGGGTCTCCCAGAAGAACCGAGCCCTGCTTCGATAGAAACAAATCGCACCCATGGGCCTGTAGGGGGGGTGAGCCCTCGGGTCCAGCGCTCGAGTTGCGCGCCAGTGGTTCCGAACCATCTGCATCACCAGGGCCCAGTTGTTCTCGAGGAGGAGTTCGTTGTTCAGAAGGAATAGCGGTCGCTCTCCACAAGGTCCGTCATGCACGCAAACGTACAACTCCTCGCTCGCGGGGCCGGGACATCGTGGCGGGAGACGGTTACGCGTGGTTCGTTGTTGACGTTCCTGCTCCATGCTTACCGATAGGGGTTATGCAGTCAGTCTTGGGGGGACCTGGTGCGACGATCTGAAACGTTCTTCTCTGGGGGAGTGGTTCAAGTTTGTTGGAATGACTTAAGGATTTTTCATGGGGTAGGATAGTGACGCGGTGTATTTATAGTCGGAGATTGTGGTGTTTGTTTTTTCCCTATCATGATTCAGATAAGATCTCCTTTTTTTTAATGATGGATACCACGTGAATCAGGCGATATGAAGGTTGATTCCGGGAAAGCTCTAATAAGATATTGCAGAATAAAGAACCGAGTGTGTAAGAATGGAGGAAGTTGCCGCTTGTTGAGCTTATACTGACAGAAAACTGCCGATTTTCTCTTGAGTAAAAGGCAAATTCTCTGCTAAATACCAATGTCTTGCAGCACTGTTGAATAAGATCTATCGATAGATAAGATTTTAGTATCAATCTGACCTGGTCCTGAGCACCGGTTTCTGAGCGGCGAAGAATTGAAAACCCTAGGAAGGTGTTTGTGAAAAAAAAGGAGGACAATCGACATACTTTCGTTATATGTATGCTTCCTCTTGTTAGTAAGGGTCTTGAGCCGGGCCCTGGAACGCTGTTGGATGAGATGGACAGTGTCGGGCTTACGTTCTAGAAAAAACCCCATCGACTCAAAATGAACATGATCAAAATAAGGAATGTTGACTGAATTACTATATATAAGATTGATTTCTCTGCTAGGTACGAGATCAAATGGTAAGGGAGGGTTAGATTTTGAAACTAATCCAAGATCAAACTGAGAGCAGTATATACCACCTAGGCCTTATATTAGAGACTCGGTTATGAAGCATCAGCCGTCGACTTGACCCTCGGTGCTTGACCGATACCACCTTAGATACCGATATAGCTAACACATTGTTCTATCCAACTGTTTCGCCGTACCTAAAAAAAATCGTCGAACACCAGTAACAACTCACAGAACCGCCATCCAAGTCTTGCCAACTGTGCCAACTCGGAAAAATACTCGCCCTTATCTATCCTTCATCTGTAGGGAACACATTTGTACAAGTTTTCTTAGCCTTGAAACCCAACACAAATCAATAAGCAGTCTGAGGGTCTCACTCACCGCGGCAGGAGTGTCAGGAAGCCAGCTTGATGCAGGTGTACCGCCCGCCCGTCGATGCAAATACAAGCGTTGCGCGCCTGAAGACGAAGCCTCCCTCCGCCCCTTGCCCCTTGAGCCCATCGCGCAGAGCACGGAAGAGGGACGGCTCGGAAGCGGTTTGAACGGTACGAATCCACCCCGGTCTTCTCAACGGTGTCCGAGGATCGGTCCGCAGCCACATGAAACAGAAGCAGAAGTTTTTTAAACTGAAGAAGAATCAGACGACAGGTCGAGGGATCAACCGGGCAGGTACTCGAGATGCTGCCATCGCTGATGAGTTGTGGGGTAGCGATGGGTGCGACGACGAAGCGGGAGGCATCACGGCCCAAACGACTGCCGTCTCGCCCCAGGATGCTGAGCGATATCCCGCCGTTCTGCCCAATCCAGGGCAGGTCCAACGGGAGGCCATTGCAAGACAGGAGGCGAGAGACTCCTTTTTGATCCTCCGCATAGGATGCAAGAGGCATAGGACAGAGAAATGGAAGATTCCGAAGAAGGCAGCACTCCTGCGGCCGCTGCCCGGCCCAACCGGAAGGCCACGTAACCGTCCAAGGTAGCCAAGCCAAAGCAGGCCCGGCCGGGAGGAGTGTCCAAGGCGTCATGAGCCGGTTTAACTTCCCGGCAACGGGCGGTCGATTTTGAGGCTGGGGTGCAGGGTGAAGTCACACAGCTCGATGCCACTCAGCGGGACAGAACAAACCCTGTCAGCACAGGTGTGAGGGATGTGATGCGCGACGAGGCCAATTATCCGGCTTCCCTTGTGGTTGGTAGTATCAATAAGGTTCTCCTGGCGGTTCGTCACCAGAAGGGCGAGTGACGATCACCTTTCCCGCTTACCAGCGAGGAGAATGGATGGTGACGGACGCGGACTCGGTGGACTCCGCACATCCAGTGGAGGCGCAGGCGATCGCCGAGCGGTATGCCCCAAACCCAGAGCAGGAGGCCCGTTTCTATGATCGTCCACTACAGAAAGTTGCTGTGGACCGGTGTGTCCGCGCAGCAATCGACGACGGAAGTTTCACGGTCCTCATGGATTTGGGAAGAGGCCTCGCAGTGACGCGGAAGCTGGTGGCCTCAGTGACACAATTGCTCCAGAATGTTGGAACCGCCGGGCCAGTCATAGAAGAAGAGGAATTGTAGCGCGTCCGGGATAGTCTGGGCGGTCCGGCCGACCAACGGGCCACTGTGCGAGTTCCTGGGAGTCCCCGTGCCCGACGTGCCTTTCCCCAATGTCAATAACACCGAGCAATTCCTGGCGGGTCGCCGGAGGCGCTGGTGGCGCACGGTGGGGTTCATACTTGCAAAGTTGTCGACGCCGGTCTTGGCCGCCGCGTGGTGGTGTTGGGGCCGGAGGGCTACGTGGCTCTGGTTCCGGTGGTGAGTACGGATAGGTACTTAGTAGATTGTGAATAGAGCGGGCCAAGACGAAAATATGAACGAATCTATGCGGAATCCGCCGCTTCGGATCTTGTCTGTCCTGTAGTCCCGCTATCAAACTATGATGTATGAGTACCAGTATTTCAGGGCCGGGAGGATATCATGGTTCGATCACACCCGTTCTACATATGCGCAACAAGACGAGAAAAAAAAAAAAGAAAAAAACTACACCGAGCCCCAGCTAGTTTGGAAGTATCAGTACGGGTTACGGGTCTAAGAAAATTACACAAGATCCTTCTTAACAATGAACCCATAAATATACGTGTTGGGCAAGGAGACGATAGTATAAATCGCAAATCGGACTCTCAGCTCATACCCGAGTCAACCCGCTGAGCCTTCGCCTCATGGCCGGCGTTGACCTTGATCAATTGCATCTCACTGTCCCGGGACCGACGAAAAGACCATTTAGTCTGATCCCAGAGGCCGTCAAAAGCAGAGGCCCGGATGTAGCACAGTCAGCGCGATAACCGCGATAGCAACCATCGCCCCCTCGAGAGTCAAGAAGAGCACTTGGTTGTTGGCTAATGAACTATGGAACCCCCCTTTGAGCTCCGCAACTCGGAAGACTGATCGCACGAAAATGGTCACGGTGGCAAGGGCCAGACCTGAAAAGAGATATAGTAAGCTTTCCGCAAGAATCAAATTTGTCAAGGAAGTGCTTACCGGCTAGGAAGGCTTTCCAGCGAAGGGTATGGCGAAGATCACGCATACGCGTCTCCGGGTTCAGGGCATGGGGGCTCTTATATACTCGCCATGCGTAGTTAAGACAGAGGGCCATGAAGAGAATAAGGGACGCTACCTGGCTCGCCAGCCCGGCGATCATAATGTTGATGCCATCCTGGGCAAAATCAAACTGATCAGCATCTGCACTGAGGTAATAGCACCGCCTGCTGCTTGCAGAATAAGCGAGACTAGATCACAGGCTATAAAGACAATTGTATCTGTCTTGGAACGGAGATAAGAGATTCCCTCGCCATAGACAATCACGATGCGGCCTAAGTAGATATAGATAAAGGCACTGAGAAAGGCTGGTCCAATAGTCAAACAGATTAGGTATCTGGTATCGTGGTCAGAGTCGGAACGAAGAGCTGTGAGTAAGCAGTGGCTGGGTGAAAAAGCAAACGTACTCCAAGTACGGGTTGAAGCGGAAGGGGTTGGAATGTAATTGTATATGTCTGATATACTTAATAATCTCCAGGACGAGGCCCCCAAAAAGACCAGCTAAGTAGCCCCAAGTCCGGTAGCGCACAGTCAAAACCAGTTGAGCAGCTAGTAGCATGGCAAACAAAGTCAAGTAGAAAGTATTACCGGCCAATGATGGGATATGGTAAACATACGCCTCTGTGATGGGACAGATTTCTAAAGTGCAATAGTCCGAAAGATCGGTTGAGTTAGTCATGATATGTGACTAATGAGGTGAAGAATGAGGAACGCTGGTTGAAAATGCATGGAGAGAAGATTAGGGCTCCTGGTGAATGATACTTAGCCATAGAAGTCGATAGTAGCCCAATGTGGGTCGGAGTCTGTCCGTGTTCATGTCTGTGTTTGGTCTCTGCATTGTGGTGGCTGAGTAACCTGTGACCATACCATTACCCATTACGCACGCCCACGATCTATCCCAGGGGTATCTCTTGGCCATCCAAGATTTCCAGGATATTTAGCTGCAATAGATTTGCTGGCTCGGTGCGGCCCCGGACACCGACACGGACACGGACAAGGATAAGCACACGGTTTAGAGCACGGACTAGAACACGGACAAGGACAGAGACACGGACACGGACACGCAGTCTAGCTAAGCCACCTATTTTCCTAGACCTCTGATTCTTTACTGTGCAGTACCCTCTTTCGTCATGCTCAGAGATCGAACTTCTGTCCCTCTCCAATACCTGTCGGAGGCCGGAGAACTTCCATGATGCTACCAAGTAAAATACTGAAGCAGCAGGCCATGAAGTGCCGGTCTATTCTGCCAACTCTTTTCTTGTCACCTCAACTCGAAGCCCTAATTATTCGAGCCCGTCAGGGTCCCTTCCTAACCTGTGTCACGCTCTATCTGCTCATCACCTTCCTCTCATGGCTGGCATCTTTCCTTCATTTCCGCACATCGCTGCATGACAATCTCATCACTCACGAGCATCTTGCTCCAGAAACCACCCCAGTAGCCCACATCGAGCAGCCAATCCAATGGGCTCCCCCCTCCATTAGCGATGGAACAGAGAACACCAACAACAACAGCGCTGTCGCCACCGCACCCATCCCGCAAATAATCCATCGCATGTGGCGGCACCTCACCTCAGACATTCCCTCGGAATGGAGCAACGCAACGACCTCCTGTCAGGCCCAGAACCCCGTGTACCAGCAATACATCTGGACCGACAAGACCGCGCACCAGTTCATTGCCCGGCATTTCCCGTGGTACCTCGCCACCTACACGGACCACCTCCTGCCGATGCAGCGCGTCGACGCGCTCCGCTATTTACTCCTCTGGCACTACGGGGGAGTCTTCTTGGATCCGGAGTTGGGCTGTGGTCGCTCGCTGGGGCCTCTGCTATCAGCTGGAAACGTGCAGCAGGGCCATGTGCTGTTGCCACAGCGCTGGCCCTACGGCGTCGGCACGGAAATGATGGCTAGTCCCCCGGGGCATCCGTTCATCATCAAACTGGCTCTGACGGCCCATGCTCACCGCTGGTCAGGCATCCCGGCCTATGTCATGGCTTTCGCGGAATCGGGCTCCGTGGTGGTCAGTCGTGCCCTGGCGGTGTGGCTACGGTCGGTTGCTGGTGGTGGTGGTAGCGCGCAGACTACGATCGCCATCGTTCCTTCGGCCCTGTTTGACGACGCGGAATCAGGGGAAGCATTCTTTGTACGGTGCGCAGGGCAGACGCCGCGCGGGGATGAAGTCGCCGTTGCAGAGCATGTATTCGGGAACTGGCTCGGGTGGTGCGGAGCAGGCTTGTCGCTGGCGGGCATGGCTCTAGTGATCTTTGGTCTTACCTCCCAGCCAAAAAGAAGCGTGACTCAACTTCTTGTATAAATCTAGTCTGTACGTACATACTCCTACTTTGGCAAAACCTCTATCTTTAGCCAAATCCAGTAGATCCCTGCGTCATCCAATCGGCAAACATATCATCAAAGGCAGCACTCGGAGACAACCCGGGCCACTGGAAGTCAAAGTCATCTCGCGGGACCGCAGCATAACCATTCAATTCCTCTTCAGCGGGGATCTCCGCGATGCCGGTGTTCCTCGTTGACGAGGCTTCGCCAGCGCCCACCGGCAAAGACTCATTCAGCTGCTGCTGGGATCGGGACAGGCTCCGACTTTCAAACCACCACTGCGCCCGCTTGAGTCGCTTCTCGTAGTTGTAAAACACGTCACAATCGCCGCGGGCGTCTATCTGGGAGGTGACCAGTGCCTGGATACGGAGAACACACCGGCTTAGCATGGCAGAGAGGTTAAGCGCGCGGGTTAAATCCATTGTATGGGGGTGGATTGAGGGGTCTGCCGCGGTGACTACCAGCTTGCAGGCCAGCGTCACGGCAAAGCCGAGCTGTACCCAGCCTGTATTATTAAAAGCCATCTCCTGACGCAGGGGCAGGGCAATATAAAAGTCCAGTAATGTACGCGCTGCGGTCAGCCCTATACGCAGGATTTTAATCTGGAAGGGCGAATCGTGACGCGGGTGCTGGATGCTCGGTTTATGGTCAAACAGTATTACTTGGCAGAGGTGGAGCTCGGCTGTATAGTACTGCATCAGGAGAAGATCTAGATCGGGATACTTAGTTCTGGGAGCCGCGCGTGGGTCACCTACGGTTCTCGGTAAGAGAGAAGGGGAGCTGCTCCCGGTATAGATCTAGCTCCGACCACAGTTCAAGGTAGCTCTTTTCGAGTGCATCTGAGTTCTGGGTCTTGGGGGTATGCTGGAATAGTTAATCCTGTAATAGTAAATTCTGCGATAAAATTGGTTATATAATAGTTAACCTTAGGCAAGGAACATGCCCAGAATAGAGAGGATTCCTGGATGGGGAGTCGTGGGATTGGAAATCTCGGAATTTATTGTTTTCCAGAAAGATTTAGATTAGCACTATTTTTGATGGATTAGCTAGTACCGAAGTTGGTGCCTTTACTATGCATATTGCTACAGATCTTGCTTCCACCCCTCCGGAAACATCGCGTTTTCCTTCCGGGTAATATAATGACAATATATCCTATCCATTATTGAAGGCATTTAGTTGAGGATCCTGCAGATAGTTTAGAGGTTAGAGCCTCATACTTTCGGTTCTGTCGCTACGAGATTAGCGTATTCCCAACATCAGACAGTTGGACACTAACTTACCTACTGCGTGATTTATTCCTATTATCGTCACGGCCCACAATACACCCCCCCGTCCATGTCATCCATATCCTCCCACGAATTCCTCACCTCCTCGCCATCGCCCATCATCTTCCAGAGATCCCACATCGCCCGGGGCGAACATTCCATCCACCCGGGGAAACTGTCATACTGGTCCACTGTCGGCCACGCCTCGACCACCTTCACGAACCGCGTCGTTTCGAGGACGTGGTTGGGCCCCTCCGCCTCCAGGGCCTCTACCGATGCATCCAGCAGCGTGAGCAGGGACTCCTCGTCGATGACAATGCACATGCGATCCGAGTTAAAGAAGTCACGTCGGCCCTGTCCTTCAACAACGGCCTCGAAGTGATCCCGGACTGACTCCATTGAGGCCCCCGCAAACCGCGCCGCATCTCCAACGACGATGGACTGATATTTAGCCCAGATGCCCTGGTAGATGGCGTGATCTACGCCGGGGGAATTCTCGCTGTAGGAGGCGCACTCGGAAAAGAGCGATTTCTTGACGCAGGCGTCGAGGTAGCGGAGGATGGTGGGAAATGCGGCGTCCGCCTGGGCGGAGAAGGTGGTGCGGTAGATGGTGTAGCCCCAGTGCGGCTCGCTTTGGAGTCTGTTGTGCAACTCCGCGGTGGATCCGGGCGGCGGTGCGAATGACATTTTGGGTATCAGGAGGAAAGGGGGAGACGGTAAGGAGAGAAAAGGTGGGAGACGAGGGAAGAAGAAGAATCGCAATGGGGAGACGAGCTAAAATAGTCGCTCGGCTTGTCTTAAAATCATAATGATTACAAAACCCAGAAGAAAATAATAATATAAAAGCTATTAGAAAGTTAAAGTTTTCCTTAATTCTAGCCAGGGATATACTAGTAACTGGTTTTGATAATCTATAATAAAAAAATATCAAATATATTATATAATCTTCTTATATTTTTTTATATATATATAACCATAGTACAGTGATTTCAAATTTCTTTATATAAATTCTTTTCTGTAGAAGGATTATATATAGCAAAAGATAAGGAGTATCTTCTTTGTATAAAAGGTAGTTACTTTTTTTGATAATACCTTTCTTCTCTTCTATTCCCCTCTCACAGTAATTCTTACAGGATTCTTTCGTAATATTATCAGTTATTAAAATCTCATTGTCCCAGGTTCATTGAATAGCATCTCAGGACCTAGCCTAGGGCTCCGCGCTTACGCCCGTTGCAATACCTCTATTCTCTCTATATTTCCTACTGGTTCATGTATTAGATTAGACAGCTAGATATTAAGATATCTTAAATTACGAACCCTATTTTACTGAGAAGTTCTGCTCAATAAAATGAGAAAAAACCAATCATATTATTCCCAACCTCCTATTCCGAAATTACAGAATTGAGGTCAGGAGTGATGGCCCGGGGGATGAGGCAAGGAGCCGTAACAACATCAGTGAGTTTCATCTGAATGCACGTTTTAATCGACGACACGACGACCGCGAAACAGGACAGCCTTCCCATCATGACCACCCACAAGCAGCCCTATATCCATGCCCATCATTTCCATTCCACCCCTACATGCAACATTAGCCGAAGCGCTTCACATTCCTAACCAAGAAAAAGAGAAACTCACCTGCAACCGGTTCGCAATATCACTGACATAGGACGCGGTGGCATCCTGCGGATCATCCAGATCATTGAAGTTGATGCTCCCCGAGTTATAGCCACGCAACACATTATACGGGTTCCCGCCCGCATCAACGCCGACATTATCGTTGTTGAACCACTGCACGAGACCGCCACCCGCAGCTGTGCCCTGCGTGCCGTCGACGATCATCTGGTGGATGCTGCCCTCGGGGTCGTTGGCGTCGAAGGAGACGGAGCCGCTGTAGGCTTGCATCAGCCCGCAGTTTTGCACCCCGTTGTTGGTGCAGCCGACGTAGACGTTGCCGCTGGACTAATTATGGCAGATAGTCGGTTAGTTATGATGGCTTAGAAGTTTTTAGGGTAGGGATGGTACGTACCTCCTGCATGACCACCGCCAGAATCAACCTCGGATCGACCTTTGCGTCTGCCGAGACCGCCACGATAGCATTCCAGATATCGCCTTGGATCGGACCCGACTCGACCAAGGCCATGGAGGTCTGCTGGTTCAAGTCAAACATCTCCGTGAAGCCCATCCAGTTGGCAAAGGGAGGGAAATTTGCCGCCGGTCCGCCAAAGCAGTAGTAGTACTCCGGGTCTTCGTAGGCTGCTGCCCCGGCGGTCAAGGACGAGCTATACCAATTGAGCCCGTTACCTGTAACCGCAAGCCCGTTCGAACTACCACTGCCGCTGCCACTGCCACTGCCACTGCTGCTGCCACTGCTGCTGCCACCCCCAGAGGTCGCCCCATTGGCATTATGCAGATAGGCGGCAACAACGCCACCCCAACCCCCGGAGTTCGCACTCTCACTCGCCGCAACAACCGTGTTCTCCACCACAACATTGCTAATCGCCTTCACGTTCGTCCCGTATAGATACACACTCCCTTCGCTCGAGAGGATGCGCACAGCATTGGCCTGACAATCGCCCGTACAACTTCCGCCATGGTTGAAAAACGCCCACACACACCCGCCGTACAGGAATAGGTCACTCGAACCGCGAATGCGCTCGAAGAACGCCATGCGGCACCCGGCATCATCAGCAGCACAGTTACTAAACGAGGGGTCACTAGCGATGAGGTTATCGGCCCAGGGCGCGGGCGCGATGCCGGAGCTGGGCGCCCCCCAGCCCTGCCAGTAGGGCGTCTCGCTCTGCTGGAAGGCGCTGAAGACGTTGGACGCGTACTCAAAGTTGTATTGGTAGAGGGTGTTGTGTTCCATGGCGGTGCCCACTAACCAGGTGCCTGCCGTGGACTCGATGAGCATGCCGCGGCCGGTCGACACGGTGGTGGACTCCAGGTTGCCGTCGAGGTTGTGGTCAGCCGTCCATCCCCACATGTTCTCGATGTAGGCCGAGGATGTCTTGGTGAGATGGAGCAGGCCCCATGCAGCCTTGCAGATGTCCGGGTTCCCGTAGCAGTTGGTCTGCACTTTGCTGCCTGCTGCGCCGCCGATCCGGAAGTGCGTGTTCCACAGCCCCACGGCTCCTGGCGACGATCCCGCGATGTTCACCTCCAGCAGCTTGCACCCCTGCAGCACGTCCGCGACCGTGAAGAGCATATCGGAGATCTGCGCCGTTCCGACGTCGCCCGCGTTGCCGACTTTCACCATGGTTGTGGGCGAGTTGGGGTTGTAGAAGTTGGAGCCAGTGGCGCTGATTGCCGAGGCGAAGGCGTCGCCGATGATGATAGAACCGGAGGGGACGAGGATAGTGTCGGTGACGATGTAAGTTCCCGCGGGGAAGTAAATGATCTTGCAGCCGGCGTACTGGGCAAGGATGGCATTGATATTTGCGGTATCGTCGGTCGCGCCATCACCTAGCACGGGAAGTCCGGAGACGCTCTTAATGTTGATGACCTGGTTAGAAGAGTACTGAGAGTAGGTTGGCGGAGCCATGGTGAAGTATTTCCCGTTGGAGTCAAGGAGAACCCTTGTGCGGGCGGTAGTGACGTCCAGCCCCTGTTCGTAGGCCGGTGAGGTCGCGCCGCCAGAGTACAGGTTTCCGTGCACCCAGGTGTTGGTCACGGAACCTGTCAGGACGGCCTTGCCATTGAGGGAAACAGTGCTGCCGCTGTTTGTGCAGTCCACCTTGTCGAGGATGATGGAATTCTTGGCGCTGCCGCCGGCATTGGAGGAGATGATCATGTTCCCCAGGTAGCTACCGCTGGAGTCAATGACGGTCAGGGAGCCGGAGATTCCGCTCGCATCAATACCAGTTGCGCCGTTCTGGAGGGTGCAGTCTAGACACACAAGCTCGAACCCACCGGCTTTGATGCCGACGTTTGCGCCGTTGATGTTGATCCCCTTCAGAATCCATTGCTGGCCGCTGAGCTGCATGGCAATGGCGCCGCCGTAGAAGGTCAGGTCGTTCTACACATGGTCAGTATTTGGTTAGTCGATGGATAACGCTGGATGGGTGAAACGCACAAGAATAATATTACTATTTGAATCGTACTGACTCGTCACACCCACGTGTTTTGAGTTGTTCGGCATCTTGAACACCACGTTGGTCAGCTGTGTCGCCTGAGAGACAGTCCAATCCAGAAGGGTAATCGAAGTAGAGGTTGAAACACTCGTCGAGTCAATGATAACATTCTTGAATCCGATGTAAAAGTTAATCGTCCCACCCAGCTTGGGGTCCTTCCCGTAAATAATGTGATCATTAGGGAAGTTTGCGCTGGCCTTGAGAATTGGCGGGTTCAGAGCGTCTCCAACTATCACTGTGCCGACGTAGAGTTGGAGGCTATTGTCTAGCCTGTACGTGCCGGCCGGCAGGTAAACGACGGCGGGCTGGCCGGTTGTACCCATGGAGCCGCTGCTCCGATCAGGACCGTTGGAGGCTCCGGCTGTTTATGTACTCTTTAGCGGGAGATTTTGTTGCTGCACAAAACATGCAGACGTACCTTTGATGGCATTTTGAATCGCGGTAGAAGCATCAGTGGCGCCGGTATTATCGGCGCCATAATCGGTGACTACGTTCCGGAAGACCTTATAGTTGGCCTTGTAGGAAGAGTCGAGGAAGGAGGACTCGCCGTTGTGGGCGATAGTCTCGTACCAGAACTTGCTGGGGCTGTCTGGGGTTGGACCCCCGCAGTTTGCTCGCTTCTGGTGGTGGGTGATATTTCCACCGAGCGAGGGGGGAGGTACCGGGTCCCAAGGCCGCGCGGTCTTATTTTGAATTAGAAAGGGAATTCCTCTGCCGTATACGTGTCAGTGAAGTTCTTATAGCTTTGAAGTGAATGCATACGGTTTGTTAGGAACATAGTCCAACGAAGGGACCCATTGTTCGACATCGAAAGTACTAAAATCAGTAGATGATTGAGATTTCAAAAGAGAGCCAGCAGGAAGTGCTGTGGTAAGACATGCAAAAGAGAGACTAGAGGTCAGAAGCCAGCTGAGCTTGGCCATGTTGAAAGAATGACTGGGGTAAAAGAATGACTGGGGTAAAAGAACGACTGTTAAGACCCTGATTTCCATAATATCTGGGCTGAGGGTGATGATTTTATACTCGCAACCCTACGGACAAGGTCCATCTAGGGCCCATCTCAGCTGCAGTCCAATACGACCAGTTTCCCATTCCAGACAAGCTGAAGCTCTTCACGAAAGCTGAATCTCCATGGTGGTCAGGTAATAACCCCACGATATTGAGTAATCCTACATTGCAATCTCGGTTAAGGGCCAGGGAGGGTTCTTCATCTGGTGTTTCCTTCATTAGCCCTGGAGCCGCGTGCGGACTAGCGTGTGTAAGTGCAGATTACACCTCCAGGGCACCAATCAACGTGTATAGTCTGGAGGCTGAGCCGGGCATTAGTCTTAATTTGTACATAGTATAATTGCCCCACTTAGTTAATGCCTGAACGTCTCCTGTTGGGCTGTTGTGAGACACACACAATTTAGCACTCGTGTTGAAATTACCTTCCCCGCCAATGTGCTCTATATGGCAACCCTCTTCAGGACAGTTCACCCGCGATAATCAGATGAGCTCTCCCATTCCGGGACAAAATACTCTTCAGGGGTCTTGTTGACAAATGAGCATCTGCTTGCCTATCACCCAATCATCGCAGCGGACATCAAGTCGCACGGCATGGCGGACAAAGAGTACGAGCGCCTCTTGTCGTCGGAGCGCGGGATTGTCAGTGTGCCATTGGTGTATCTGTCAAGAGATTGGAACATGTATGCGAAGAAACAACAGAACAGCTCGAGGTGGGGAATAATGACTTGCAAAAAATTCCGCAGGTCGATCTTGGAAAATTCGATAGGGGGAAAAAAGGCAGGCATGGGTGGATGTCGAAGGGGGTAATCGTTCAGGTATAATCACTCAGCAAGGCGCCATCATTAGTTGCCTTGAGCTTGAATTTAATGCAGCCATTGGCAGTTGCATCCGAAAAGTCTTGTGGCTAATAAGTTCACAAGTAAGATATCACTCTGGCCCGTGCATACGAACCCCGACCCACTGCTTTCCCTGGGTCAATCAATACCTAAGCATCAATCCCGATTAGTGGGCTGGTTCTTCAGGTTTCATCCGAGTACTGCCGGCAGGGAGTTGCAGTCCAACTCATGATAAGATGCACCACCACCAGTGCCGGCTTTTCATGTAACATCCATTTTACTGAGCAACAACAAATCAGGGCTAAACTAGACTACACCTCCGGACGTGCTTACTGTCCTTTTTTCTCTCAGCAATAGCTGCAATAATCCCAAACATATTCTGTGGTATATACTCTTTCGTATATAAACCCTTCCTCCAAAGGTGGGGAACATAAACCGACCAACTGACAGTCTGGAATGCCGAGGCCGGCAAGCACCGCAACCCGATCAATTCTTCGACTAAAATATATCCCCGCCCCACGCAGTACAGGGCGCAGAGTACGGACGTTGGGACAAGCGCGCGCAGCGGAACCTCCGACTTAGGGTCACGGACCGGGTCGATATTCCGCATTTGATTCGCGAGGTGGTTCCACCGAGGCACACAGCCCACGCCCGGTGATGATGGCTCGAGCGGCGGGAGGGAGTGATGCATCAGATATTCTTGTCGGTGTCGGGGCAGGAGAATTTTGTCACAGCAGCCAGCGTGTAACCCGCCAATCACTGTGAAGATGAGGTTATAGGCGCCGGTGATCTGCCAGAGAAGGTGCTCGGCGTGCGTGGGGAAGTGGGAGTTTTATGCAAACAGGAACATAGAACCAAAAAGCAAGAGTACGGGCGTAGCGATGCTGTCGGCTTGCAGATCAGTGACGGGAAGATTATCGCTGAGGATCAGATTCTGCGGTCTTGCGGTCATCGGCTGAGGGAGGACGGGCAGACGCAGGTTTCAGGTGATCTAGATGTAATAGCGCCAGTGCATACCGCAGCAGGAGAGAGCTTTAAGATATACAAAGTTCAGGGGAGTGTCATGCCAGAGTTAGTTCGGGTATAGGCAGTGCTTGGCTCGAATGCCACCAATCGGCGATTGCGTCTAGACCACCATGATGCCAGTTATATTCGACGGTTTCGCACCCCAGCGCAATGAGGTCACCAGGAAGACGACCACCAAGGAAATGCTGGTAAGCACGAGGGTTGTAGGTATAACCCCTGGGTCACGCGCAGAGTCCTCGGCAGACGGCGATCACCCACGAGACGCCGTTTGATCTCTTTCGATCGGTGGTAACATGTCCCCTGGATTGGCAACATACCCTTTCTCTTTCAAGAAAAGCAGTAGCCTTCGTGGCTGTGCGTGTGACATACGTGCCCGGCCAAAACCAGCTTGAAGGCTGTGCTGGGGGAGGAGTCGGCCAGTCCAATGGCCGAGACATTGTATTGGCTAAGCCTCCTCGAACATCGTATCTCAATCAATACATGTGTGGCGTAATAATAGGACTATTCCGTGGTACTGGGGCTCGGGCCGGACCGTTACCATATACAATCCATTTACTAAATATATATCTATAAAAATAGGTTTATTCCAAATTTGTTTAGGGATGCTCGCATTGAGGCCTCCGCCTATTCTGCGAATCACTACCTCTAGGGCGCAGTTGATGCGGGTATCGAGACGCCAGCAGCCAAAGCAGTCCATAGAGGAGCTTGACAGGTTCCTAATTGACCCCGATCTCTTTGGGCGTCTACTACTGGCTGAGTGGCCAGACGACGAAGGCGCGAGCCCAGTGTCAGCCATTGATCCACCACAGACAGCATCGAGACCCTCTTCAAGCACGGTCCTGAAGATGACAGCGGACGGCTTTAGGCCCTCCTAACTGCGCTCTTTGCAGCGGGCGACCCCGAAAACGTTACGGGAATTGTGTATGCACCGAGCATATACGTCAAGTTGGGCTGGGTGTGAACATCGTGTGGCTCTCCATGCCCTGGAACATTCAGTCTTGGGTGAGGTTCAACTTCTTCTTTCACTGCTGCGATTGTGCCTATCTCATGCTTCACAGCATAGTCACACGGGCTATGTTACTATATAGCTTGCACTCAGCTCACAGGCGGGACTGTTCTTTTCCATGAAGACTCTGTGATTTGTCTAACCATGTCCGAAATATCGTTCTTTCTTCCATAATGACTAGATTCAGTCCTTGGAGTATAAGTAAGAAGACGCAGTAAATAGCCGGATAATTCCTTACTAACGTTTGAAAAGATTGATTGATCTAGGTGGTATCAAATGGACATCAGGTGCGTATTTTCATCTTCCACTTTTGCTCGGCTCGACTGAATTGGAAAAATTGCTGGCGTTTCACACGCCCAGTTAAGCACACTTTGCGAAGTGGAGTAGCCACTCAACGACTTGCTTTCAGAACGTCCGCGAGCGGATAGTAGTAATATGCTTTTCTCTCCAATGCAGAGAATTTACTCATTTTAAGGTCAAAATGCTAAGCCATCTTGACTGAAGAGGATGCCGATTCAATAGGCCTATTGCACCAATCAGGGATTTTTCCTGGTGACACACAGGGAGAATAACCTTAGCTGTAGTTCATCATACTCCTTAGGGGTGGAACCCTGCTCACAAGTTCTTTTAAGAGAGCAAGAGCAAGGCTAAGCGCGTCTTCGGTTACACATTTAGGCTCACTAGAACTCAGCTACGCTAGGATGGTCTTCCAGGCTAGACGAAGGGGCTGGGTAAGAGAGGGTGGAACTCGATATAAGTAAGCTTTGTTCCAGTTTCCCGCTCCTTTTTCTAGACCCTAGAGTCAGATCATCCTTATGTTCACACTGGGCTGACGAGATTCAATATATCTTTCTTTCTGCTGTGCAGTAACCAGAATGTCCCAAGACCCTTACGAGACGCACGACGGCGGATCCGACATCGTGGGCTTCACTACCGCAGCCGCAGGAGCCAACTCAGCCTTTTCGAATCCAATGGGCGCAGTCCTGAATGCTCAAGCAACATATCACACTCATCAATGCATCAAGCTCGTGCGTGTCTTTCTGTCCCCCGGTCTACCATTAGGAGTATATCTTGTTACTGACAGAGTCAATTTTACTCATTTTAGCGCTTGAAGGGGATTGAAGGGGCCCTGCAAGACGAGGCCACAGGGGATCAGCGCCGGCGCGAATGGTCGTCGCCCCAGATGAGGGCTTCGGGCCAACCCCAGAGAATGGATTTAGTGGGGAGTGGGCGCTTCCCATGGATGAGCGTGGTCGCCTTATTGTTGACGACGACAAAAGGAAAAATAATGAGAAAAAGAAGAAATAGTTGTCTTGAAGCGATTTTATGTCTCCATTCGAAAAGATCAAATTCACACGGCGATACTCGCCTTGGTGCTATGTTCAGGCCGGCTTAATGTTCCCCGTGTCAATCGCTAACTTGTTTTCAGTTCAACTAGAGCGGAATCATAGCCAGACCTGCAAAATATCTCCATTAACTTGTGCAATTGGGAAAATATAGCTACAATATTTGGGAATTGGTAACATGAAGAGAGATGCTTCACTTGGGAATTGCGATGCTTGATTGAGGTTAGAGGCAGGATGTAGTCTTTCAAGCAACGTTTCAATCATCATTGACAAAATTATCAGAGGGTTGAGCACATACGACCACAGGGTGTGGAAAACAGGGCTTCCCGTCCGCTCAGCCGTACTTAAGCCACACGCCGGGAGGTTAGTAGTTGGGTGGGTGACCACCAGCGAATCCCTTCTGTTGTATGTTTTTGCTTAGTGATTCCATGAATCATGGTGTATAAATCTGTCTATTGTGTACGCTGTTGTCCTGGCCACTGCTCGTGTTTAGATTCGAGAGCACATAAGTAGGCCGGATAGTTGTACGCTAACTCGTACCCGCCTCTCCATACCCCGCAAAACTACCACTGCTCCTCCATTTGGCAGCATCCGGATATATATACCAAAACGGGAGACAGAGATAGACCCCCAGGCTGTCGGGCTCAACCTCTCCAAAGCGAAGCCTTGTAGGTCTCCTGAAACAGACTTATGATGTACAACACGCTTTCGAAACGACTAGGTGATATACATGAGCCTCATGGTGAAAAGCGCAGAACATGACTAGAAAGAACACATGATATATTACAGTCAACGATCTTTCGCAGGCTCGATCGGCGTTCCCGGCTTTCTGGCTGAGATGGCCAGGTAGTGCCAGTGGTCACGGCCTCGGTACGACTGTACCCCTGCGACCGTGTTGATAAAGTACCGTTGCAAGCCCAACATTGTCACAATCAGATACGGGACATACGCCACTAGGAAAAACAGTCTCGTCATCGGCCGGATATTCTCCGAATAGTCCCGGACCACGACATCCTCAAACCCGGCATCCTCCAGCATCTCTTTGAATGTCCCAGGGTGTGACCGGCTGTTGGTCGGCATCGCGGCGAACTCATTGATCTTGCGCATATCCTCAACCATCGCCGCCTGCTCTTGGGTGTCCGCGACGCTAAGAACATGGTCATATTCAAAGAGGGCTAGCCGGCCTCCGGGGCGGAGGAGCCGGAAAAAACCGGCCAGCACGGATTCGGGGTCCGTCGCATGTACAAAGGTCTCCATGGTGTAGATGCCATCGAAACTCTCGCGGCGCAGACTTTGCAGGTGGTGATAATCCATTTTGCGCACGGTGACCTGGTGCTCCGACAGACCGGCTCGGGTGATATTCCGGCGCGCTTTGTACAGGTGATGCTCGATGATATCAATTCCTTGGACTTTGTAGCCATGCTCGGTGGCTAGGTGAATTGCGACGTGGCCGACGCCGCAGCCCGCGTCTAGGACGGAGGCCCCGCGCGGAAGTTCTAATAATCCCGCTAACTTATCCTCCATGGCCCGCAAGGAGCGTGAGATGGGAAATGGCCACCAAGTGTCATGTTCGTAGAAGCCGAAGTGTCGGGTGCCACCAAGAAAGATTCGATATCCGATTCTGGACTCGAGGGAATGGTAATAGGACTGAAGTTGTGGATTCTTGTCAATTAGCGGTTCTTGCTCGGAGTCAGACGCCATTGTTTGTGCGCGGCAGAAGGCAGGGGTTTAATTGATAGGTAATCAGTCAATAGAGAGAGACACGGCGGAATAGGGAGAAAGGATGAGGAAATTGGGGGGGATGCGGGGGAAGAGAAAGTGAACAAAATGAACAGGTGTGCTCATCATGCTGCGAGGCTAGTCGAGATAGGAGTTTTAGTGCGACCAACAGCCCAAACGGAGGAAGGCGGCAAAAGTGAGGGTGAGTGGCTGGTTTGACCGAGGTGTGATAAGGACTGCTTTTACTAGGCTACACACTAAGCAAGGCCAGAGCCAACAGGCTACCACGATTTAGCCGCCGTGTGATAAGTCCTTAGTAGTAGACTAGATTTGGGACTAGCCCGGAGCATTTGCATTAGTTCTATGTTAGTCTCCTCCGTCCGTGCCCAGTGAACTGCGTCCAACCCGCCCGCCGGATCCACTGCCACGGCCCACAGACAATGTGTATGTCATGTCACCCAGCGGCTTCGTCCCGTCCGGCCGTCCGTCCGGCCGTCCGCAGTGGACACCACCACATTACATTTCCCTTGGGCCTGTTCCTGAAAGGCCGCAAGATCATTAGTTATAACATATTCTTGATCTGTAACTCACAAGCGTTGTGAGTACGACCAGAATAAGAGGCATTGTTTATGGCTTGTCATTCTACAGTAGGGATGGACTTAAGATATCCCGCTAGGACCAACGTGTCTCAAGATCCGCCGCCCGGATCACCTCACACGGCAAGAACTGCCCCATCAACTTCGCTCAGAATGTTTCAATGCTACGGAGAAGTTCAGGCATAGTGGTATGTGATCTCAGTCAGCATCATACAACTGACAATAAAAGCACAGCCTTACCCCTGACGATGACGAGAAGCCACTAATTCGCGCACTCAAACTGTTGAGCGGCTAACCATAACAAATCCCGTGATGAGATGGATGGCTACGTGATATCTTGGTGTGCCTTCTGAGTACCTGCATACCTTAACAGAGAAACGGAAAATAACTGTACGGAATCATTGAGTTGGGCGGAAAATGATTCGAGCCTCCGATGACAACAAAAGACTGCGCCATCTTCCTTACAAGGTACAACAAGAATAGTTAGCGTCGTTCCCCACCTATCTGAGTGTATTGCCGTTGACCTGAAATGACACTGGCAGTGTGGTCGGCATTAACCTTGTGGCTACCTGCCTGTTCACTGAATTATATGATGTAAATGTACGGAGTAGTAAGCGGCAAACGGTTTGCGCTTGCCCAAAGTTCAGTACAACATTGAAAACCAGGAGAGTGACAGGATCGTCCGAAGTATCCGGTGACCTTCCAAGCTGGAGTGTACTATGATAGGGCCTTATTGTGCTTTGTTGAAGTACTAGCACACTATCGTTGCTGTCCCCTGCGATTCCAGCAGGCAATTCCAGCGCCAACGCAGGCATCCCCTTCCTGCAATTTACCCGGCTACCTGATTTCTCCTTGTAACCGACAATCGTCCAGTTGGCGCTTCCTTCCCAGAAATAGGAAAGACTAGCAGGGGTATCTGACGAGGCCTCAGGCTATTTGTGACAGTCTAATGGCGTACGTTATCTCCAATTCTGAATCTCAGCCCTAGTGTGATGCACATCCCCGCTTCAAAATGCACGACCACTTGGTGGCAGGAGTTCTCACTTGTTGGGCAATCCCCCTTCCCTGATTTATAGCCCCGATGGTCACTGATCCTTCTCGCTTCGCTTGGCTTCTCGCCCTTCTCTACGCTGCTCGAATTGTGCTGAGCTTTTATCACCTTCTGCACTGTCTTCATTTTAGTTGATCACCATTAAATGGGGAACGCCACAGAAACGATAAATTATGGATGGGTTGCTTCTCCTGAAGGCAGAGGTAGTATTGACATATTATGGTCTTGTTGTACTACCGTCCTCCTCTGCTGTTGGGTGTCTGTGTATCCCAACGTAGGTTCTCCTAATGACAGCAAGTGGCACCCACTCATCGACAAGTTCAACCTTTTTTGCATCAGCCTCTTGGGCCCGGACTTTCTCTTTGGGATTGCTTGGGGGCAGTTCGAGAGTGCAAGGCGCAGTGTAAAGGTACGTATGATACTGACAGTTCTCGTCCCCTATTATCCGTCAACTGGCCCCTGAGTTGTTGTCCGCGCACTTCAACTTACTGATATCATATTGTTAGCTATTCCGAACTGATGAGCGGTTCAGTAAAGACTTCAAATGGACTTACAAACATGCGTTCTTTGTTGACATGGGGGGTATACATCTGAGGAGTCCCGACTTTCCTGAAGGGTTTCCTATAGACGCCCAGCAACTACACTACCTGATCTCACATAGATATGTAGACATCCCCGACATGGAACAGATGGCGATTGAAGAGCGGAATTCTGTCGACACACTGTCTCGGTAAGGAAACTCCCGTAAGCCTATATCCATAGCGTCGCTGACACCGTCCAGCATTATAGCTGTGTTCCAGGCATTCTGGTTTTTCATTTCTACTTTCGAGAGATTCCGTTTAGGTTTCTCAGTAACAACATTGGAGTTGACGACTGTTGCGTTTACGCTAGTGATGTTTGCAACATCCGTCACCTGGTGCTACAAGCCATGCATCAGCAAGCCTCGGTATATTTCGACCAAGGACGACATCACTGTGCAGGCTATTCGTGATGCCATGAAGCGGAGCGTGAGTAGAAGTTGAGGAAGTCCGATTAGATGATGTACTATGTACTAACGAACGAGAACGCGATGATCCAGACCCATCCACTACTACCAGGTCATTGGTATCGGACGCCGCTTGATTATATTACGCATGATCGGTTTGGGATTGATATTCATTGGAAATATTACACCCGACTCGCCCACATCCTCCATATCCCCATCTTTTCACGGCCAGTGCGTGCTCGACCGTGGGATCGGTTCCCCTCGGATACATGGCTATGCCCGGACTATAAGTACTCGCCACTGGCCTTGATCATCCTACTGGGTTTTAGCGCACTATTTCTCGTGGCCTGGGACTTCTACTTTCCTACCTACACTGAGAAGATTATGTGGAGGATAAGCAGCGTATACAATGCCGCCTTTTCGATCTACGGTGGTGTCTACTACTTAATTGAGATGTACAGAAGCAAACGACGGGCGATTGGGTCGAAACGACTCGAACAGTTGACCGAAGAGATACCAACAAGTCGTCCGGTGTACCATCATGCTAGTGACTCAGACCCGGAGACACTGACCAGTCTGCGGGACAGTCTACTCGGGTTGCAGAATATCTCCGAAGAGCATGATCCGGAGATGGCCGTCTCGCTTCCGGTGCTGATTCCCGTCACGATCACATGCGCCCTTTATGTTTTTGCACGCGGTTATATCTATGTAGAGGATTTTATTTCTCTCCGAGCGCAGCCCAGCGGCGTCTATGCCGATGTGAATAAATTTCTACCATTTCTGGGGTAAAGGTCTGTGATTCAAGATGTGGTTCATACTTGTGTCAGAGAAAGATAATTTTTCTCTGTCGCTACAGTGGTGACTGAAATTGGAAACCTATTTCTTCTATTTGTGACTTGGATCGTCTTCATCATGACAGTGTTTCCGAGAATTGTCACAGCAAAGTTTCAATCATACTTAACGCGATAAACTCGAGAAAAGCAAGGAAAGCGTCTGAAATGTGCATTACTGTGCATCACGGACAATTTCCAATCAAACACCGAGGTGCCTTTCCCTAACAAATCTGAATGGCTTCCCTTTTGCACGAATAGTAAGGAGAACCTTGCATCATTGATTTCTTGCTTTAGAGGAAGTTTGACTTGAGATTATCCAACTGCTCGACGCCACAGTTGCCCCGATGGAGCTGTTTGTCGTTGTCTGTGTCGCTCATAGCGCGCCACTGCATCAAGCTCTCCACGCCACGCAGGTTAGTCGCGTGCTGAAACTCAAACATCCGACTGGGCGGGGGCATGACGTGGTCGGGCTTCTTAACCATGATCAAGAAGACCGATCCAACCCCTCCGGATATCTGTCGTTGGAGCCTTCCGCCCTGCAAAACATCCTGTTGACCCGGCTCTGTGACGGTAGTGGACTGTCGGAGAACATGCAGGATATCTGCATTGTGCGAATCGATCGCAGGCTTAGCCAGCCCTCAAAGCTGCCCAAAATGTTGCCCATTATACGTCGAATTGATTGGCGTTGGGGACCGAATATCGCGACTATCCATGGGGTCCAAGCGGGGCACTGGGCTAAAACGAAAGAGTAGAGGATGTCGTTAGTGGGGTGATTTGCATCGAGGGGCCAGAAGCGTGCTGATCAATCCCTTCCACCTACGTAGTGTTTCCCCAAATCTACCAAATTATCCGGGCTTCTAGCGCATCAATAGCTGACAGCAATATGCATTGCGGCGGCAGTAGCGCGATAAAGACTGATGAATTCGGCAACATGAACAGTCTTGGGAGCCATGGCCATATCCGGAAGGATCTTTTCTAGGGCTTCGGCTGTCAGAAAGACCGCGAAGGTCTCGCTTGGAAGAGAACTCGGTGCAGAAGCCAAGTTCTAAAACTTCAGATAAATAAAGCGCTTCCACACTTAATCCCGGCTGGATTGGATACCCTTGACACATTCATCTTCAGGCTCCGAGGTTAAAGGCTTGATAATGGTAGAACTGGCCCTTCCACGAAAACCGCATCTCCCCAAGGAGTGGGGCTGGGAGCAAATTCATTGACGATTTTTCACAATAGGTGAAGATGTCGAGTAGCCACCTGTAACAGCGCCATGTTATTGGAACTTTCGAACTCGATGCGACTGCAATTGACTCGACCAAACAGAATGAATAGGTTTGCTGGTGGCACAGAAGCAATAGGGCTGACCGACATATAACGGCTAAATATCAATATGCCTCAACAGCCTTTCCAATTCCTGGCCGCTGATGCGTATCCATGAAAAGCATCCATGGATGGTTGACCAAGGCTAACTTAATCTGACTCGGACTGCTTGTGAGGTATATTCATCCCATATCATGAATGTGTCTGGCGCGTGATACAACAAAATCCGACCGCAACCCGACCGCTGGCCAGTCAAGAGGGATGCGAAGAGAAAGCCACATGGGATTGGAAGCTCATCACGGTCAGGAGATTATAAGTTTTCTCTCTCTCCTGTTAGAAATATATCAAATCAACTTTTATTCTTTCTTAATCTTCTTCTCATATTGACTTCTTCCTGTTTTCATTTCTGTTTGATTTTTGGAGGCGCGGTCACCTGACCTGGGGCCCTGACATGCTTCTCATTCACCAAGCCCCGTGCAAGCTATTTTAGCAACCAAACCATTTATGGGACTCTTAGTTCTACACCAAATCTAGGCTCATTTCAACATCCCTTTGTATGCACTCATTGTCTCACCATAAATCCGGTTTTCTCCCTTGGACTTTGTTACAGTCGCTCTTGCGATCTTTACCCCAGCTCGGGCGGAGATGGAAACCGCTAAATTTCTCCAACCCGAACTACCTTCGGATACCGGGGCCGCACAAGATTGAGGAGGAGACCCTCCCAGATCATGCGACCTCACAATATTATCCGACTCAAATGGGCGAGATAATCAAGGAGCGATATCAAGTCATCGGGAAATCGGGGTTTGGATCTACCTCCACTGCGTGGCTTGCACGGGACATGCAGTGAGATCCCGCCTAAATCTCCGAATACCGCTAATTGAACATGACTAAACGTGTTGGTTACAGTGACCGTCGAGATGTGATGCTCAAAATCTTCATCCAAGCGTCGTCCATGGGCCAGCAAGTTGTTAACGAGCTTAACTTGTACCGGCATATGGAGCACACGGCAACCGCCATCCTGGTCGCAATGCGATCCGAACATTACTGGATGCATTTTATCTTGACGGACCCCAACACAAGCACCAATGTCTTGTGCACCCTCCCCTGTGGGAGAGCGTCTTGGCCTTTCTTCGTCGCAACCCAGTAGAGAGGCTACCTTCGGCGGTCATCGCAGTCGTTCTCCATCGCCTCTTCTTAGCATTGGACTACCTTCACACGGACTGCAACATCGCACATATTGGTTTGTAAGCCATAGTGCTTCTATAATACCTTTATTAACTTGCATACTATCTCTCTCTCAATCAGATATCAAAGCTGATAATATCATGTTCGGGATCGAAGATGATTCAGTCTTTACGGACTTCGAGATCCGTGAACTTGAACGGTCCGTGCCGAGGAAGGAGGCAAACGCAGATGGCAGAACGATCTACATGTCCCAGGAGCTCAAAGTACCCAAACAAGTAGATCGTCCAGTACTTTGTGATTTCGGATCCGCTATGCTCGGTGAATGCCACTCGGCCTTTGTTCAACCGAAGATCTATCGCGCGCCAGAGGTAATCTTTGGAGCCCCCTGGACGTTCAGTGCTGATATTTGGAATGTCGGATGCATGGTAAGACAAACAGCATGACTACGGTTCGTAACTAATAGCGTCTGAGCCCTAGGGTTGGGATATTTACGATGGCGGTTCTCTGTTTACTGGCCAGGACCCCGACTCCGAGAGGTACCGGAGCCGAGCCCACCTGGCCGAGATGATCAAATCTTCTCGGCCCTCCGCCTCGCAGCCTTCTCACCCAAGGGGAGCTCAAAGCCAAATTCTTTTCCAACGAAGGTAAGCACAAGATTGATATGTGTAGGATCTGTTCAATCCAGCATCAACGCTCACTAACTCGTCCTATCCAGGTGATTTTCTCGCTCCGGATTTATTGACATAGCAGGTTCCGCTGGAGGAACGTGAAACCACTCTTCAAGGCAAGGTCGAGAGAGAGGCCTTCCTACGTTTCATGCGAAAAATGCTTCAATGGGGCCTAGCAGACGTAGCTCCGCGAAGGAGCTAGCGAAGGACGAATGGATCCACAGTCGTATGTAATTATGCATCAAGAATGCATTGTATGTATGCTGTTATCATGATGATATCTCTCTGTCGCCCGCGTGGGACGATCAAGTTCCAGTCACACCAAGTGTAACCTAGATAAGGGTTGAAGATGACGAGCAAAAAAATATGAGGTGAAATCCCAGGAGTTCATATCAACGTCTTCATCAAGATTAAGATCTGGGAATTCTCGGATGGAACTGGACATATAAGTTGGAGAGACGGCAGTAGTGTTAATGTCAATTTAAGCCCCGATCATATCACGACCTTTCCCCATATTTCACATAACAACCACCAATCTGCCCTTCAAATGCGGAAACATATACCTCTGCGGTAGATCCTTGCCCTCCTCCAGCTTGAGAGTGGTGATGTGCGATTTGACCCCCTTCTCTGCCACGAATCGCATCATGTCCAATGCCAAGCGCTGATTCGCCACAAGATTACCCCGAATTATCAGTTCCTTTAACACAATATCAGAAGCCGAGAACTTGGATCCAGCAGTCAGGGACAGAGCGGGACGCAGAGTTCATGCGTATACAACAGCTTTAGACTTTATTCTGTGGCCTAAATGCTCTCAGTGCAGACCAAGACACCGGCGAGGCCGCCACCACCGGCTGATTCAATAACCTGCTTCTGAGCGTCAGGCGAGGTGAAGTTAATCACACTTTTGGGCTCCGGATGCGAAGACAGGGGCGCGCGAGGTCGAGAGCTTCCTCGCGGTTGTTGATGGCGATGGTTGGGTGGCCTTGACCGGCCGCAAACTGCAGGGCTAGCATGCCCATCCCTCCGATTCAGATCAACCGAATCGGTAGGCCTGGCTTCACGGCTGCCTTGTCTAGCGCTGTCCATACCGTAGCCTAAATATGTGTGTATGGGCTCATGTAAGTGCCTCCCGCAGCCACCGCTCAAGATCGGGTAGGTAGACAAATTCAGTACACGTACGTACCCCAGCACACATCAGCGGCGCAGACTGTTCAAAGGAGATCTCATCCGGCAGGGATACAGAGGTGGCCAGATCAGCAATGATGTATTCCGCGAAGCCCCATCGGCATTGACGCCCGCTATGTCCTTTTTCTCACGGAACCAGGTAACGGGCTCGTCCGGCTTCAAGGGGTCCCGAAAGGTCTGGCAACTCACACAGTCATGGCATGCGTGCCGAAAGTTGAGCATCCCATTACGCTGTCTGATATGCTAATCTGCAGAGATGTTTCTGCCCATGACGGTGATTGTTCTTACGGCCTCGTGGGAGGGTGTCATCGGGGTAGGAGATCGGTAGACTCCCTCGTAGAATTGATAGTCGCTATGGCAGAATCCCGCTGCGCCAACCTTGACTAGAAGGTCGTTGTCTCCGATCTATTGCATGGGCACTTCCTTGAGCTCGTATAGGGCGCCGTACTGCAAATATGTCAGTTTAGGTTTATTCCCTCGGTCTAGCGGTGCTTCTCAACCTTCACCAGACGCAGAACTTTCATCGTTGCTGGAGCCATTGCATGAAACGCTCGGTGTTTATTCGAGGATGAGAACCATATAAATTTGGCTTTATGCAACTGTCACAATGATCAAGATAAGCTTTATAACGACATTATCACACATAGTTGACATTCGGATGAGTGATTCTGTCGTTATTAACTTCGAAGGGCGAAGCTCGGAGTTGAAATTCGGATATATAAGTGAGGCCACTCGCACACAACCGGTTGTCATTGTGTGAAAAAAGCTGGCAAAGGTTCGCGACTTATCGAATCACAGGTACACACTGTCTACGTCTTCTGTGCGGTTACTGAGGTTGTATCAGAACGGCCATGTACTTAGGTGCGGAAGAAGGGTGTCTTCAGGATTTCGTTTGAGGGCCAGTCTTCGCCGGCATACTAGCAAGACGATGTCAATTCATACATGCCTGATCATGGTCGGGTCCGAGAGTAACATATTCTAGGTTGGCAAAGTCTATCATGAGACCCTCATCCGTCACCTCTTCCCTGTGGACAGAAGCAGCATTCTTCGCCATTCGCATCAAATCCGCACTGAGCTTTTGCCCGGTCGTTGGCTCTAACCGTTCCATGCAACTTAAACGGTCGATCGCCCATTATATGAGTGAGAGCGTGTCTTTAGCGTATTCAACCGTAGTTGTCGGGTCTAGGACCTGGTTAAGAAAGGTCACACTGGCGGCCGCAAGATAGCTAACCAGCCAGCCGTCGAGATACCTCCATGGCAAAATCTTCAATGCTGAGCAATAGTCTGCGAAACAATGGAATATGTAACCTAATCGATATCCTCTCTTTGCAAAAGTCCTAGTCATAGTTCCTATGTGTTATTTGTCAAAGCTTGTGCATCGGCCTATCACTACATAAGAAATCTAGCAATTCTACATGTGGGAGAAAAGAAAGAATTGGCGATCGATGGATCTTTTGATTATATCAGAAGCTTCCCATGACATGGGGGAAAAAGGCATATGAGCCTCAAAGCATCATCAAAGGGAAGACGATCCAAGCAAGGTGGAGTATCAGTAACATTGTTACCAATATTCCTCTAGCTGTCTACCCTGCATATTTCAGTAACAAAGATCGCCCTCATCCAAGACCAAGACCTTGTTTTGTTCATAATCGAACCGCTCGACGAATTAGTCCTGATGCGGGCGAGGATCATTCTGGGGACGCTGCCCCAGTGCTCGCCGAAACATCCGCTTGATCGACTCTTTGTAGATACAGCACGGGACAAAGATAAGCACCCAGAAGACATAGAGGAAAAGAAGCCAGTAGACCAAAGGAGTCATGGTTTTGAGTATATGAACAGTCACTCAGTCAATTGCCCTGTTTTGTCTTTTCTTCTTCGGAGATGGACTCTTGAATTGGTCAGATCTTTTATCGGGGCACCTGTATGCAGTGTGTCGATCTTCGAGTTGAGGTCCGAACCTGCGTCCAAGAATAGTATATACTTTATATATCATTAGATCGGTGGGATGGGTTGATCGTACTTGTGTCCATGCTTTGAACAATATCGTAAAGGAGTGTGTATAGATGAAAGTAATCATTTGCCGTCATTGTCCTACGTGGAAGTCGCCCGGTAGTTGACAATAATCGAGCATTGAGAAGAAAAAAGCCGATTAAAGCCCATGTTGGCTTTCCGCATTTCTTTGAATAGCAATAGTTGAGCTCTTTTTGTCACATTCGCTACAGCAATAGATGCCCCTACCCTCAAGTGACCCAGCACACACAAACTTGAAAACCTGGATTAGAGCATGCGACCGACAAAGCGGGATACACGAAATGTCAAGGACGGTCTAAGGGGTATCAGGAGTACTCGAAGCTGGTCTGGCTGCTTGCACAGTAATATGTTACACATGACGGCAGCGGCGGTTAGTTGCTTGAAGCAAAGAAGGTTGACTCTCTAACGATTCTAATGCTTATCGAGCTTCAGACACCAGCCCCTGCAACTCGTGATACTCGTCGTTTGCCTCCACCACATGAGATCGAGGCCGTTTTCCAATTCCACCCGAAATCTCTACGCCATCGTTGGCATCGGATCCATATCCACGACTGCTGGAGCGGAACATCGACCGTAAACTTCGAAAGAAGGACGACTCGACCACATCGCTCCTGATAAATTTGGCAACAGATGGTACGCAGCTAACTATGATAGCGATGTTGTTCTCCACGTTGCTAGATTCGATCAGACACCGTAGTCAAAACGCGAGATAGGACGGACTACTCACATACAGATAAAGAGTTGGCTTTGTATGAAGGTTAAATCAGAACTGGTTTTGAGGCCAATGCGGTAAGCCAAAGCCATAGCGCTGGCGACGACTCCTCTACTGCTCGTTAGCGTCGCTTCTTCGGAGGGGATGGAGGCCTGCATGACTACGTACAACATGGCTGTAGAGAACAAAGTCATAATCTGTAGCCGTTTTGGTCGAGAAAGCTGGAGCGTCCAGAGCCTGGGGAGCGGTAAAATTAAGATACAAAGATCCATGACGGCCAGTGTTCCTTGCAAGATGCCCCAGAATATCATCTTTTCCGGTCTTCTGGTGATGAGGAGATCAGTCCATGTTTCCCCGACATGTGGTGCACAAAAATACGACTCGAGGGCGACGTGAGGCCAGTATATGACGAATGTCGCGACAAGTCCTAGTCGAATCGCAAGCTTCATTGGCTTCTCTAGAGGGAAGATTTGCTGGTATAGAAGAAGGATAGATGCTTTCGCGAAGAAAATAACGGGGCCCATAAGAGCTCCTTGTGCGTAGAGGATCTGGGAAGTAGTGGCAGTAATCAGTTTGCTGTGTGGCATAAGATAGAGAGACAAGGCCGCACTTTCATGTATGTGGCATCAAACCAGCAAGCCGGTATGTCCCACTGATGTCGAGCATATTGAAGCATAGCCAGGACCCTGCCGTTGTAGCCAGCTGACAGGACGAGGGCAATGGCCGCAAAGTCTGAACTTGCTTATCAGCTTTCCCGCAAGGCTGCTTGTAGGTCAGCAAGAACTCACAGTCCGCTGAACTCAGATTCCCAAATCGAGTGTATAGTCGTGCCGCTATGAATAGAGTGGCCCAGGTGATTAGACTTGTAGTTACTACAACCGTTGTGCCGGCTAAAGATGGAGGATCAATTAAGTTGGGCGTGTGACCTGGCGGCGGAGAAGCTGCCGGGATCGCACAGAGATCCATTTCAGACGAGATGGTCGATGACATGGTGAACACCTTCGTTGATCTGTAGAAATAACGATAGTCTTCTACCTTCTGGTTACTATCGGCGCTTCTTGAACAGGACGACTGTTCCCTCGCAGGGAACAACACTCGACCGCCACCACCTCCATCGTCGACCTCCAGAATCTGCCAATCGACATTCATAGCCACCTAAAATGTACACCAGGATCAATTTAAGGATTTTTGCAGCATAGAAGCGTCCGGGACTAGGTATTTATGCACGTCAGCCGCTCCACTGTTGCTTTTCTCTTCATAGGTAGGTAGCCGGGTTATGATTGCCCTCACCAAGTTGTGTTACCTAGACCCCAAATCGGCCAATCTTTACTGACATCTGTCATTCGCAATGGCCCAGTCTCCGGTACCTTTCCACAATGTTTGCCATTGAGCAATTGTTCATTCGCTCTAGCAAACCGGAAGCCGTCAAAACGATCAGGGTTCTCGTATCTCCCCCCATCGCGCATCATCGCTCGCTGTGGCATACACACCCAGTCTCCTTGCTTCACCTGAAGTCCATCAGAGAAGCTAAAAGGCTTGAGTGCTTTCGACGCAGCGTAACTGGCGCAGTCAGCACGTTTTGGCGCATGGAGATCCAACCCGGGAGGGGCAATGGGTGGCTATGTCAAACTTACTTGCATCCGAGTTTGTACACCGGATCGATTCGCGTACAAAGCTGTCTAGGAGTGGCATCTCCACTAACATTCTATGGCAGGAGCCATCCAGGTTTTCAGAGATTTCGTCTCGAAGCGGTTGAACGTACTCGCCATGCAGACACAAATCTTCGATGGCGTACGTAATGGTCTATGCGTGTTTATGGTTAGACTTGTGACCTTCCAGCTTGTCAACAGCTCGCGATGCCCCTGGCCAGATTGTCTCACCATTGAGAGCTGATGAACCGAGCCAAACCAGACTGCGATGATCTCCCCAACCATCCGGTTCGTGGTCCATTGCTGTTTCCGGGGCGAAGTCTCGATCAGCCATTGCACACAGTCAACCTGTCATTGTTCATGTTAGCCCAGCTATAGCAGCCTTGCAAGAACAGTCTGTATTCAAACCGGTACAGCCGTGGAGGCAGAGTCTCGTGCCTTGACCCTTGCCGCTAACCGTTGCTCAACGACCGGCCCCAGATAACGCATGAGAGTTCGGACCGCATGGTGCTGTCGAGTCACCAGACGAGCGATGGTCCTTGACCTTGTTAGCAGAAAATGGTTAAAAGAGTGTTTT
The DNA here is from genome assembly GCF_003184865.1 of Aspergillus homomorphus CBS 101889. Classification (NCBI taxonomy): domain Eukaryota; kingdom Fungi; phylum Ascomycota; class Eurotiomycetes; order Eurotiales; family Aspergillaceae; genus Aspergillus; species Aspergillus homomorphus. Next base: position 1,446,707 of record NW_020291887.1, on the reverse strand, counting down.
CTTACTCCCTGAGAAAAGACGGTGTAACGCGCAAGATCTCAGCGGTCATAATGACCCTGCGGAAACTCCAACGCGGCTGCGAGAAACTCGGGATTCTGGGCTATCAAGACAGTTAGCAAGCTAGCGTTCAAGATTCTTTTTCGAGGCTGTGAGCTGTCTTGACCAACCAAGTTCTTTGCCAAAGAAGGTGAAACTGTTGACTTTTGTGACGGTCCGCTTGATCATGGCAAACAATCTGCAATGCACGAACCCTATCACTGTCAATTTGAGTTGCGCGCAATAGATTGGTGCTTGCTTCTACCATCAACGTGCGGTGTTGCGAGCTCAGCCTCTATGGCATCCTGGATAATACTTTGCAAATCTGGCTGCAGGGCTGGCAGGTGCGCAGTAAGCCGGCTGCGCAATGCGCGGACAAAACCTGTTCCCTCGACTTCGCGTTGATTTTGCCACTCAAATCCCAGCATCGTAAATCTCGGCTGTATAATCTATTTTATATCAGTATTGCCATCGCGAGCGAAACTAGGCACTGTACCTCTTTGGCTACAGCGGGCAAGGATATGCAATGAGCCGGAGCGTTGAGCACTTCTCTGATATGATCGTCTGAGGTTATCTTCAAGTGATCATTTGAAGGGGTGGATATCAAAAAAGGCATTCCATTTGACTTCTTCTGTTAGAGCATATACCCCGAAGGCAAGGCAGATAGCTGTTTTACTCACCGAGACGTAAGCTTTGTCAATGAGGTCTGGTCCTTGGATCAGGTACCATAGACCGCGCAGCCGCCTAAGTCCAAGCATAACAAAAGTGAGAATGAGCTCGATCATGATGGTTGTCACTGCCGTTTGAATGTCTTTTCTATAGGCCATACTTTGGGATGCTCCGGTTCTGGCCCTTATATACTGCAAATCCCTCAGGCTACAGTCCCTGCTCCGCGCAAAATCAAGTAATGCCTACATCGTAATCATCTTAAGCGTCATGTTTGTACGCTTCATAGCAATTTTCCCTTAACGCGCTGGCATTAGTCTTAACATGATTGAGTCAGTCAATATCTGTCAAGATGCTGTGAAACGAGGGATGTGATTGATCACTGATTCCCTCACTCTTCTGGTGTGCAAGCGTGCAAGGGCACGATGCACCGACACGCATCCTTGAGTATAATACCACTGCGCATTGCTTTCCATCACTCCATATGTCTGAGATGATGTAGCAACGTCTTATAGCCGCAGTATATACATCGTTCGGAACTACTTCTGACACTATATCCTTTGTTCGAAGCTACTTCTCATCCTCCGTCCACTACAGTGACAATTCGTCCCGCCAAACCGCATAATGCTCTCTCAAGCACTCTTCACAGGCATTGGGTTTCTCACAGAAAGCTGGTCCTGAGCCTCAGAAGGCCCTCAGACTGTTACCGTGGCAGTAGTACTTCTGTGTCCTTTGCTCATATGGAGAATATGGAGATTCACCATCTCTCCCATGCTTTTCCAAACCGACCCAAAGGAATTACCTTATTGGATACCTAGTACACCCCTCTTCCCAAAGGCAAAGAAGGATTTTCGAATCCCCACGGCAAACCGCTGGGAACGCTTGCTCGTCAGATGCACATCAACCAACTATATCCCGGTCAGAACCTCGACTTTTTAGAAACGCATTTCCTAAAGTGGATCGAGCCTCGGATGACGTTGCAGGGTCTGCGACAGTGTCCCTACGCTATTATCCCTGATGGGAAAGAAGGCACTAACACGACGCTGCCCTTATTAGAGTGGTGTTCAGATTTCTTTGCCCGCGCTGGATAGCGAGCGTACTTTGGTCCCCAGCTCGAGGAAAATGACCCCGATCTGCCACAAACCTTTGTCACTTTGACGAGCTCAGCTGGCAGATCTTGTATCAATACCCTGGCTTTCTCGCAGGAGAGATGAAAGCGGCCCGGGATAGGATCAAGGATGTGCTAAATTCAGCTCCCACAAGAGAAACGACACGGAGACGCTTGGTTTACTAAGGCTATGGAAGATGAGATGCGAGCATTGGGCATTGGAGATGACGACATTGCTATGATGATGGTGACCATCTACTGGGGGTCTGACATTCCTAATACTCTCATTGATCCTCCTCAGCTATACGTTCAACAGTTGTTAACTAACCCTTCTACAGGATCAACACGAACACCCGTCAGGCTGCCTTCTGGCTCCTCACCTATATCCTCCAGTACGGCCCGCATTACATCGACCTCATCCGCGAAGAAACGGCTCCCGCCTCTCCCTCTGGACCTAAAACCTCAATCCAAGACCCGAATCTCGCCCATCTTCACGACAACTGCCCACTCCTCAATGCAATGTGGAACGAAACCATCCGCCTTTCCGCCTACTCAGCCTCCGTCCGATTCCTTTCGGCGGACACTGTGATCGGCACCAAGATCCTCCGCAAGGGCAACCGCCTCATGATCCCCTACCGGCCACTGCACTTCGACGCCTCCATCTTCGGCGTCGAGTACCCGGTCACTGAATTCCACCTGAAACGCTTCATGGTCAAGCACGGGCAGACTCTGACCTACAGCGACAACTGGCGGCCGTTTGGTGGCGGGTCGACCATGTGTCCCGGGAGGCATGTGGCGAAGCGGTTCGTCATGCTGTTCGTTTCGATTCTGCTGCACAGGTTTGATATCGAGGCGGTAACAAAGAACGTTCCGGCGGCGGACGAAGGGAAGCCAGTCCTGGGGCTCATGTCGGTGAAGGAGGGGGAGGATCTACTTGTCAAGGTTTGGCCTAGATCTTAGAGGAAATGGCTGTGGATCGTTCGTCAATACGGCTCGGAAGCCGATAAAGGGGCGCTGCTCTGCGCGAGTTGGGAGGAAGCTGGAGTCTTTCATCTAGAACTCTGCATAACAAGGAAAAAAAGTACAACAGACTGCGCTTTGAAGACGGAAAACTGATTACCTGATTGATGCGACTGTCACGTAATCCTATTTCTCGTCAGCAATAGTAAGCAGTGTAGGACGATTCCGAGGCCGCCCACTTATGGCCAATCTAAAAGACGGGTGGTTGGACCAGTAGCTTATCTGCGCCCGAGGTACTAACTGCCTATTCATATTGCTAGCGCTGATGGCTCAGGAGTCAATCTCACCCTATCATAAGTCCTTTCACTTCCAGGCGCCCTAGTCTGACACTATAAGACTTTCTCATCCACAGCTTTTTAGTAGCTACAACAAAAGGCTATAGTTCCAGCTTTTTCCAGCTTTTATCACCTAGCTACGTATAAACCCGTGATCTGTCTTATGCCCCACATCCATCGAGCACAACATGCCCATTCAACTCGACGCCGCCTCTATCGCCCGTCTCTCCCTACACGACCCCGCGCACTTCAGCATCCAGCATTCCCAAACATGTCACCGCCTGGTGCTCCTGCAGCACTGGAACATCCCTACTGACTCCAAGGCGCTGGAACTAGGATGCGGGCAGGGAGACTGCACGACTGTCCTTGCCCATGCTGTGGGCGAGCAGGGAAGAGTAGTAGCGGTCGATCCGGCGGAATTGGACTATGGTGAGTAGCTCTCTCACTTTCCTTACCCTGCTGCCTGTCCTGTCGGTGCGAGCGGAAAACAGCCGACTGATGATGACTCTTGTAGGTGCTCCGTACACTCTTGGCCAAGCACAGAGTCACATCTCGCAAGGTCCACTGGGCGAGCGAATTACTTGGATCCAACAAGCCCCCCTGGACTACCTTTCCTCCCTTTCCTTGCCCTCTTCCGCCTCCTGGCCGCCCGCCGGCGAAAGTAAGGCTTTCGACGCAACCGTTCTCGCCCACAGCCTATGGTACTTCGCCTCCCTCTCGCTCATTCTTTCGACCTTCCGTGCTCTCAAGCAGCACAGCAAGCGCCTCCTGCTTGCGGAGTGGTCGTTAGTCGCGACACACCCCTCAGCCCAGCCTCACGTATTAGCTGCGCTCACCCAGGCGGCGCTGGAGTGTCGTAAGTCCAAGGGTAGTGTCTCGAACATCCGCACGGTGCTGGGGCCAAAGCAGCTTACCGAACTGGCTCTGACTGCTGGGTGGCAGCTGGAGAGGGAGACCCGTATGCAACCTGCGGAGGGATTGTTGGACGGACAATGGGAAGTCTCTGCTTGTCTTTCTTCCTCTTTCGAAAGGGTAGTCGAGGAGCAGGTGAGCGATGAGAGAGAACGGGCAGTGGTTCTTGCGTTACGGGATGCGTGTGAGGCGAGCTTGGAGGGTATACAGGGCGGTCGGAAAGGAGTTAGGGCTATGGATGTTTGGGTTGCTAGTTTCGTCTGATTGGGTGACCTGAGAGGTTTCCGGTCCTCTTCTTAGCCTGATTTCTGACTCTTCTTACGCAATGACCGAGCTCAATAAGTCTAAGAAGCTTAATGGCAATACTCTTAAGACAAAGGGTAAGTACGGATATATTGAACACGCGAGAGCCAAAAACACTTAAGAAGGCAACTCAACAAAGATCTGCATTCATGAGATACAGTTTTTACCCTAATTTGATTGTTTATGATTTAATATGAACACCTCCGATTGAGAAGAACGTATGGTCTCGTCGTTAGTGGCTGCAAACATGGTGAGGTCGTTCAATTTCATAGCCTTGTCGACACAAAACCTCTGGGCAGTGATCTGGACTGAAAAATCCGAGAACTCCACGATATCCTCAGATTATACTATAACTTTAAAAAGCTTCTGGTCTCTACTAACAAACTTCGGGCGAAGTCTGAGGGGCTATAGGAATTGTGTTGAAAGCTTTCAAGTACATGTCTGTAACCTCATGGTATACTTCCTAAATGCATTGACAGCGAGACTCATTAGGCTCGGTTTGTGAATTCCGTATACCTCAGAAGTAAAGGTTTAGCTTATCGTAATCGGGCTTTATAGACATAATACCTCCTCTTTCTTTCTTCCATTCCCAGAACCACAGTACAGTACGATCTATAGACTTCCTCCAGAAATAGTTACTTTGCTTGGCGAGGTAGGCGCTTTTCGAGACTCGAATTGGGGAATCAAGGCCATCAAGCAGAATAAATGTACATATATTATATATACTAGTAACAGCTTACTGAACGGGCTTTAGCACACAAACTTACATATCAAATTGGGTATGGCGTCTCCCTTGCTGTTACAGATCGCTATCCTAACTGTTACTATCTACAGTCTTTACATCACTCCTGAAACCCCAAGATGGTTAGTTGCCATGAAAAGGTTCGATGAAGTACGCTCCATGCTTATTAGTTACCCAGCCCGGAATGATGAGACGTTGGCATTATTGAATTCAAATTCGAAGAGGTCGGCAGGATTATTGCTTTCGAGGAAGAATTAACAAGTACAGCCTACGCTGACACGCTTTCTACTAGGCGTAACCGCCACTGCTTGTTCATTTCAGTCAACCTTAGACTTTTTCGCTCCGTGGAATGGTATTAGCGCATTAGTCTCGTTAGCTACTACCTAGCCTCGATCCTCAGGAGTATTGGCATTACTTCAGTCAGCAATCGAACAACAAATCAGGCTTTGTCTAACCATGGAATCTCGTAGTTGCTGTCGCGAATGCTTTTTCAATCGATTGCGTGGGTCACTGTCTGATTTTTCATTGTTTGATGCTTTGGGATGCTGATGTCTGCTGCCCTGGTATCAGTTCTATCCGACGTATTTGCAGTCACGGAGATAGAAGCTACTGGATCTGCCATGGTACTATTAATTTTCTTTTTTTTTTTTTTTTCAGACGTTTTGACATCGCTTTTATGCCTTTCCTGTAGGCTCATGTTTGGAAAACTTGGCCATACAATCTGCGCGCTCGTGGCCCTTCAATAGGCCCGCTGTCCACACAGCTTGCCAATTTCGTCAACACCATTGCTATCAAGTCAATCAGATTGCGATATCACTTGGTTTATTTTAGTTTGTTTGTAATTGTTCTTTTCACAATCTATCTTCTATACTCAAAGAGATGACGAGCATGATTCTTGAGGATTCAAACGGTGCTGTCATTGTTAACTGTCTACAACCCTTTCCACTGCTACCGGGTGCAGGCTCGAGTGGAAGCGTGCTGCAAACTGGACTCGCTAGCGTAGACCGCGCGCATGGCTTGCTGTGCGTGCTCGGTTTCACATGATCGGTAGCAGCGGAAGGTGGAGCAGTTGGTCGCCGTGACGCGGGAGGTATGGTCAACAGCAGCAGCAGCAGAAGGAGGAAGAGGGCAACCTTGGAGGAGAGGTGGCAGCCTGAGTAGGAGAAGTAGGTGGGTATCGACCATCCCAGCCAGCATCAGGGGACAGACCGATAGTGGTTCCGCTTATCCGTGCCTGGCGGTCCAACGGGGCGATTGGGCACAGGCAGGGGGCGGTGGACAGACAAAACCGGACGACCGATGAGCTGAGGGTAATCCAGGATTTGTTTGACATCGGATGGTTGGTTGGGTGTTTGCGGTCCTTGCCATATGTGTCGTTGAGATACTGGACAATCGCTCGCGCCGAACCCGCTAAACGAAGTCATGACGAAACTTGTATTTTCTTTCCGAAGTGATCGGAGAAAAAAGAAAAAGAAACAGAAAAAAATCAAGATAGGTATAGACATAGGATAGAAATAAACAATAGGGGAAGTTGAGGGAAAGTTGAGGAGTTGAGGTTGTGTTACTGGGGGTACAGTACATACAAGTCACCTCCTCGCCGGAAGCAGATCTTACGGGCCGTTGGCGGGCGGGCCGCCTTCCTGGGGCTGCAAATCCCTGCAGGCGGGTGGAGGGTCTTTAGCCTGACTCTCCGTCGGATTCCGTCCGCCTACAAGCTCAACTTGGAAGGAGATTACGTGTCCGAGGTCAGGGGCAGGGAAAAGTGCATGACGAGTCAGAAGTGTTGATTGGTTCACTTATCAATCTGGACCTCCACCAAGGTGCCTATACAGCCGGAGGCGCCGGGTGGTGGTCTCAATACTAACTAGTCGAACCATTCAGGTTTCTGGTCGACAAGGTGGAACCCCAGGGCCCAGTGCAAGTCATTGACACGCGGCCACGAAGGGACTGCTAGTATACTAGCCAGTGTACTTACTGTACGGCGGTACTGCGCGCGGACGTACTGTACAGTATAGTACCATTCACTGGAAGGAGAGTAGTCACAGCGACTAGTCTTGTGGTTGCTGTTTAGACCAATCGAGTTGGTTCTGACCTCGAAATCGAGGCAAAGTCTTTCGCTCCTAAACCCCCTGTCTATATCCACTCCATAGCCTCTCCATAGGTCAGTTCCTGTTTAGTCTGGAACATCCCCTCAGTGTTAGGTTATTCTGCGGCTGACTAGAGCTAACATAGTAGGCAAGAGCTTTACTATCACCTCAATAATGTGAGATCGGACCACTTCTTTCCGCTCCTAATGCACCCACTGGCATACTCACCAGATGATCGCCTACTGCTTACGAAGTAATGATTCAAGTGTTGAGGCTCTGAATGTATAAAAGTCTCCCCCCAAATCTGGTGAGAACTGCCCCCTTTCCAATGCATCAATCTCCAAGGTCCCCTCATCTGCTAACCCCCGTTCCCCAACTCATACCATACCACGCCATGGCCCCCCAAAAGCAGAGGGTAATCAACCTTAGTGCTTTCCGCCGGAAGAAGGCCTCCATCACCGACGAGGAATTTCAAGATTATCTCATCAATATTCACGGGCCGCGGTCGGCCGTCATCCAAGCCCGGCATGGCGCTCTGAAGGTCGTGCAGGTATGATTCTTTTTTTTTTTTACTTTTTCCCCAAGGAGCCCTCAATCTCTTCCTCTGACACCTTACCCTATACAACATGCATATATTGCATGATACTAAAATTTGTCCTGCACCTTCCCACCCCAATCTCAGTCCTCTCCCCTTCCCAAACCCCGTAGCAAACAACACACACACCAATAATAACACAAACTCATTCCCTCATCGGCAAACACGGCTAAGTAGAAAATGATTAGTACCACACCCCGAGAGCCAGCAAAAACCTCATCCTTGAACAGATCCCCTGGGCGATCCAGCCCGGGTGGGAGCTGGACGACTACGATATCATCGTGTCCGTATACGTGCCGAGCATGGCGGCGATGGAGGCGATCATGACGGACGCGGAGTTCCAGCCGCTGTTTGCCGGCGAGGCGGCGGTGTTCGAGGACGGAGCAAGGATGACGGCCGGGTGGGAGGAGGTGTTTGTCGAGGATGGAAAGGTGTTGGCGACAGATTCGGCTTAGAGCAAGACAGACACTGAGGGGCTTAAGATGTAGATCAATATCTCATATTCAGAACGGGGCAGTTTCTTCTGGTTACTCTGCATGTGGTAGTATCGGTGGCTTGGTCGCAAGAGAATTGCCGTAGGTACAGTACATTAATCGGGCGGGTTTAAGGTATAGGTGCCAGCATCAGAGGGTATAGTCAATTAGGAGCAGGTGGATATATGAAAGTCCAATGAGTTGGGAGAACAAGTGGGGGCGGGGGCGGGGGTGGCTATCTAGCTTATGGTTTGCACATACAATTGAAAAAAAGATACAACCAGAATAGAACAGGATATGCGACCGCAGCGGATTCGTTCTTCCCCTGTCTACACGTTCGGGAACGGCCACCCGTCGATGGTCGCAGTCAGCTGCAGTCCCGCCTGGATCTCGGCTGCCTTCGCCTTCAATTCCTCCACATCCCAGTTGGCCCAAACCTGGCGTCCCTTGAGGAAGGCGGCATCGGGGCTGGTCAGCCACACGGTGAAGTGGGCCGGAAGTTGGACTGAGATTGCTTGTGTCAGTATGCGACGGGTGAAAACGTTGCGCGAGAAAAGAATGCAAAAATGAAAAAATGAGTTAGGACTACTGAACCTGTATCCATGGGCAACTGCTCTGCCTTAGCACCGCTCTTGCTGAAAATCTCAGTTTCGACCATCCCCGGGTGCAGGGAGGCGACGAAGATGTTCTTGTTCTCGGCCGCGAGGTGCTCTGTCAGCTTGACTACGGCGAGCTTGGAACAATGGTAGGCGGACAAGCCCACCAGCATGGTCGGGGGCAGGACCACCGCGGCGCTGGTGGTGATGATGGCCGCGTGGGTAGGGTTGGCCGTGGGGATGAAGACTTTGCTAGAAAGCATGGTACCCTTGACGTTAGTCTGTCCGGGTAGAGGTTAGTAACATATTCTCATTCAAAGATGTCACACATACTTCGAACGACTGCCACCAGTTATCCACTGGGGTGTCGGCAATGGGCGCCGGGTCAGCGATGTGGCCCGCGCTGAGCACCAATATATCCCAGGTGCCGATGGTGGAGGCCACCTCGCGTAGGGCCGCCTCATCCGTGACGCTGACCACATGAACGGAGCTTTTGGAGGTGGCCGAGAGAGTCCGCTGTGTCTCGAGCAACGTTGCCTCGGTCCGACCGAGGAGAGCGATGTGGCTCGCCCCGGCCTGAGCAAAGGCCAGAGCTGTTGCACGACCAATTCCGCTGCCCTGAGAAGCTGTCAGGTCAAGGTCAAGGTCAAGTGGATTTGAGTCTTATTCCTGCGCGTGGTGATACTCACGGCCCCTGCAATAATGACGGTTTTGCCGGCGGCGCTCAGCTCGGGGCGGGAGGGGGAAATGGCGGCATAGGTGTCATTGCGCCAGGTAGCGGTCAGAGATGGCAGAGGGGGACTCATGATGGTAGCGTTGGTGACTGATGGAAATGCAGGAGTGATGAGAGGAAGAAGTGTGCGATGGGAAGACGAATGTCTGTCTGTCGTTGACATTCCAATGCGTCTTATAGCGCAGCCGCGGGGCTTTCGCTTTTCGCCAACAAAGGTACTGTACTGTCTGTATGTCCAGTACAGGTGGTGAAATTTGTACCGTACCAGCTAGCGAATCAGCAAGGATGCCTTGTATATGGGCTGAAGTACCTGTAAGCCCTAACCTTGAAGTCTTTCCGCAAAGGGCCCCCTCTCCCTAGCCGGATGGGGTCAACGGCAGTGGGTCTTTTGCACGGTCCATGTATGGACCCCTCGAGCTGCAATTGCAGTCAACTCAATTGATCCCAGTCATCAGTTTGGGGGCCTCTTTAGCACCTGACAGTCACTATGTTTGTCGAACCTAGATCGTGTTGACGGGTGGTAGTTACCCTGGTCTCCCTTCCCTTCTATTCTGCCTCCTAGCGCTTGCTGGCACCCATCTCGATCCCTGGTTTAAATACAACCATCTCTCATGTCCCTCAGCCTCAGGTCAGACCTTCCAGTGAAGCTTTAGTGCAATTCTTCAAACTGGAAATATCACAGCCATGGCGATCAGTCCAAACGGCGCGCGATTAATGATCTGGATGATCGTCTTCGCGGTGGTGACCACGGTGACGATGGGGTTGAGGCTATGGGCCATCCGGCTCAAACGGGCCTCGCTACAGATTCACGACTACCTCGTCTTCATTGCCTACGTGAGTAGAGGCCTGCCCCTTTGACTTCAGCAAAGCTCATCCGACCAAACCTTTCTATAGTTGAGCACCTGCGGCATGGAAACATTATGCTGGTGGGCCATCGCCAACGGGCTGGGTGCACACACCGACACCCTCACGAGCTACGAGCTAGGGGTCCAATATCAGGTAAGCACCACACCACCATGAAGATCCTCATCATCAACACCGCCAACACCAAGAATCTGAACCACCCCCCTCTGAACCGCAGCTCCTCATTGGCACGGACGTCACCTGGACAGTGGGCACGGTTTGCTGCAAATTCTCTATCCTCTCCCTCTATACCTCGCTCTTCCCCGCCCCAAAGTTCCGGTACGTAGTCTGGGTGATGCAGGCGGTGGTCTTCATCTACTTCGTCGCCTTCCTCTCCATATTCCTTTCGCAGTGCTACCCAGTCTCGTACGGGTGGAAGCCCGTCGCCGGCGGCTACTGCAAGTCCATCATGCTGCAGGAGATTCTATCCATTGCGTTCAACATGGTCCTCGACACCACGATCGCCCTGCTGCCGATGCCGCTGCTGTGGAAGTTGCAGATGCCCGTGCGGAACAAGCTCACCGTCAGCATCATGTTCGCGTTGGGTCTATTGTGAGTTGTGTACATCTATAAATACCCTGCACCCCTCTAATCCCCCCCAAACACACAAAGAAGCCGCTAACCCCCCGCCTCTCGACAAAACAATAGAGTTGTCGCCGTCATGGCCTGGCGCATGGCCATCACCCTCACCCCGGCCACGCAGACCGACTTCGTCCACGGCCTCTACCTGGTCGGCCTCGTCAGCTTCATGGAGCTCTGGTTCAGCATCATCATCGTCACCCTGCCGACCTTGGCCCCGCTGTTCCGTCGCTACGTTGAGCCCTTACTTCGCACCTTCATCGGCCGCTTTGCCGAAGACCACAACCTCAGGAGACCGCCCGCCGGCGGCGGCCACCGCCGCCTTCGCGAGGCCCAGCACACCATCGGCAGCGAGCCCAGTGCGGTAGGCAAGCGGCGCGGCAGCTGGGAGCTCGAAGATGGGTACCTGGGGCTAAAGGAGGGGGGCGGGGCTGGCGGGCACGTGAAGGTGTGGAGTGGTGGGTCTGGGGAGGAGTTGATTGTGAAGCGTGGGGGGGAGATTACGGTTTCGCATGGTTTTACAGTGAAATGAGGTGGCGGGGTTGGACGTGGTGGGCTGGCTTTTCTTGCTGTGTAGGCTTTGAAAAGGGGCGGTTCTGGGTGAGGGAAGTTTCAGGCTTGTACTGTACTTTACATGCCGGGGTCGGGGATGCAGCGTCATGCACTGTTTTCTTCTTCGGGATTAGTGTATTTAGAGTACAAATCAGGAAATGCACGGTGGGAGGGTGTGAATCATTGCTTTTGAATGGGGACTGACTTGGTGGGAAGGAATCGGTATTCGTATTGCATTCCACGAATAGGGGTGGCAGTACATTTTTCCATCCTCTCTACCCTATATTTCTATTCAACTACAACATGCTTAAAGTTTAAGTTATTATGTCAACGTGACAAGATGTGAACGGCTGTAAATATTCTATATGTAAGAACCCGGCGTGGAGGCAAAAAGCTACTTGGTCTGCCGCATTGAAAATAATAACAACAATACCAAGCTTGACAAGTGCAAAAGCCGTCTTGCTTCCCATCTCCTCGCAACTTCTTGATTTAGAACTGACCACCCCGTCACCATACTGACTGCAATCATAGAGAATGCCCCTAGTATTGCCACCGGCGCTAGTATGTTAGGCCTTACCCCCTCCATTTCCAATTCTAGTCACTAGCAAACTGCATCCTCCCTTAAATCCAGCCTCAACCTCAACCGTCCCGGATTGGAGGCGAAGCGATCCCGCAAGTGGGCCAACACCGCATCGCCTGTCTCCCCCTCCGGGAAGCGTAAATGGTACTTGCCCACGAGCCGGGCGGTGACGAGGCGAAGATAATCCGTTGCGAGCGTTTTGCCGAGGCAGCTGTTGTGACCTTTGCAGGGGAAAGTGGTCAGAGATGAGTTTGACGCGTGTACATAGCACAAGGGTAATGAGGAAGAAATTGAGAAAAAGAGGAGGAAGCCTACCGATGCCGAACGGGTTGTACCCAGCCTTATTCCTCACCATTTGGGGCTTCCTGTACCAGCGATCAGGGATGAACTCCGATGCGCGCTCGAAGCAATACTCGCCTAGCAGATATTAGCACTTTCCATCACCTTCGACGCAAGGCAGAGAGAAAAGAGGGGGGGAGGAAGCCCTTACTCCGAGCGATCAAAAACCGCGGGGCGACGACGGTGGTATGGGGGGGAATGACCGTCCCTGCGATCACCACCGCTTCATCCAACGTCTTGCGCAGGCCCGCCGTTGGAAGTGCGGGGAAGAGTCGCAGGGCTTCAGTGATGGAGGCTTCCAGATGGGGACAGAATTTGGCGAGGGCAACGGGGTCGGTGATATCGACTCGGCTTTGGCGGAGTTCGGCGTTGATAGCCTCAGCGTCCTGGGGGTGGCGGGCCAGTTCAAAGAAGAGGCCGATTAGTACCGCCGCCGTGGGCTCACTGCCGGCGACGATGGCCAGGATGCTGTCGCCCCCAAGCCACGTCCAGCCGTCGGTCGCAGTGGTGGGGTCTTTGAGGTCTTCGATTAGGTAGTGCGCCACGTCGGGGACGCGGGTCGGGTCGTCGGAGAGTTTCATCTATATGGTCAGCGTCAGAGCTCACGAGAGAAAAGAGAGAGAGAGAGAGAGATGGCTGGGAGTTACCTGTATACGCTCCCGCATCTGCTCCTCGCACCACGCCTCCATTGTGAACCAGTACTTGACCAGCCAGAAGCTGGGCAGTAATCGAAACGCAATCTGAATGAGCCAGGGAACCGGACTCATCGGGCCCAGAAGGTCCAGCGCTTTCTGCAGGATCACCACGATGTGGTGCCATTTCTGGTTGTGCAGCATGTCGAACGATTTGTTGAAGACAAAGTCGCCCATCGCGTCGAACCCGAACCAGTAGAACAGATCAGTGACCTCGCAGACCTGCCCCGTTCGGGCATTTCCCTCGATAATTTCGTCCATTTGACCGAGATAGAAGAGAACTTTCTTCTCATACTGGGCAAGGGCTGCGTACCGTTTAGATTTCTGCGCCTTGGCTTGAGAGAACATGCATACCGCGAGATGAAAAGCCGCGATTCCACTGCCGACGGCGCGCGGCGTGGATCTTCTTGTCGCGGGTGGTCACCAGGGCGCGTCCTGGATGAAGCAGGTCGTACCATTCGGCCTTGACACATTTGGTTTGCGGCCCATCGAGGACCATGAAAGCGTCCGGGTGGACGACCGTGATCTCACTGGGGCCTGGGAGAGAGGCTATCAGACACATTCAGTAGTTAGGCGGGGCAGGAGAGGAGCGAGTCATACCAGTCCGGATAAAGTCCCCGTATTGAGCGTGCAGCCCGGCCAGGAAGATATGGTTCTTCGAGTCGCGCACCTTCCACACATGCCAGAGCTTCGACACTCGCGCCCAGAAGGGACCGTCGAAGTGCGACAGCCGGTGAAAGAAAATCCGGTAGATGGTGATACTAGTGAAAAGCGCGACCAAATAACCCGCTGCAAACAGAGACGGGACTTCGTATGCATACTGACTGCCATAGTATGCGACTATACTGTAGAGCAAAATAATGAGTCCGAAGGCGCCGAGATGACTGACCAGAACCGCTGGTGCTTGGATGTGCCATTCGCCATTGATGAATAGACTGTGATGAATACCAGTTCCAGCAAGAGCCCCGAGAGTCAAAGCTACCAGATTCTCCATTGTGCGTTGGAAGATTGTCTGATTCATAGTCCAAAAATCGGACTCGGTATAAATACGAACCAAGGGCAGCGCCAGAAAAGATATGCCTGTGCATCTACCCTTTGTCTCCTCGCTTTCAGCCTCAATTCTATTTGAATGCTCCAGCAAGTTCGTTCTCCTGTGCTGGCCTCAGTCTGACAGGTCCTGCCCTCTTCGTTCCGGCATGTGTTGTTGGCAGCGATGGCCAGGGTGGTGACCTAGCCAAGGCTCAATATGCAGCCATAAGGAATGCAACGTCGCTATGCGAGCCTGCAGGTGCAGTAGTGTGATTTGATGCATCCATTGCGGCGCACTGGGCAGTGAGCGAAGCCCTTGACTGTCGGCCAACCTAGTCGTCTACAAGTATTCTACTAGTGGTAGCGCCGACAAGGCTCAACAAAGTCTACATCGAAGGTCGCGAAATCAACAACCGATGGACAAAGCCCAACACACACCCCCTCATGATAGGCAAGGATTAATTTCACAACCGTGGCCGATGTTGTCTGCGGCATGGTGTTGCAGATGGGTTTCCGGAGAACGCCGTCCCTTACAGCCAGGTATTGATGACAAGCTAGACAGGAACACGCGTGGTAGGGTGGGTATCTCGTCACATGTAAATGGAGGAAAATTGAGGCCCTGGCACCGCATTCTTGGGATATATAATGGCTGTAGATTTAGATACGAAAACAGTCTCAACCCACGGTATTTCACTACCCCCAGCGATTGCCGGCCTGTCCCCATTCCTGTTCCCAGTTCCATCAGAGTATCTCTCTCTTAACCGTCTTCTCCAAGTAAGAAAAAGGCAACCATGGAAAAGGCCAGCCTGAAAGTGACGTGTCCACCGGCTCGATTCCCTTGGCGCGATCTCCCAGGCATCATCTGGCTCTTCACGGAGAGCGACTTCCCCACGTTCGTGCTCCCCAACTCGGCATTCGGGATCTTCGGCGCTTTGGCAGGCCCAGCGCTGAGTGATCCCTTGAGCTGCCTCCCCACCACCGCCCAGGTCCTGCTCCTCCGGCTGCCCCTGGTGATCCTCTTCAACTGGGTGGCCGTGCTCATCTTCGACGTCGCCAACCAGCGCACGTCCGACGCGGTGCGCGAGGATCAGATCAACAAGCCTTGGCGCCCGCTCCCCATGGGCCGCATCAGCGAGGAGCAGAGTCGCCGGCTACTCATGGCGACCATCCCGCTCGCCCTTGCCTACACCTACACCGTGGACATCTGGCAGGAGATGGCGCTGATTCTGGTGCTGACCTGGCTCTACAACGACCTCCGGGGCGGAGATGAGATCGTGCGCAACCCCATCATCGCGGTGGCATACGGGCTGTACAATGCTGCCTCGCTTCGCGTTGCGGTAGGAGGAGATATAGTCGACATCTCGGGCCGCGGCTATCTCTGGGTGACGATGATCAGCGGGGTGATCCTCACGACGATGCAAATCCAGGATTTGAAGGATGTCGAGGGGGACCTAAGCCGCGGGAGGTTGACCATCCCGATCCTGATCGGACAGTCTCCGGCGCGGTGGATGCTGGCCGGGTTGATTCTGGCGTGGAGCCCAGCGTGTGTGTGGTTCTGGCACCTGCCTTGGTGGGGGTACCTGCTCCCCACCGCTGTGGCCATCGCCGTAGGCTTGCTGATAATACAGCCGCGCACCTTTCGCGCCGACCCGGTCGCCTGGCGACTGTGGTGCTTCTGGTTGGTGCTGCTGTACCTCCTTCCATTGGTGGCTTCGTGGTGGGTTATCTGGAGATAAGTTATTTTGCTCGGACGTACGCTGCCAGGTATCAGCCCTGGTTATCTATATCCGCACGGTGTATGTTTGTAGAATGTGGCTGGTTTCGGGGCCGTTTGGGCTTGGTCGAATATGTGCATATCCCGGTGATGGTGCTGGTGGCTTGTTCTTGTTTGACCTTGGCTGGGACTAAACTATAATGTAGCTCGCTAAGTACAGTACATACCTAGATTACAGGCCTGGACCCGGAATAGTTCAATGACACTCGCATGATTGCTAGAGAGAAATGGGCCATAATTGATCCACCACTGTGCGGCCTTGGCTTGAGATCTTTTGCACGCGCTAGGCTCGGCTCGCATAGGTGAAATTGCGTTCTGTAGCAGTCTTGTATGGTACGGTATGGTACGGTATGTATAACATATCCTGCGGCAATGTGTTCCCGGTTTAATTGCCTGCATGGCCAATCGCATGAGACACTATGGCAACGATACAAATGGGGTCTGCTCAGCCTTCGAGTCCTCGGTCTGATGATTACCGGATCCGACTAGTCCTGGGAAAAAGGCTGGCTGACGTGCTAGAGGCTCGTCGGAAGCACCAAAGAGGAGGCTTCGGACTCTAACAAGGAATCTGCTGCCATCGAATGAATCCTCTCACAACCCGATAAACAAGTGCAGTGACAGTGCTCTGCACGGCAATGGGCGACAGCAACAGTAGAGAGCGAGGAAATTGTGTCCACCATTGTCAACTCGTTCAGGTGCAGTTCAGGGCTGACCAAGATGAATCTCACGGGGCATAGAAGGCGCAACGAACAAGCATGTGTTCCTTCTGGGGAGTCCGTCTCCGAAGCTCCTGCAGGAAGCAGTCCAGCTTCAGCTAACGATCCCGAGGAGCAGCCTACTGACCCAAAGAGTTCAGGCCCGTCGGGCGCAACATATAAAGACAGGATCGAAAGCCTAGTCGTCTCTTCACGGTTCACCTTTCGAGTGCCTCCGCATTTCTCACGATGATCGGTCAGCTCTCCTCTTTTCTCGCCTCATTACTGCCCCTTGCGGCCGCGTCGGTCAACTCGTCGTGTCGCTGCTTCCCTGGCGACACCTGCTGGCCGTCCACGCAGGAGTGGAATCGCTTCAATGCCACGGTTGGGGGAAAGCTCGTCGCCACGGTTCCTGCGGCGAGCGTCTGCCATCACAACAGCACCTTCCTGCCCTACAACGCGAAGGCATGCGAGGAGCTGCTCGCAGTGTGGGACCAGACTGCCACTCACGATGAGACGAGCTACTCCCCGATGGCGCCGTGGTTCGCCAACTTCTCCTGCGACCCCTACCTGCCCAACACCCATTGCACCATCATTCCACTAGTCCAGTATGCTGTCAATGCCAGCAGCGCCCAGGACTACCAGGCGACGATCAATTTTGCGCAAGCGCATAACATCCGGATGGTTATCCGCAACACTGGCCACGATTACCTGGGAAAGTCCACGGGCGCCGGAGCTCTGGGGCTCTGGACTCATTATCTGAAGGATATCGAAGTGATCCATTTCTACCGGTCGAAGGATTACTCCGGACCTGCCATCAAGGTGGGTGCCGGTGTGCAGGTGCTGGAAGCCCTAGATGCGGCGCATGCGCAAGGATACGCGGCGGTGGGCGGTAACTGCCAGTCCGTGGGCTTCGCGGGCGGCTACTCCCAGGGTGGCGGTCACGGCCAGCTGGTATCGATGCACGGGCTGGCGGCGGACCAGGTGCTGGAATGGGAGGTCATCACTGCGACCGGCGAACACCTGATCGCCACCCCCACGAACAACTCGGACCTCTACTGGGCGATGAGCGGTGGAGGCGGCGGTACCTATGCGGTGGCCCTCTCCATGACCAGCAAACTGTACACGGAATACCCGACCGTGAGTGCCAACCTGACCTTCACCAACACCGGCGTGACCCAGGACGTCTTCTGGCAAGTAGCCGAGACCTATATCCAGAGTATGGCCCGGCTGACAGATCTGGGCGGCGTGGCAATCTGGGAAATCACCGACGCCTTGTTCGCCGTCATGCCATCTACCCTACCAAACGGCACCGAAGCGCAGTTGCAGGCCCTGATGCAGCCCACACTCGACCTGCTCGAGAGGAACAACATGACCTACAGTACGTTCCCCGTTCCCCTAATCTTGCATGTGTATTGCATTCTAAACTAATTCTGCTTCCCAGCGTACACCATTGTCTCGTACGCCAGCTTCTACGACAGCTACACGCAGATGAGCCCGTTCATGACGGTGACTGAGTACCAAATAGGCGGGCGGCTGATCCCGCGGACAACGGTGGACAACGAGCTCTGTGCGCTGATCGATGCTTTCCGCAGTATCACGGGCTATGGGGCTGTTGTCTCGGGCATCTCCCTCAATGTCTCCCGGTCGGGCATTCCTGATAACGCCGTCTCTCCCGCGTGGCGCGATGCACAGCTCGACATTGTCCTGGGCACGTCAGTTCTTTCCCCCTTCTTTCACTCTAGCGCTAATTCCCGTTCCACTCACTAACTCACACAGTGCCTTCGATTACTACAACTACACCAACGACGTTGAGAACCAGAAACTCATGACCGACACCCTCATCCCCATGCTGGAGATCCTGACTCCGGACAGTGGAGCGTACATGAACGAGGCGGACCTCAACCAGCCTAATTGGCAGTGGACCTTTTACCGTGACAATTACGCCAAGCTCAATTCTATCAAGAACAAGTATGACCCTAACCAGACATTCTATGCGTTGAAAGCGGTGGGCAGTGAGGTGTGGACAGAGCAGACCGATGGACGCCTTTGTCGCACATAAAATCGGGAGGTGGGAGGGGGAGAGTCGTACGCTTTACGCTGTGGCCTATTCTAGTAGACTGCATTAGACTGTATGCTACCTGAACAAGACAAGGGGATGAGGGTCAGTCTAGTGAAAGGAATAGACGAATTACCGTACATGAACCGTGGAAAATGGGAAGGACGGCGTAAGCTAGAGACAGGAGAGGAGGGGGTATGGCTGTGCCGCTGCAGGGGTCTGACCATGGCGCCAATTGGGGAAACTAAACCGCGTGCCCTAGAAGCTGACGGCACCGAAGAGTCCATGGATGCGATTTAGACCCATCCAATGGTCTCTCAGTCCCAAAGCCGGGATCTACCGCGCTAAAAACACCTCCGTTTGCCCTCCTCGTCAGAAGGAGACTCAATCACACTTTACGCCCCCATTGCAGGGTGTTATTTAAGCGGCCCAAATCCCACACATTCTCACATCTCGCTGCGTCAACCTACCTTGCCAACATAGTCATCACCACCACCATTATGACTCAAACCAGTGCTGACTACATCATCATCGGCGGCGGCACAGCCGGCCTGGTGGTGGCCCACCGACTGTCCGAAGACCCTAACATCGAAGTGCTTGTGCTGGAGGCGGGGCCAGACCTAAGCTCGGAGGAGCGTATCCAGGACCCGAATATATGGCCCAGCCTGCCTGGCTCCGATGTGGACTGGCAATTCAAGACCGTGCCGCAGGTGGGATTGAACCACCGCGAGCAAGAGCAGGCTGCCGGGCGGCTGCTGGGCGGCACCTCCTCTATCAATGGGCTGGCGTTTGTGCCGCCGTCCCCAGCGGGCATCGATGCCTGGGAGGCGCTGGGCAACACTGGCTGGTCATGGAAGAAGCTGGCCCCGTACTTGTACCGGAGCTTCCACGTCTCGAACCCAGCGGAAGAAGGGCGAGAGGCTCCTCCTACGGGACAGCTTTCTTCTGGCCCGGGACCCATCGAAGTCACATATCCCGCGCTGGCCGAACCGGCGAACCACTCCCTCATTGAGGCCTGGAACCAGACTTTTGCAAACCAGGGCTACGAGCTCAGTGACAGTCTGATCCCCACCCCAACCATAGGGGTCCGTCCCTACGCCGCTACTATCACTGCCAACGGCGTCCGCAGCGCCAGCACGCAGTACACCACCGCGGCCGCCTCGCGCCCTAACCTGCGCATCCTCACCAATACCACTGTGGCGCGCATTCTCTTCGAAAACAGGACGACCTCTTCCTCCGCCTCCCTCACCGCCACTGGGGTTCTTATTCACGACAATCCTACCCCAATCACCGCCACCAAAGAAGTCATCCTCGCCGCGGGCGCCTTCCAGACCCCTAAGCTCTTGGAGCTGTCCGGGATCGGCGCCGCCCCGTTGCTCGCGATGCACGGCATCCCCTGCCGCGTCGACAACCCAGCCGTGGGCGCCAACCTGCAGAACCACATGATGGCCCTCCTCCCCGTCCCAATCCAGCGGGAAACCGTCACCCCGACCCCAGGCGTCCAAGCCCTCGCCTTCGTCCGCTCCGGCACCGAAGCCGACCTCCTCGCCCGCCACCCTCCTCCCCCGTCGCCATCACTCGCGACTCTCCTCACCAACCCCGCCGAACCCACTGCCTGCCTCTTCCTCAGCACACTCCCGGACTCAGTAGCTCTGCTCGGGCTGATTCCCTCCTACCCGCTCTCCCGCGGCTCCGTCCACCTCGCCTCCGCCAACCCGAAAGACAAACCCATCGTTGACCCCGACTTTTTCTCCCATCCGCTCGACCTCCCGCTCATGGCCGCCCACTTCCAGACCCTCCACGCCCTCCCCACCCGCACCCCGCTAAGCAGCTTCCTCGGGGAGTCACCCAGCCTCGGCGACAGCCTCATAGAAGACGTGCTGCGGGCGTCCGCCGTGGCCACGCACCACTCATGCGGGACGGCCGCCATGGCGCCCCGCGCCCAGGGCGGCGTCGTGGACCCGGAGCTGCGGGTGTATGGGACCGCGAACCTGCGCGTCGTCGACGCGAGTGTGTTTCCGGTGCTGTCGATGGCGAACCCCATGGCGACGGTATATGCGGTGGCGGAGCGAGCGGCGGATTTGATTCGGGGAGGGGGACAGAAAGCATAGAACGAAGGGGCGGATCACCATTTTGGGGGGTTGAGAAAGATGTAGGGTTTTCTCTTGACTTGCAGGGCGAATAGTTAGACCGAATCAAATGACCTTTAAGTGTAGATGAAATGACTGGGCTGGATGTTTCTGGAGGGCTTGTTTCAATTTGCAGTGGCTGTTTTTGTTCTCGGTGTAAAGGGTATATAGATTCCTACGAGTTAGGTTCTTCTGACGTATAGGATAGAAGTTCAGGTAGGGGCTAGGTTTCATAAATTGTTCTTTCCTTCTTACTAACTGGTTCTCCGGCTCACAGAGTGATAAATCCACTCAGGTCATATTGATCTTTTTGAAGTCCCGAGTCATGTCGCATCTATCTGAGCAAACTGCAAATCAAAGACTGTGGAACTCGCCTTATCCACCACGTGACGGGACGAGTATACGCTGCACATAGAATACTCCCTAGCTCTTTAGGTTCTTAGTATGAATCAAAGGCATTCACGTGGAGTTTATCTAGGGTAGTATAAAAAAAGTCGTTGAAATGGATTAGATAAGCAGAAGCTGGAGTATCTCGACTTTTTGAAGCCATTCGGATAAGGGTTAGTTAGTATATGCATGTCTGAGAAAGCATCAAGCTTTGTCGTAACCCATAAACTAAGATATTGCTAGGACATGAAGGGTGGCCTCGAGATTGGGAAAGCCTCATGAATGCATGTGAAGTTCATGGTCCACAGATACTCCTCAAGAGTCATCAGCCGCATCATGTAACAATTGCTTCCAATCTTCCAAGGTCTTTCCCGTGTCGTCGAGACAGTCGTCGCTAGGGCGTGCAAATGGCAGCAGCATCTTCACTGTGGAGGCGTGGCCATTATCTCTCGCGCACCGCAGGGCGGTTCTGCCCCTTATATCGATAATAGAAGTATCTGTAACCTCCAACAGGCAAGCAGCGGTGTCTTCATATCCTTGCTCCGCAGCATAATGCAATGCTGTTTGGCCAAAGTAATCGAGGATATTCGGGTCACTGGCATGTTCAATCAGTAAATGGACAATATTCGTTTGGTTGCATTTACTCGCCCAATGAAGGGCTCCTTTATAGAAAAATCGTCCTTGAGCATTGCCATCAACCCCATCCTTGATCAAGACTTTGACAAGGAGCCAGTCGATTGCTACCTGAGCAAGGTGGGCATCATTATCTGTTGGCACAAACTTTCTTGCGTGCATGATGGATGCAATCAGTAAAGGCTCTCTTTCCCAATTGCTGATATTCCTCCAATAGGCGTCGGCTTTGGAATCATCCAGGATATCGTTAGCGGCTCTAGAGTATGGGTAGAATGCTTTGTCGAGCGACAAAAGAAGATTTAGTACTTCCATGACAAAAAGCGCCCTTCGCAAAGACATTCCAAGAGCGAATCGTGCTTCAGACGCATCGACTTGGTCCATTCTGCGGAGCACTGCAAGACAAACCTGCAGCTTCTCCGTCTCAGGAAGTCCCTCATCCAAGGCCACATGGAACAAAGCCACACCCCAGGCTCTTTTGAAAGCGGGAACATCAATGAGGATTTCAACCCATCGACTACTGGTTCCGTCATTGAATGCTGGGAGCGTATGGACTTCCTTTGGGAATGTCGTGCGGTTTCCCACCCTCGTCAAGTAGAGGAATAAGGCATAATGCTTGTGTTTCAGCGACCACGCCAGCTCCTGTTCACCACGTCCAAGGCAGACAGAGAGCTCCTCGACAAATTCCTCAGCTTTTGGATGTCCACCGTCACCACTTAGGCTAATTTGGTCTACCAGGTCCCAAGGCCGGCTAAAAGGTAGGGACCTATCTTCAATGCACTTGCAAAAGAGCGCCCACATCCTCTGATCATCTGTCCCTAAGTCATTCAAATGAAGCAACCAATGATCCTTGACATAAGCGAGAAATGCGCCAATCTGCATCGCATCTGTTGAGCGGGACCCATGGTGCTTAGGGCCTTCAAGTGACTCTAGAGCAGTCCTCCTAATCTCGCAGACTTTGATGTGTGATGAAATTCAAAGAAACGACGACACGATTCCGGAGGACTTCGCAACATCGCAACAACGCAACAGCCGCAGCGCACGGCCTTTCCGGGACGACTGGAGCTCCCAGAACAATTTTTTCACATAGGAACTGTCAGGATGAATCGAAGACGTGCCCAGCAAGAGAGGGTCAACGAGTTCTTTCTCGACCTTCACTAATTGGCGACTGAAGTTGGCGAAATTCAGATATATCATGCACAGAAAGCCAAAGTGCTCAGTGATGCTTTTGGCATTGAACCTTGCCGGTTCCTTGTCCTTCCTTTGGAAAAGATATTCCTTCACGCTATGATGAATATAATGAATGGTATATTCTTCGTCATCAACAAATGTCAAACCAAAGCATCCGCGGACAATTCGATTCATGTTATTGGGTAATCGTTTTGTGTTAAGCGACTTATCGCCGACGGAGACGCTGAAAGCTTCTCGGTACTCTTCAAGGGTCAATGGCCGCTTCACGATGCCGCAGTATTGAAGCAAGTCCATTGCTTGGTGAGAGTCGTTCCCCTGCTGAACTTGACGAATTTTGGAATCAAAAAGCTCGGCCAAACCACGTGGAAGATGATTCAAGGCGTCGAGTATGTCTTCATCGCAGTTCTTTTCGCACAGATCTCTAATACAGAGACCGGCCCAGAGAAACCTAAGGGAGATCCAGTCAGACCTTTCTTTTGTCTTCATCACAGTGAATTTTGTCGGCCCAGAGCCTTGGTATCTGATTCTTCTGAAACTTACATTCCTTTGGAGCCGTCCCGTAGAACATCCGCTATCGTTGTGATGATTTTTTGATCTCGAAAAACCAATAGCTCCTCATCCATGCAGTCACGCAGGGTCGCAACGATGAATCGATCCAGATCGAGGGTGAGCTTCTCTTGGTCAACCACAATGCGATACTGTGGTCTGACCCACTTGAACAATTCCCCTTCCAGGTCCGGCCGACCAGCACAAATGATCTTCATTGTCCCAACCTTGCCCTGGAATATCATTTCCAAAGCGCGAGCCATTTGACGAATTTGAACCGTCTCACAATCGTCTAGGCCATCGACGATGATATAGTACGTCCGTCCCATGATCAATCTAGAGAGGAGGAATTCAACGATTTCATTGGAGTCCAGACGCTCACTCTCGTTCTCTATGGAAAGCAGATCTTCGTGACTGCTTCTCTCAATCAACGAATCGAGGAGCTGGCGACAAATGCTGCCGAGGATATTCCTCGCCGAGAGAGATGGCTCATTATCCGCTTGGCAGAAGAAATGCGCAACAGAGTCATTCGCACGTCGTGATGAATGTAGAAAGGAGACCACATTAGACATCAAAACAGTCTTTCCGGTACCCATCGTTCCAGAGCACCAAGGGATTGATGTGTCAGGACTAGAATTCCATTCAAGGAATGCGTCTTCGCGTACCAACCACTCGGCCGTCGACTGGACTCGCTGCTTTAGGATCCGTTTCCAAGGTGGGATGTGGTCAATGGGGGACAGGTTTTGTCGAATCTTGATTTTCATGGACGCCTTTTCTCGCTTTGTCTTGTTAATTTGCCATTGCCTCGCCTCTTCTTGTCGATGGACTGATATCTTGAAAAAGTTCAAGGCCGATGATCTGTACGAGGAGTTTTCCTTGCTCTCATATTCCAACAACAGCTTGGCCTCCTGGGCAGCCTGTTGTGAGGCAAGAGAGACCTGCGACATTACCTGCTCCCTGGACAAAGCCAGACGCTGCGAGTATGGGCCGAATTCGGATTCGAAGGGACTCAAGATTGAGGAGAAGACTTGATTGTGCCATGTTCGGCGAGACACCTTAATAACTTTGCTGCATAGCTCTACGATAACGGCATAATATTCGCACAACGAACGTTGAAGACCGACATGTCCATGGTAGAGTTGGCCAAACTCTTCAATAGTCGGGCATTTGAGACCGATTTCCTTGATCATGTCGGTGACCTTGTCGAAGTAAGAGGCGACGTTGCTGGCGACGGTTATGGCGGTTTTGATTCCCCCCCAGATGAGAGCCGCCGTCTCCGGGTGAGAGCTGACGAATGTTTCAACAGCGCCCGCAAATTGCTGGGTTGCAGTCAGGAAAGTACATAGTCGTGGGGCGATGCTTCGCCTTGTCTTGCTCGCGTTCTCAGCATCGAGCTGCGCGACGAAGAACAATACACTCCCCGCATCGGGGACTGTCGTGCTGTCTTCGAACTGCTTTCTCTGCTCCGCCGTCAGAGCTTCCTTGAAACTGGCCAAGGCCTTCGTTAGGGACTCCGTGGGGTCCTCGGTTCCTTGGCGTTGGTTTCCTGTCCGCGAGAGTTGGAGAGCCATGCGGATGACCAGGGGCAAACAATGGCTAAGAAAACTTGGCAACTTCGGCACAGCGATTTCCGATGGGGGATTTTGGCTGGTAGCTACTCCTCGTACAACATTATCAACTGAGCGAGCACTTGTGGGTAAAGGCGACGAGAAGTTCGAAGGCATCGACGTCGGCAAATCTCACCACGTCGCGCGAGGGGGGCGGTGCGTTTCTAGTGCCTCTTACCGGCTCTTCATTGGATGAACTCCTGATGCAGCTCATGCACACATGAAACTAAACAATGGGAAACCTAAGGCCGTCACAGACTGCCGTAATATACCGATCGTGGGGTTCTGTCACATTGCCCTGGGGTCAGGCCACGGAATCGTCGATGTACAGTACATAGCCAACACAACTCTTTGAATCTCATATCTTGTTCGATGGTCCGTCATATGACACTGCCCAATTTTATGTGGGTTTGGCTCGCATGTGAAGTAAGGCCGAACTGTTCATGCCATGAGACTTAGGTGACAATCGGGCAACTGGCGTGCATACAACGACAGATCTAACTGCGAGGGTATAGAACAACCAAACAAGAGACTCTGTCAACCACTAAGACTGGGTTGATTGAGGGATGCTACATCCAAAAGGGAAAGGATTGCCCTTGGTTCATGATGGTACATGTGTAGTTACCAGACAGTATGAATCTCACGTCAGATTCCCCTCACTATGTCTAGTCTGGTTTTGTGTCTGAGTTCCTTGGGCTTTTTTCTAGCGGACATTTATCCCCTCTTCCTCTCCACTCTGTTCGGGACATGGCTCGCAATTATACTAGTTCTTGAATCTTTAAAACCTTCATGAGTCATGAAACCTCGAAAGAAGGTAGATTATGATGCCTAGGCCGTGGGTTGGGTGTGTGCTTTGACCTCCGGAGCCAATGCATCCCGGACATTGTTCCTAACGATGACAATAACTACATCCTGGGCCGGACGGGTCTGCACAACTTGGTGATCAGTTGTACTATATCTTATGGAATTCACGGAGCTTCTCACACTGCAACCAATATGATCCGCATTTTCCGGAATATTCGCTCGGTTACATCAAGGTGCACAAGGCAGGTATCTCTCTCCAGTTCAGTCTTCATAGTCATATATCTATAGATTACAGAGAATTACGATCCCAGAATTTGATTCGGCCACGCCATCCACTCTTCCCAGTCCGGTCCCAAATATCCCGTAACCTCTTGAATAACAAACGCCCCCGAATCCCCAAAAAGCCAGCAATCCTTACACTGATGCAACATGCACGCATAATGTGCAAGGATGACCAGAGCCTCCGGCCGTCTCTGCTCGATCAGCTCCCCGAACTCTGTCTTGAGTAAGATCGGCCACGTCGTCACAGCATTGATCCCGACATGCGACCCCTTTCGGCCGTCTATCACATTTAGGCATGACTGCAGCGACTCAATCGCCTGCCTGTAGATCTCTGTGAGTTCGGTACCGAGCTTGGCGCGGTCGACCAGGTTAAGCAGGGACTGGCTTCCGGGCCCGAGCCGACCGTCGAATTTGTATAGGTCCGTGCCCATGCTGAAGGATGGCGCGAGAGGCGTGTCCTTGATCATGTGCCAGGACTCGTGGACTATGGTGCGGACGCCATAGTAAAGGCGGAAGAAGTGGACGAAGCGGTCGAGGAAGTGAGCAAAGTCACCTTCACGGTAGATGAGCGTGTCACAGAGGGTGTGTATGCCCAAGCTGACGGCAAAGACAAAGAGAGGGACACAGGTTTCTTGTGCCACCTGAGGAGAGGATTCTTTGAAGATAGATAATGCCTGGGTTTGCAGTTGGGCTGCGTGGTAGCGGTAGTATTCCCGTCGCTTCGGCCGTGTTGTACTCAAGTGCAGTGCACTGAATGCGAGCAACTCGTTCACAAGATATGGTGTTGTAATCAGGTAGTCTACCTCATCCGCTAGCCAGGCTATAGACCTATTTGGGTCCAAAGTGGTGCGTATTTGCGTGTACAAGTTATGGAACAGTTCGATATGGAGCATGTTGACGGGCTGATAATTTGCAGGGCTCTCCAGCGGGATACCACCGGGGATACCACCGGGGATACCACCGGGGATACCACCGGGAACAGGAGTGGTCGGCGCTGGATGAGCTCTAGCTACCGGTAAGGGTGACCGGCGGGTGGCACTCAGCAAGCGACTCCCGTAATCGCATACCAGCCCAGCGGTAGTGCAATTCGAGCAAGTGGGCTGCCTCTCATCGCACTGGGGAAGGGATCAATCACCTGAAGGGGACAATTGGAGCCTGCAGTGGGCCGAGGTGCATACCTTGACATGGCGTCGCTTACACTCAAGACACCCGTTTCGAGATTTCTTATGGGCTCTTCGTGCCATCTCGAGTATATGTCTTGCTGGCAGTCTACGTGGAGACAGACAGGTAGATTGGAGATTAAGCAATCAACCATTTGTCTTTAACAGTTCAACAGTTCAAAAGTGTTCCGCATGTAAAAATAGGTAGGTAAGCAGGCTGACCTGTTTCGATTATGATGGCGATGGGGCGCAGGGTCCAAGACATTGGAATTGTTGGCAGGCCAATGAGAGCGAGGAAACTCCGCGTATGCACGGGCCACCCGTTCTATCATTGCCTCTTGCGGAAGACCCGTCATCATCATCTATAACGTCTACAGAAGCTGGAGGGGCTGAACTGGACTATATAGAAGAAACAAATTCTCACTCTGCAATGTATGCCAACTTCTGGGCTTTTCAGCAAAGGCCATCCGCACCACCGCCGCCATGGCGAAACTCGAACCCGTCAGTGGCTACTACTACCTCTGGGAATATGTCCCTTCCATGGCCGCCTCGATTATTTTCCTCACTCTCTTCTTCGCCCCAACACTCTTCCATGTCTGGATGGCCTGGAAAACGCACGCGCTGTTCTGCATCCCCTTTATCATTGGTGGTGTCTGTACGTCTTTCCATGGCCCGTTTCTGCCCCTCTCTTGACTGACCATATATCTAACTCGCGCAGTTGAAGTAATCGGCTATGCCTTCCGCGCCGCCTGCACCAACGCAACCGCCAACCTCATCCTTTACATCCTCCAAAGCGTCTTTATCCTCCTCGGCCCCGTGCTCCTTGCCGCAAGCGTATACATGGTCCTCGCGCGCCTGATTCGCAGTGTGGGCGCTGAAAAGTACTCCTTAGTCCGCATCACCTGGCTAACGAAGACTTTCGTCACTGGTGACATTGTCTCGTTTCTGGTCCAGGGCCAAGGCTCGGGGTTAATGGCTACGGACGGATTGGAGAATATAGCGAAGGGGATCGTGATCTGCGGACTAGTGATCCAGATCTTCGTGTTCGGGTTTTTCATCGTCACTTGCATGGTTTTCGAGAAGAGGATGAAGCGCGCGCCGACGAGTGAAGTGCCGTACACTCATCACCTGTATCCGCTGTACGCGGTCAGCTGGCTGATAATGGTCCGCTCGATCTTCCGGGTCCTTGAGTATGCGATGGGCCAGAAGGGGTACCTTTTGGTGAACGAATGGCCGCTTTTCGTGTTTGATGCCGTGCCGATGGTGAGCGTCATGGTTATCTGGGGTTATTGGCATCCCGGCTCGATACAGCAGGAGTCTGTCGGCGCGCAGGGTTTTCGTCTGGGAAGTTGTCAGAATAAGGATGATTGAACGATAGACTGCTCCGTTTGTTGGCGTTTGGGAAACAGTATTCGAGTTTCTATCTCTTCCTATATATTTAAATTCTTTGTTCCCTTTTCCTTCTGTCCTTCATTTCTTTGAGCAGCAGATCTTACCCTCGAAGAAAGCATCAGAGATCGTCAACCCACAAGCCGCGGGCTATATTCATAGACTCTCTTATCATTCTCGCAGACTTTACGTCTGGACTGACCCAGTCCCCTCCATTACCATGATCTATTCCATCTGGCTGTTCTTTCCACCTCTTACTCAGTTCACGTGCTTTCCGTTCACTATCTACTTCCTCGCTCTTTCCTTTAGAGGTAAAAAACGTTCACTCTGCTCCTTCCCGGAAACTCAGATAAGACTCACTATAAAGATTGTAGTGAGAGTTCCCAAAATCCACTGTGAGGCAAACATCATCTCTGAATCTGTCTCCCTCCAGCACCACACGAACATCACCAAACTGGCATCTAATGCTCTCGCTTCATTCCTCACCGCCGCCGCTACCCCCCCCCCACCCAGGCGCAGCCATCTCCGCCACGGTCGGGGCGCTCGGCTGCTCGCCCCCTCCGCCAAGATTGGGGCCTCTGTCCTTGCCTGTGTTGTTGGGTTTCGGGCCTGGCTCATTGTGACCACCGTTCTGTGGTTCCGCCACTAGTGAGTATATCGAGATAAGGGTGAAGCGAAGATGACAGGATGGTAATTTGAAACTGATGTATGTGAAATCGGAAGCCGGCCACCAACCTTCTTTGTGAGGCCATACACGCCCACCAGCGGGGCAGATGCATGGCTGGCCCGGCAAGGGCTCGGACCCCAAAAGTCTTCCCAAGGTGAGTCTTTCTACTTTAACGAGTAAGGCAATATTGAGGCGAAAATGATTCTGATATGAGAGTTTTGTTAGCCGTCGCCCTCGTCGCCCCCGATACCGGGCTGGATGGTTGGCGCGGGATGATGAGTAGGCGGGAGCTGGAGGCGCGCGAGATGGCGTTTATGCAGGCGTATCTGGTCAAGATGAATCTTGGACAGAGCCAGGCGGAGCAGACGCTGCTGAGGAAGGAGAGGCGCGGTTGGATGGGGAGGCTGATGGGTGGTGGTAGGGATTAGGGCTGTTGATTCTCTTTGTCTGGGTGTCTATGCTGTAGCTCTGCTGCTCTTGTTATCGTATTACTCCTTCAGGGATTTGTTCGGATAAGTCTTGGGTTAGATGCGTGGACTTGATTAAAACCTCCTCAGCGGTATACAGCTATCGAAGGCTACGTGGGCAATTCTCCCACAAGGGCCGCAGAACGTATTCACAGACCGACTTCCTGAACATAGGATCAACCCATTTCAGAGCTGCTGATGTTGTAGCAAATGTGCATTCGACGCACCGGGTCACCAACTCCAGGAAGAACGGGAGCATAATATCATCGCTCGAGTCAAGCCATACCTTGGCTATCTCGTAACGAGCCCCATAGGTGTTATCCATCTTCCGACCTATCTCCAAGGCATATTGCTCCAAGCTTTTGACGTGCCAGATCTCAAGCAGGATTATTCCCAGTTCCAGCATCGAGGCTTTTGCGGTACATGGAGATGTGATAAGCCCCTGATCGGGGAATGTGCTCACAATAAATGGTTGAGCAAGGTGGAAGAACATCGATGAGTCGGACACGAACCGTATTGAGGAGCTAGTCAGCGGGGCCTGTAACCACGGGGTCGAGTGGAGTTGCAGGATCGAGGAGGTTATGTTGAATGCAAGGGCCATTTTCTCGTATACCTCTAGCTTGGACACCGCTGAGCCTTGTTTCTGCATCAGGGAAAATACCTCCTTCAGGGTGATGGTGCCGTTGAATGCCTCGTCGTTGGCTTTTCTGTCTGATAAGTCTGGTCCGAATGGGGGGTTCAAGTAGCTGAATTTGCCACTCCGCGACAAGTAGAGCTGAACAGACATCCCATTTTCGTGGGCTCGCTGAACAAACTGGCATAGATCTTCGATTGGTTATTGTGGACGCGTTGGGATCATTTGCTTTCAAGTGAGGGATATCAACTCGGACCAGCTTTTGGTTCGAGATAAGGCTGGTCTCTCCTTTCAAACTCCATTCAATACAAGGGACTTTGCACTCACCTTTCGTTAAAAGTATCTAATTCATCCTCCAAGACTTCTATTTCTCGTTTCTCTGGCGAAGTCAAGGGATGCGCGTCCTGCGGAGCGGACAAAATGACATAGTGAACCTGATGGGTGGCTTCTTAGGCTTCTTTGTGTCCATTGCTGAAGATCTTGTTTGCAAAAAGAGCCTTGCCTCGTGGTCGGAATGGCAACCAGACAGAGAACCACAAGATATAGGAGTACAGAGCCTGGGCATAGCTTTGGACTGTACTGAGAGCTGTTGTGAACCTGGTGACAGTTTTGGACATGGCTTTGCTGGTGATTTGTTGCCTTTTGGCACTAACGTCTCTCAGCCGGCTTAGCGATCTCGTAGACTCTTCCAGACTGCGAATTTGCTGCTTCAGCTCTTCAATTCGGACGCCGAACTTCAGTCTCTTGGTAGACTCGAATTTACCATTTTTCCTTGGTTGGTCTTGGATGAGCTTGGAGAGGGTCCCTTGGCTCCACTTCAAAAAGAAGGTCAACTTGTGCATACGTAGGACTAGTTGGAGGTCGAGGTACCTGGGAGGAGGAGATCAGACCGCTAGTGTTGGCCACGATGTCCCCGAGAATGGCCTCACATCTAGTGATAGCATTGATGTAGAGGGTCGCACCCTCCCCTAGGTATTCCTGAAGCGCTTCCGCTATTTCGGGATTGTCGAACCTGCTCAGCCCGCTATCATTGATCATGGCCATGATTTGTTTCACCTCCAGATTAGTCTTCTTCAGCGCCAAGCAGATGTCCGTTTGGAAGAAGAATCTTTGCTCCTTCAAGGATTCAATTAACTGATCTAACAGAATGTCCTTATTTCTGATCGAGCGAAAACTCTGCTTGGTGACCTTGTAGTAATCCAAAGCGGAGATTACGAGTGGGATAGCACCCAGCACGACCCCAACGACCTCGACGCCTGACATGACGATTGAAAAACTTGGGATAACAACATATAAAGATGAGAGTGAAAGTGAACCGGGAGAGTATCAGTCAGTCAGACAGCTCTTGTCGTTGAACTGGTGAAAGCGGGGGAGTGCATGCATGCATGCATGCCTGCCGACAGGAGCTTAGCTTAATCTAAGGTGTAATCAGGCAGCCATGCACTTGGATGTCCTCTGTCCCAACTCCCTTCCACCGGTACTTGTATCTTCCTCATCTATCTCACTCACTTTCAGGACGCCTTGCAATATGTCAGAAAGCCTAGATATTGAGACTCCAGCCAGCGTGGCCCAGAAAATAAGGACGATGTTCACATGCCTGCAATGCTCGGGCGCTGTTAATCAAGCACAGCGCTTTGAATTATGGGCAAACAACCTGGGGCTTTATCAGCTGGGCCATGGCTCTATTCATTACCGATTCCGAGACGCCCCATTCATTTTCGAATATACCATCAATCTTCTACGCAACTTGCGAAGGCATCTCACTCAATGTGCGGCTTCAACTCTCCACGGGTATGTCCACTTTTTCAATTTTATAGGCTAACATCACCATAGTATCAGAGATCCACACTCTCGGGAATCTTGCAAAACTTACACACTCAAGAGATGCTCCCACGGAGCGTCATGAGGTTTCGAGCAATGACTCAGAAGAAGAACTCGGTTCTTCCGACGATAAAGATATACCCGAGCTTTTACTGGCCAGTACGTCGGCCACCATTGACAAGCTCTACCGTCTTTCGTTCAAGATTCGCAATCCTGCCATGAGGCTTGGGTTCTCAAAGGCCATAAATAGATTTCAATATATGGCAGAGACCATATTAACTGCTCGAATTGCTTGCGTTGGAATTCTTCTTCTTCATGGGTCCACACAAGGGCGCTTCCTGGTACCTTCACCGTGATGGCTGCTGAGTGTTTGGCGCTATCTGGTTTTCCACCCTTGCTTCCCTGATCTCAGCCGAATGGGCACCGGCAGATCGCGTGTTAAGTAATATCCGCCTTCTCTCTTGTGGCTGATCAGCTTCATTCTGGTCTGCTTCCTGCTTGATACTTTGGTGTTCTTCCCGATGACCCACAGTCCCGGGGAAGGGATTGTAGTTCATTGCCGAAACGTGACCAGATACATTTGCATGAGGTTCTGCTTGCAACCGCTCAACGCACTCCACTCGTGCCAGTGTAGCTTGTTGTTGTTGGTGCAGAAGGCCAGCTACTTGACGCATTTCAGCTTGGAACGTCTCTTGCTGTTGTGAAGTTATTGGTAGATGTTGTGCAATCATTTTTCTTCGACAATAGCCTGATTCATTGCTATAATCCCTTGCTGGGGCATGCCAGATACCTGTGGATACAAAGGTGTTGCTGCTGGTTGTGGAAGGTATAATAGATTGAATACGTTTCGACATCTGGCACAGGCAACCATTAGGTCTCCATGGAATCGAGGTAGAAGAGGAGTTTGCTGACAAGTAGGACAAATGTATGCCGACCGAATTTGGTATAGCTGAGTACCAGCGGTGGCATACATTTTGGTATAGATTGGGAGTAGGAGCTTTTATAAGGAAACAATTTGGTCAATATTCAAGGCAGGGCGTTCGGGGCACCCGACTTATATATGAGTATTCATGCCTCTAGGCTAGACTTCCACCATGGGTGTAATGTCCTTAAGGCCAATCAATCCGGTTGAAAGGAATTGAGTCATTGAATATTAGGCGCTAAGACGGCTCGTCAACTAATAGTGGGTGGGACTTTGAAAGACGAACCAATAGCCGAGGTAAGAAGTGCTGGAGTAGCTAGCCTAAGAAGGTAAAAAGTCCTCGGTTGACTGCCGTAACCGTGCTATAGTTTATCACGTCTTGCTGAATAGTTAATGCTAGGATCCATGCTAATGCTGCACATAGCCAAAACCGAACCGAACTCTGAAAAGGGTTTAGCTCGGCAAGTACTTCCATTATAGTATAACCAAAGATCAAACCATAGGCCGAATTTAAGTCGACGCTGACAATACCTCTTGTAGTATGAGACGATAACTCAAGATATGCTGAGGTTGAACTTGACTTTTACTTAAATTTAGGAAATTCCTTAGCTCGTAGGCGGTAATGCGAAGTCTTCCCAGGACCGGAAGACACCTCTTTCTCAACCACATCTCTCATTCTTTTTTACCTGGGGGGTCAGATTTAAATAATGCTTAAATGAGGGATTTCCCGTAGACTCAGCAGGCTTTGATAACAGATGAGAATCAGGCTCGATGTTTCACCAAGGCCTCCAGATCTTGTAGCAAAAGAGCTAAATGCAGGTTCTTTGTGCACCCGATCGGATTCTCTTGTACACCGACCTTCAATGGACCCAAATTCTAGCGGCGTAAGTAACTCCGCTGAAGAAATGATGTTTGCCGGAGTATCAATCAGCAGCTCAGTCGTCGGGACTGGTAACTGGGTACTAGTGTTATTGTGATGCGATAGATTCCATATCTTATCCTTGCCAGTTCTACTAACCCAGAGTATACGCTTATAACATGCCACTGTTCATCATAGATCTCATTGAACCTTCTTACCACTGTTTTGCGCAGTGTCAATATCTTATTGCGATGGACTTTGAAGCTTGTCAGGGCCACCAAGACGCAGTTGAGCACTGCATCGAAGTGGAAGCTATTTACCACAAACAAATCAAAGTTCAAGTCAATTCATCAAACTAACCGCGAGATGTCGCTTGATAAAGGCTTGAAACTACTCTTATGTCTTGAAGGTGTGGATTACACTTTACCTAGAATATTTACAATTAGTATGAAAGATATATTAGTACTCAAATTACTCTATGAAAACTCTACGGAAGTTTCAAGATCTCTGATTTTATCTAGTACTGTAGTATGTTGACATCTAGGGGCGTGACCGCTGGGTCACGTGACCTGATAGAACGTAAACACCGTGAAATCACATAAATAGTTCCTTACTTAACTAAATTAATAATTATTAAAGACTTTATACCTTTTTCCCGTATAACTACTTACTTCAATAGGTTATAAACCTAGTTCAGGTTTAAAATCTTCTTTTAATCTTTTCTCTCTCTTTTTCTTCCTTTTCAGTATAGAAAATATATTATATACTATTTAATATATCTACTAATCAGAATCCTTATTTATTATCGAAAACAGTCTCTTTCTAAGTATCAAGTATATTAACCATCTTAATCAGCTAATAACACGCGAGATTAAAAAAATAAAGTAAGTATAGAGGTACTATAGAACAATAAACTATTAATATTATTAAATTACTAGTCTTATCAGGCGCGGATAACTACTAGATATAGAGTAAAATATTATAGATATATTTTTATTTCTAAAACTTCTGAAAAATTATCTCTAAAATTATTAAAAAACTAGTTAAATTAACTCCTCCTACTTTAGTATATTAAATATATAATAGTTTATACTAAAAGTTCTCAAGTAATATTAATATAACTATATTTAATAAAATATATAAATAATTTAAAAAACAGTTCAGCGTATAAAAAAAAAATAATAAAAAAATTTATAAAGTAATCTACATAGTTTTAATACTAGAAATTTATTATAAAATAATTAATCTTACCAGTACTAAAAAAATATAAAATAAGTTAAAGAAATATTATAATATTATTTTCTCTATATAATTCTTTAAAAAACTCTAAATTACTATATTTTTTTACTACAATAATTATAAGAATATAAATAAATATATTATAAAAATATTATAAGCTTTAAATAAGTTTTTATATAATCTAAAAATAAATAAAAAATTTTCTAAATTAATATATATACAGTTTTTACTCTGTAATCTAAAAAAATACTAGAATATATTTCTTATTTTCTATATTAACTTTTATTTTAATAAGAAAAAAACTATATAAAATAATATTACCTAAGTCCTTATATAAAAGAAGATATATTTCTAGTTTAATTTTATAAATATAAATTTTACTAAAGTACTAAAAGAAAAAAAATAGAATAATATTAATAATAAAAATAAAAAGAGTAAAAATATCTTATTTAAGAAAAATAACTCTAAAAAAAAAATTCTCTAAGAAATCTATAAGAACTAGATCTATAATTATTATAATAAAATAAATTATAAATTATTTAACTACTAGAAGTTATATTCTAAACTAAAAATATTAAAAATAATACTAAAAAATATTAAAATAAATACTGTAAAAAATAAGCTAGAAATTATAATCTTAATATTTATAATAATAGAAAATAATATAATTAATAATTTTATTAATCTTATATCTTAACAGAGAATCAGTTTTATTAAATATAATACTATAATTATATATCTTAAATATAAAAAAAAATAAATTATTAATTCTAGTTCTATTAAGTATCTTATTAGAAGTATAAATAACTTTATATCTAATATTATTAAACTATATAAATAAGAAATTAGAACTATTATAAATAAAATAATTTACTTAGAAAATATAAGAGATATAAAGTTAAAGCTAATTTATAAAACTAGAAGATTCTATACTATTATATTTATAAATATATTATATATACCTAATATCAAGATTAATTTACTTAGTATAATATATTTTATTAAATATAGTTTAGTAATATTACTTTTTTCTATTAAAATAATTATTTATAAAATCTTTAATAAAGAGATTATTAGCTAAAATAATATTATTAGAAATTAGTATATTCTATACCTTAACTATAATTTATATATAAAGAAGATTACTAGTAATAAAATTATAAATTTATTTATCTTTATAAATAAAACTAAAGTTATAGAAAATATTATTAAACCTAATACTATAATTCTATTAGTAGAAATAATTATTTAAATAGTTATTTACTATTTTTATATATATAAAAATCTCTACAAGAAATATACTGTAAATATAAATAAAAATTATATTAATTTAATTATCTAATACTATTATCTAGTCTACCTCTTTATTATAAATTATATATACTTTTTAAAAATAATAAATAAAATAGATATTAAAGGTTTTACTATACTAAAATACTTATATTAAATATATTATTTTATTAATACTATAATATACTAGAGATATATTTAAATAACTCCTCTAGAATAATATAAATAATATATATTCTTTAATATCAGAAAAGAGTATATTAATATACTTATAAATAAAAAATCTAATATATATTATTAAATATTTTTTATTAATATATATAACAGCTAGATTAATATTTATTTTTTAAAGTAAAAAAAAAATACTATATTAAAATTAAAACTGTTTATTAAAAAAATAAACTATATATCTTATAAAATTAAGATTTTATACTCTGATAATACACCTAAATTCTAAAAAAAAAAAATTTTTACTTAAATATACTATAAAGATATTAAATAAAAGTTTATAATTCTATATATATATAATCAGAATATATTAATAAAATATATTAATCTTATTATTTTAACTTATATTTATATAGTTCTTTATAATTAAAATCTTAATCAGGATCTCTAGAACAAAATTATAAAAAAAATAATATTTCTTAAAAACTTATTACTAATTTATAATAAAATAATTATTATATAGAAATTATATAATAAAAAATATTTAAATTTATTAAATCTTTATATTTTTAACTACTACAGTATTATAATAATTCCTAAAAAAATCAGAAATAAAAATAGAATTCTAAAAATATAGTTATATAATTTATTAGTATATTTTCTTAATTATATAAACTTTATAAAGTAATATAAAATTCTAGATATTAAAAATAATAAAATTCTTATTATTAGAGATATATATTTTAATAAAAAAACTAATCTAAAACTATATAAATTACTAGATAATAATTATAACTAGTATTATATTTCTACTCTAGTTATTTTATTAATTTATAATCTAAATAAGTATATCTTAGATAATAATTCCAGTAATAAGAAAATTATTTAAATATTAAAATATTAATATAATCTAGTAACTTTAAAATACTATTTAATTAATAAAAATAGTCTATTTATACTTTTTATTTATATTAATAATTACAGAATAAAATATAATAATCTAATTACTTCTTTTATAAAAAATCTTTTAAAGTAAAAGAAGTTCTATATTCTGTATTTCTTAAAGCAGACTCTTATAACTAGTAATATTAAAAAAAATAATAATTATAATTATATTATTAAATTAGCTATATATAAATAAATTATAGAGTTACTAAAAGCCTTATAGTAATATATAATAATAATAAAAAAATTTTCTATACTAATAATAAAAAATATCTAGAAACTTATTAATCTGTTTTATAGATATAAGATAATCTCTAGATATTAAATATATAAAATTAAACTTAATATAAATAATAAGATTTACTACTTTAAAATTTATTATATAATATATAGTTTTCTATAGATTTATAATATTAATTATAATCTTATATTTATCCTAACAGCTAAAATAGTAATAATAAGAATATTCTTTATTTTTATAGTAGTTCTTAGTTATATCTATAAATAAAAAAACATCAAGTAAACCTTTCTCTACGGAAAATTTCATGATAATAAAGAAATTTATATAATCTAATTAATCAACTTTAATAATAATATAATTAAGATATATAAATTATTTCTATTTATTTATAATTTAAAATAATTTATCAAAAACTAGTTTTACAAGTTCTTTAAAATAATTATAAATATTAGAATAACTCTTTTCTAAATAGATAAATATCTTTTTATTAGGAAATACAGAGAACTAATAATTCTATATATAAATAATATCTAAATAACTATTTTTATTAAATATTTTATTAATATAGTTTATAAAGACTTTTTTAAATATTTTATAATTACTAATTTCAGTAAGGTAGTATAGTATCTTAGTATAAAAATTAAATATAATAATAGTATAGTTTATCTCTTTTAAAATATATTTTTTTATTAAATTATTACAGCAGCAGATCCTGATAGTAAAAAGATTTATAAAATATTAATTAATAAAAATATTAAATTTATAAAAAACTAGAAATAAGCAGCTTAGAATAATATTAAAAATTACTAAGCTAATATTAAAAACTATATATATTTAATAATTTAAATATATTTTAATATAGCCTTTATTATCAGAAAACTTTTTTACTATATAAATAATCTAATTAAATAATATATAAATAACCTCCTCTTCTTATACTATTACTTACGTGGAATTAATAGATATAGAATTACTTATATAATCTATAAATTCTCTAAACTACTTAATTAACTTAGTATAGTAGTTAACTATATTAATACTAATTATACTAAATATCTTAATATATATTATTTAATAACTGGATATATTTTTATATAGATTAATAAACTAATTTTATAGACTTTATATTTATAATCTTATATTATAATATCTATCTGTAAAATAAAATATATAGCTTTATATATAGTAGTAAAAAAAATATACTAGATTATATATATACTAGAAAACATAGGTTTCAGTAGTATATATCTAATAATAATTTATATTAATAATAAAAACATTATTATACTTATTTAGAATAATTAGTTTCACTAGAGAATCAAGTATATTAATATAGTATTTTACTAGATTCACAAGGCTATTTAGTATAATAATATATATCTTATTTATATTAATTTCTCAGAGAATCTTACAAACTTGTTTATTAAACTACTTAAAAATATTAAATTTATTAATCTTATTAAAAAACTAGAAATTATATCTTAATTTAGAGAATATAGCAGAACTTATCTTTAGTTTAATAAACTACTACACTGGTAGTCTATATCAGCTTATAGATTATTATTTCTTACTATCTACTTATTTTTAATATTATAAAAAATCTATATATTACCTATTTAGAAAATTAAGAAGAAATTAATCAGAATTACTGTAAGCTTATTAAGAAGATATATTAATATCTAGGAATATAACCGCTGGGTTACATAACCCGATAGAATATAAATACCATAAAATCACGTAGATAGTTCCTTACTCAACCAAATCAATGATTATCAAAGGCTTTATACCTTTTTCCCGTGTAACCGCTTACTTCAACATAGTATAATATATATAAAGCTACAATCAGACTTGTGGGTGTGCAGAGCCTTCTTATCTTACTCACCGCGTTGAGATGATATTGATATATTATACTGATTAATATGCCGGAGATTAACGCACAACAAATAGTCGCTTATATTTTTAAGCTAATATATGTATTATGTAGTCTTCTGAATGAGAGCCACTTTGCTTCAAGCCAGCTTTTAATCTGTGAATTATTGATTAGTATCTATATTCAGCTCTTTATTTGTTTAATCTCTTACAGGCACAAACTTGAAAAGAGTCCATATAATAACAGTAAAAAGTAGTGATGCCCCTTCCAGTACCAGATATTATTGCCAGTCTGGGTTATCGTCTAGTAAATTTACATTTATACCGAAAAGACTCTAAGTCAAAGGGTAAGCTAATATGATTTGTGTGATTGGGTTAAAATTCCTTGTATCAGCAGAGTAGAAGAATTTACTGAGATAAATATTAATAGCAGAAAAATAAACTGTGGAAGGAATAGTCAGAAAAGTATGTTAGGGATTTTTGAATACTAATTATAATCCAGCTAAGTTGTTTGATATTTGCTGTCTCGCTGATTGAGATCTAGGTAAATTCCTTTGGAAAAATTAGAGGCAGTTAAACAGATTAAGAATATGTGTATAATCTGTAAAAGTTCTCGAACCGCTCGTTTAATCTTAAGCACCTTGGTATTGACTGACTTGTCAAATTTATTGACCTGTGCCTGTAATTGTTTTTTCTGTTCAGAAAAAATAGTGGTGTTTTTGTTAATTGCTTGTCGGAGATCTTTAATATGTTGGCATAAAGCTCTTTGCAGTTTGGTATGTTTTACTCTATTCTGAGTAAGAATCTGGATTATTTTTTGATCTTAGCCCTGTCTCAAAAGTTGGTTATACTGCTGGTAAAATCAGCAATCGTGTACAAAGGTGAGATAGAAAGATTAAATAGAAATAATTATATTTATAGTCGCCTTGATAGTTTCCATCGTACCAGTGCATATATTATTCTATTCCTGACCTAGGTGGTCAATAAAAGTGTTACAGAGATCCACTGGTGTTTAAGGGATTTGACTGTCTGATAATATACTTCTAAAAATATAAAAGTCCCTGTTCGCACTCGACTCCTTATTCTACTTAATACCTGAAAAAGTGGTATGGTGTGAGTTTGATTTAA
Source organism: Aspergillus homomorphus CBS 101889 (assembly GCF_003184865.1). Taxonomy (NCBI): domain Eukaryota; kingdom Fungi; phylum Ascomycota; class Eurotiomycetes; order Eurotiales; family Aspergillaceae; genus Aspergillus; species Aspergillus homomorphus. Next base: position 1,405,584 of record NW_020291887.1, on the reverse strand, counting down.
TATTGATTTTGTCGGCAGGAAAGTAGACTGAGATGTGAGATTCTAAAGGCTTAAATAACAAAGACTTTTGTTTTGAATAATCTTGACAGAAGTAATTGTACCTAATTATTTAGAAAGCAAGCCTAGGCCCTTTTTATGACTATATAGGGTCCCCTCTCCGGAATAGGCTTGAAATATTAGTGATAATATCAAGCAGTGGGCGCTTTTTACTAAAGTTTAGTTTTGATTTTCTTCAATTGATCGACGCCATTCGCCCCCACACTCGGGTGTAGACATAAAGATATGGAACTACTATCTTGCTGTATGAATTCGATTTATTATATAGCCTTGTTGCTGAGATAAAACCAAGCTTCAGCAGATATATTGCTTATATCGGCTTTTTTCTTGAGTAATATCTGAGCAAATACTTTGTTCTTCTCTTTTAAAGTATAATAGAGAGATGTTTTTCCGGTATTGTTTTATAGATTTAAGGAAACTTCCATATTCTTTACATTTAATAGGGCTTTAGTAAATTTTGTATCCTGTATATTACTCAGTAAATAAAGTATATATCTGCTTTTAGAATTAAGCTTATTAATATTATATACTGTCTTGAGAAGTTTATAAACCAGTTTTAAAGCTTCTGGATTATTTAGAAGCTCTCTTTCTTTAATGAGCAGGTGTAATAATAAAGAGTTCTTTTTTTTTAGTATATCCACCACAGTAAGATAACCATTAATTAATGTCTATAATAGTAGTGTTTTAGAAAAGCTTGAGCTAGTGTCTATTTATTTTGTTTTAATAGAGTGTATTTGGGCGTTTATTAGTGGTTTATCACGAATATCAGGATTAGCACTGTGTTCGAGAAGTGCCTGAATTATTGTATAGTTACTATACTCCGCTGACCATAATAATAAGGTTTTATTATTCTTTAGAAGGTCTGGATCTGAGTGGTAGAAAATAATTTTAAGTATTTGGAAAGGATTAAGTCGTTAACCAGACATAAAGCCTTCTAGCTTGTTTTTTATCTTGAATCTAGCCTTGACAAGCCACCAGAAACATATATAACCGTTGACTATTTGTATTGTATTCGCACCCGCTTTTATTATAATATATATAAAAAAGCTGTTATTAGTCTTTGCGGCAAGAAAGAGTGGTGAGTTATTATTTACGTCCTGATGTTCAAGGTTAATTATCTTGTTGTGAAGTAGTTTAACCACTGTACTGTTCTGTGATTACCTGATTGCCTATGCCAGCGGGGTCTGCCCTTCCTGATCTTTAGAGTTAATATCGGCTTGCTGTTGTATCAGATACTGTATGATCTGGGACCGGCCATACTCCGCTGTTAAAGATAAAGGTATTTATTTGTTTATATCCTTGGTGTCTATATTTATGTCTCTCTTAGCTGATAATCTTTTCACTATTTTATCAGAGCCCTGCTTGACTGCCTATGCTAGAGGTATATAACCATGTATATCCGTACAATTAACTTCAGTGTTTTGTTGGAGTAGCTTATCAACCACAGTGATCTGTTTATATTTTGTAGTAAGTAGCAGTGCCGTGCAGTAGTTGTGTTTTTGATACTTATATTCCAAGTCAGTACTAAAGGAAATCAGTAAGTCTACTATTGCTTTTTGGCCTTTGATGATTGTCTATCCTAGAGGAGTGTAGCTGTCCTTGTTCTCGGTATGTATATTAACCTCGGATCTTAAAAGTAGCTCTGTAATCTGAGTGAGTTTGAGCTTCACTGCTAGTATCAATGGTGAAATTCCACCCTAAATTCGATGATTTATACCTGCGTTAGGCACGGCCAGAATATTTTGAACTGTGTTAATTCGCTGTGTATGAATTGCTCGTATTAAAGTGACCTCCATATTATTATTTTTGATACTTGGATTGGCTCCAACACGAAGAAGAAGATTCATGATTTCTGGGTATTGAAATTCTGCGGCTAAGGAAAGTGGTATATGATCTTGTATATCTTGGTGGTTAAGATTTCCTGTATTAAAAGATAACAAGTCTGCAATGATAATATTGGATTTTTTGGAGACTGCCCACATCAGTGGAATCTATCCTTGAAGGTTTTCTTTACTGGCATCTGCTTCATATCTCAGGAGTAGTTTTAATATCTCAGAAAAATTGTTTTCTTTGCCGGTCGGTGTTGCTGCCTATGATAACAGAGTGTAATCTTCTTGATCCTGCAGATTTGGATGCGCTTTGTTGAACAGTAAGATTTTGATATATTTGATCTTATGCAGCTCACAGGTGTAAGAAAGAGCAGTCTGTCCTTTGTTATTACTTATGTCTATTTCGAGTTCTTTAATCTTGATCAGTATTTCTAGTATATTGATATATAAGGGATATTATGCTATAAGTATCAAGGGTGTATCTTCAGATTTGAGAAAGTTCGGGTTAATGTTTCCATTTCCTAGAAAAGTCCGAGGTATGCGATTCTTTTTTGAGTGTTTTTGTTTTAGTGCCTTTTTAAGGACTTCTAGAAATTTATCTTGATCTTAAGAAGTGTTATTTGATGTATTATGTATTCGGTCTTCTTCTGTTATGATTAGAATTCTGAAGCTATAAAATCGATGATGGTCGAAAAGAGAAGTATTCTTAGGGGAGATATATTATTTAAGATAAGTAGTAGGGCTAGAAATGTCATGTGCCTTCCTCATCCGATGTATGTAATTACGCCTTTGGCGTTACCGTCTCCCGTAGCTATATAGATATAGGCAGCTCGGATCCCCCGATCCTCAATGAAACCAGCTTCTTCATCCAACTCGTGTCATACACAGCTTTCCCTTCCTCCCAGGAAGGATGACAGTGGTAGCATGTCCTGGTTCACCCCAGGTGTTGCCTCTAGTTTCTGCGTTAATTCCTGCTCCTGATTAATTCGCATCGTTTCGCCTGTCTCTGCGTCTTCCTGGGTTCCCAGAACGCCTGCATCCCCCTTCGCAATCGCCGGGCGCCCGCGTTGCTCGCTCCTCTCTCCCCTCACCTCTCATCGTTCGTCTGTGGCTGTTTCGGGTCAATCGAATAACGTCATTTCCTCCCTCCTGAATCACATGTCAATTCCATACGATTCCCCTCGATCCCGAGCGATTCCATCGACTCCACGGCTCCTTCCGTATTCAGACACCTACCTCACTTCAAGACGCGAATCTATGCGACTCTGCGCAATTCCGAGCGATTCCACGCGATTCTGCACGTTTCTATCCAGTTCCATTCACTCGCTGCCTCCTTCCGCATTGGGACACTGACCCCGCGTTACCTCCACGTTCCCCGTGTTCCTCGCTCCTCCGAGAACACTTCATTCCTCGCATTTCACCTTCCGTCAAACCGTCATCATAATCATCATCATTTGTCGTTATCGGAACGGTTTTCCTTGATTTGGCGTCATTGAACCGTCATACGGAGCTGTCGTTCGACCCTTCACATGTCCATGACGCGTTTCTGACATGTCGATGTCTGCGAAGCAACTCCGATTGTACGAGCTCGCCCACCAAGTCTGGAACTACCACATCTATTCCACGTCCGAACTCACCCAGCAACTCGACCTTGACACGCTTTGCCGTTCGCAATACATCGCCGAGCGCACCAAGAAGCCCGCGTCGGAGAAAAACGGAGCCTATCCTGTCAACTGGGACCTTCATCGAACAGACCTAAACCGTGACGTTGCTGAGTTCCTACGCCTATCCAAGGGACTCTCGGGCATCCGAGAATACACCGATTGGGTGAAGCGACATCCCTACATCTTGAATCCTGACGAATTCACGCATCCCGCGAAGCCTGTCGGACGCAAGACGCCAAGGTCCAGAGCCAGTTCGGTTGCTTCTGACGTATCGGAAGGTCTAGTGAATCCTCCTGGACCGGTGAATCCTTCTGTTCCCCTCCCCGTCTCTCCTCACTTAGCTGTACCGGGTGAATTCACCTCGACGCCAAGGCAGTCCGCCGTTTCAGGTCTACCGAAGACGCCGATTACCGTCTTACGCACTCGGCCTATCCGAAGCCCGAGCGCCACGAGCACTGTCCAAGACGCCGAGACGACAGCTGTTGAGAATAACAGAGCCGCCGTCGAGACAGAAGACGACATGGCAGGAGCCGGTGTTGATGATGACTATGACGACGTCGGAGAAGGACCCTCCGGTCAAGGCAATACGTCCCATGCCTCCGATATTCATGGATTATTGCTTCAGTTGACGGAAAAGCTTGATAAGCAAGGCAAGAGGTTTAACCAGCAAATCAATGACATCAACGCCCGTCTTGATGTCAATGCACTTCAGGCACGCCGTGATGCGGCTAATCAGCGTCATAGCCTAGGCCCACGGAATGATCGAGCTGGTCGTGACAACGATAACGGTAGCCCGCACCGAGCCGGTCGCAACAACGGTGATCCTCCTCCGTCCGACCCCTCTGGTCCGTCCTCGCGTGAGCCGAGCCCGAGACCGCCGTCCGACCGTGGTAGTCGAAACGGGAATGGGCGTCGCCCTGCAGCTGAAGGCACAGGCGGAGGCTACAATTGGAAGACTGACGAGATCGGATACCTCTGGCCGGACTGTCCTGACGAGAACGTATCCGCGGGATACTACAAGGATGGTCACAAGACGTACTATCAAGACGTCTATCTCTTCACCGATCACATACGCGACATTGTCGACTACAAGGGTGAAGCGATGGTCAAATCCAACATCCAGACTTGTCTCATGGGATCCGCCCTTCGGTGGTACCGATCTGAAGTCACAGATCGTGAGAAGCGGCTGATGCGTGCCCTCAGCCTTGAGGAAGGCTGGCTGAGTGAGCTAGTCAAACGTTTCCGCCCTGATCCCTTCAAGGCCCTCCGAAAGCTCAATACGCTGAAGTACGATTGGGGAAGCATTCGACAAGGACGACTCGTTGACGAGTACGCCCAGGAGATCTTGCTGCATGCTCGAGCAGCTCGAATTAGCAACACCTTCCAGCAATTGTGCATGATATGGGAACGCCTCGATCCTGATTTACGGAACGACATCCCGCGTCCCCGAGAACATACGACTCTGTCACAGTTCCTTCGGGTTCTCGAAGAGCAAATGTTCCAGTGGCAGGACCGTATGGCGAAGCGTGACGACAAACGCAAGGAGCGTTCGGAACGTTCTAGGAAGGACAACAGGAAAGGTAGAGTCAACCAGTCGGCGCCGACCACGTCGCGGCCAAACTGGACCCCCCAAGGACGTCCCCCTCTGCAGCCGATGCAGCAGCCTTACGCGCAGCCTCGATACTTCCAGCAACCGGTGACTCCGATGCCGATGCCCGGACCGTATCAAGTTTCGGCGTATCCGAACAATGCTAACCAGTATCAAAGGCAGTGGAATCCGCAAGCCCAGGCGCCAGCAAACCGTCCCTACGTTCCTCCCGTCCAACAATATGGTGCTCCACAGCCCAAGCCCGCTGTACCTATGGTGAACAATCAGCGTCAGCCGTGGAACCGCCAAGCACGTCAGCCCTTCGTCCCGAGACCTCAGCAACCGCAACAATCGCAGCAGCGAGCCTACGAAGCCGTCATGGAACCGTATGACGTTCCTGGACATGACGAATCCGCGCATTATCAAGACGCGTGTTACGCCTACGACTCGCCCCAGGACGCCGGTTACGGCTACGAAGCGTCCCCGGACGCTGGTTATGCAGATCAGTCCTATGAACCAGCGCCAGACCAGGACGCCAAGATGGCAAGTCAATACGATAGCCCCTCAGACGACAGCAGCGGCGATTCCGATGCTTGGGCTGTCCAACTCGTCGACGGTACTGAGGCTGAGCCTGTCGTCGTCAACTGTAACAATTGTCTTACCGGGTTCGCTTCCAAGAACAAGCTGCATGCGCATTTGCCCTGCGTAAAGCCTCGCGTCTCGTCTGCCCCAGAGATTCCGGATGCTCTGAAGGACAGCAGTGTCATCGTGTCCACCAGGTTCACGGACGTCGATGCTCATTGTCCGGATTACCTGAAGAAACTCCGCAATTCATCTTCCGCGACTGCTAGCGTCGGACTCAACACCACCGAGACTTTAACGTCTATATGCCTCGATTCCGGGTGTTCCGGCACGCTGATGAACGAGCAAGCCGCTAGACAGATCCCGGGCGTCGATATTCGTGAATGCCTAGAACCTCTCGGCATTAAAGGCATCGGTTCAAGACATGAAGCCAAAACGTACGCCACGTTCTGTGTGTATTTTCCTCGAGTGTCGCCTAAGCCGGGACAGCCCCTCTATGGTCGGATTACCATACGAGCCCAGCTAGTTCCCGACATGCAAGGCACTCTCCTTCTCGGAAATGAGGTCATGACACGCGAAGGTGTTGTCATGGATCCCGAGAACGGTATTGGTGTCCTCCGTAGCTGCGAGAGTCTTGTGTTCCCTGTATGCTGTCAGACTCAGAAGCGTATTCCGACTGCGCCGGTCTATACGAAGAGGAATACCACTATTCCAGCGCATTCAAAGGTCCGTGTCCCCATCAAATACAGCGGTGGACGGCCCAAGTTCGATGCGTCGAAGCATGATTCCGGGCGCGACATGATCTTCGACCCCAAGCCGGTTGACAAGGTCGTCTTACATGCGCATCTTGTGGATCACGATTTCGAGTTTGTCGAGATCGCCAACGAGACGTCAGACGCTGTTTGCATCGCCCGTCACACGCAAATCGGTACGGTCGGCGAGTCCGATTATCTCACTGCCTTTGAGGCTTCCCCCGACCTCGCAGATTTCGCCCGTGCCGAAGACGCCGACGTCTCTGAAGATAGTTTCGTGCCGATCACGGAAATCGAGCCCACCGATTATCATAAGTGTGTCGCCCGCGACCTCGCCGATGCCTACGCCATGGCATCCTCCTTGGCTGCCGAGACAGCAGCAGCAGAGCCGAAGCTCGGATTGTCTGAGATGACTAAGGTCTTGCCGAATGGTGTCACCGTGTACGACGACCCCGATGACTCGTGCGCTCCCGAGCTCGAAAAGGTCATCGTTCTGTATGACGTATGGGCCAATGAAGACGGAAGCAATGTCACTGTGGCTAACGTCCCTGAGTCCGAGTGGATGGAAGTCCCTATGCAGACCGGCTGGGAACGCCGTATCCCCAAGCCAAAGGTCTATCGGAGTGGTCCGCAAGACCGAGCCGTCATTGACAAGACGTTCGACTCGCTTCAAAAGCAAGGAAAGCTTCAGCCCACGCGTTCGCACACGCCAGCCGGATGGCCGGTGTTTGTCGTCTGGAAAGACGTGGTCGACCCCATCACCGGAAAGCACGAGCGGAAAGGCAGAGTGGTAATAGACCTCCGTGGTGCTAATAAGGAGGCCATCCCCGACGTCTATCCTGTGCCAAGACAGGAAGACATTCTCAATCTTGTCCGACACTGTCGATATATTACAGTCCTTGACGCGACGAAGTTCTTTTATCAATGGATGGTTCGGAAAGACCATCGCGGACGCCTCGCTGTCATTAGTCATCGAGGTCAGGAAGTCTTCAACGTGGCTATCATGGGGTTCTTGAACAGCGTGCCGTATGTCCAACGGCGCATGGATTTGTTGTTTAAGGACATCGGAGCATTCTGCAAGGCGTACATTGACGACATCGTGATTGCGTCCCTGACACTTGCTGAGCACATCGAACATCTTCATATTGTACTTGGTCGTCTCCAGGATGCGAACATTAAGATCGAGCCTAAGAAAGCCTTCGTCGGTTTTCCGTCGGTTCAATTGTTGGGGCTACGTGTCGACGCCCTAGGGCTGATCACGACTGACGCCAAGCTCGAAGCGCTCAGGTCTCTGGTCTTTCCCGAAACCCTCGCCGATCTTGAGCACTATCTCGGTGTCGCCGGTTGTTTCCGACATCGGATTGAGCATTTCGCCCAGAAAGCTCGACCGCTCCAAGACCGCAAGACGTTGATGCTCCGTGGAGGTCCTACCAAAGGACACCAGCGCAAGACGTTCGCCGCCAGTTCCCGCATCGACCCAACCGAGGATGAGTTGGAGTCGTTCCGCGTCTTACAGTCCGACCTGACGAGTGCAACTGTCCTTGTGCACTTCGACCCTGATGAGCAAGCCTATGTCGACCTCGACGCGAGCCGAAAGGGTCATGGTGTTATGATGTATCATGCCCCTGGACACGAGCTTCCCAGGGACGGAAAGCCCGTTCCTCCACCCCGCACGAAGGTCAAACCGGTCCTGTTCTTGAGCCGTCTGCTTAAGCCAGCCGAGACACGGTACTGGCCTACGGAACTCGAGGTCTCTTGTCTGGTTTGGACGCTGCACAAGATCAGACACATGGTCGAGTCAGCGACGAAGCCCGTCATCGTGTTTACGGACCATGCGTCCACGGTTGGTCTTTCCACGCAAGGCTCCCTTAACACCGTGGCTGTTGAGAAGCTCAATTTGCGTCTTGTCCGAGCGAGTCAGTACATCCAGCAGTTTCGTCTCCGCGTCTGCCATCGCCCCGGTATAACCAATGTCGTGGCGGACGGTTTGTCTCGATTGCCTCGCAAGGGCGGCAACCCTTCCCAGGATGACGTCGATCTCGACACGGAAACTGCGTTCCTGTCTGCTTTCCCTGCGGAAATCGACAATGGCGTCATTGTATCCCTGCATTTGTCCGAGGACTTCAAGGCTCGCGTACGCCAAGGATACGCGGATGATGCCCGCGCATCCGAGATCCTCACCGTTCTGCGATCCAATCGGGATTCCGACAACCCGGCGATCCTTCCTTACACCGAAGACGACGGCCTCCTTTATATGATCAAGCACGTCGTCCATCCTGGCGGCCGGAATGACGCCAACGTTATTACGGAAGAGCCTTGGCTATACGTGCCCCGCAGTCTCGCAAAAGACGTCTTCCTCATGGTACACGACGAACAACACCACCAAGGCTTCGAGAAATGCCTCGCCGCGCTCGACGGCATCGTCATGTACAAGGGAAGGAAGCTCCTACGCGAATACCTGTCTCACTGCGAATCCTGCCTACTGAACAAGGTCCCGCGACATCGACCGTACGGAGACTTGCAACCCATCGTCCCGCCTTCCGTCCCGTTCCATACCATTACCATGGATTTCGTCACTGACTTGCCGGATGCCGGCACTGAGCGTTTCAATTTCCTCCTTGTCCTCGTTGATAAATTCACAAAACGAGTCGGTTTGGCCCCAGGGAAAGCGACCTGGACTGCCCAAGAGTGGGGTTCATGCCTCCTCCGATACCTTCAAGGACATGATTGGGGAATGCCGAACACCTTCATCACTGACCGCGATCCGTTGTTCACGTCCGATTTTATGAAAGGACTCCATCAGGGTTTGCAGTCCGCATGGCACTTCGCCACGGCATACCATCCTCAGACGGACGGACAGACAGAGCGCACTATCCAGACAATCGAAATCATGATACGCCACACGACGTGCAAGACGAACGGTACCGAATGGCTCGCATTGCTTCCCTCTGTCGTCGCCTGCATCAATGGCTCCGTCCATGCGTCCACCGGACAGACACCACACATGCTCATGTACGGCATCGAGCTCCGACAGCCGTGGCACCTGTTGAAGACGCTTCCGGGTAATCCGTATCCGCGTCAGGACTTCGCGTCTCCAAGGATCGACGCCGAGGACGCCGTCAAATACGCCGCCATGCATCACAAGCACATGTATGATCGGAATCACCGACCCGTCACATTTGACGTCGACGACGAAGTCCTGCTTCGGCTGCACCGAGGATACAACCTTCCATTGTCCCGAAAACTCCCCCGCAAGCTGCAGTCACGTTTCTCGGGTCCGCATCGCGTCCTGGAACGCGTCGGGCGTGCCGCCTACCGCCTGAACTTCCCCCCTGCGTGGAAAGTCCACCCGGTCGTCTCGGTAGCACAGCTCGAGAAATACATGCCCGGCATTGACCCTTTCGGTCGCCGCCGCGAACCCCCTCGCCCTGTCGAAGAAGACGGACTCGAGGACCACTACGAAATCGACCGCATCCTCGACAAGCGTATTACGAGACACGGCCGGGGACCCCTTCACGCCGAGTACCTTATTCGATACGTCGACCTCGGCCCGGAACATGATGAATGGGTATGCGAAGCGCACATCAACGCCGACGAGATGATCGCTGCATTCGAGCGCGACAATGTGGACTAACGCGGGTTTCCCGTCTTTCGTATACTGCATTTGTACCCTGTCATCTTACCTCTACATGACGAGGACGTCATTAATTTTGAACCCCCCACTGTCATGTGCCTTCCTCATCCGATGTATGTAATTACGCCTTTGGCGTTACCGTCTCCCGTAGCTATATAGATATAGGCAGCTCGGATCCCCCGATCCTCAATGAAACCAGCTTCTTCATCCAACTCGTGTCATACACAGCTTTCCCTTCCTCCCAGGAAGGATGACAAGAAAGGATTATATTATACAAGGCTGAGAGGGGCTATGTGTAGAGCGGCTGTAATTATAGTAAAAGATTTTATAATATATTTTATACAGCACGATTTTTTGCAATTCACCTGATATAGGATATGAATTAAATGTTCAAGGTTCAGTGTAATACTTGTGATATCTGGATTGAATTCTGGAACCGACATATTGCTGACCTCGATTTTGTCAAATGTTGTGTAAACAGCCGGTCAGGATGTAGGAAATAGACCAGTCTATCAAATAGGAAGAGGGGACATTTTTTCTGACCCAGCAAGGCTGAAACCACTATTTGTATGAAAGATTGATACTATTCTCCTGTTAAGCAAACATCCAAATATTATTGGATTCGCTGTGTCCTTAAAACATATACCTAAATCATGTCTGGATGAATGGCTTGGCTCCAATTTCTGATTTAAAATGTTTGACCATCGATACATTATCTTGTTGACTCCAAATCTTTATAAAGGATTGAGGTAGGGCGATTTTTGCGTCAAGTTTATGGGGTTTCTAAGCTGTCTCTTTAATTCACGTTCTTTATTGCCGGGATGGGGGAATAGGATTGATTACGTGGCAGCTAGACCTAAAGTAGATAATCTCGAGTCAGTTTTGTGGCTTAGCAATTCCAGCACACTATTACAAACCAATCATCATTGCTACACAGAATTGAAGTGGATAACAAAGTTTCAACGGGTGAGATTGCTGAACGTTGCGCGACCGGGTGATTACTCACCCATTCTTAAAAGTTACTTACCCTAAGTCACCCCCGGTCGTGCGACCGTAAAGCGGCCTCACCCGCTAGCTCACCCGAGCGGCACCCACCCGCCTTCTGGCCGCGTTCAAGCCACACGCCGGGAGGTTAGTAGTTGGGTGGGTGACCACCAGCGAATCCCTTCTGTTGTATGTCTTTTTTATTGGATTTTACTCATATCTGCCGGACTGGTATATCTTCTTCGCCTTATCCCAGCTTTGGATGGTAGTACTGAAAGGCCGGATATGGGATTGTAGATAGTATCGAATCACGCGGATTGTGTTACAGTCAAATGCTGATTATGCTGAACAAGCTTAAGCTCGAGTTACCCGACTACTCAACGTGCACTTGAGAGCTATGTATACTCAAGGATCAGGCAGCCAATCGAAGATAAACCCAGGCACAATCGAGTCGACTACATAACTCGTTATAAAAACCTTGCTCGGCCATCTTTAATTATAGACCAGGGCAATGGCAAGCTCGTAGCTAATCTGTCATCAGGTAACCCGGAATCATCTTCCGCCCTTTGCCCCCCACCCAAACACACAACCACACACACCCACACACTCACCGCAGAAAGACTGAGACCGAAACAGAGACAGAAAGGTGATTCATGGGCTCCCGTCCGAGGACTGGGAGCCTGGGGTCACCCAGTCCACAGGGTGTACCGGGGAAAGCGAGCGGACCGGGGTGAGAGGGGCGACCGCTAACAAAGCTCTCATATCAGAATCATTTTCGCCCTTACTCGTTGGAGTAGGAAGACTTACCATTGGAAGGCTTGGGGTCGGGCCCTTGTCGGGCCATCCAGGCGTCTGCACTGCTGGTGGGAGTATAGGGCCGTATGTAAAACGCCGGTGGGTGGCTTCAGAATTCACATACATCAGATTCAAATAAGCATCCTCCTTAGCACGATATACACACGAGTGGCGGAGGCATAGAATGGAAACCACAATGATCCAGACCCAGAATCCAACGACGCAGGCAAGGATGAAGGCGCCAGTCATGGCCGATGGCGAGATGTCGAGGACCCCGAAGGCGGCGGAGACGGCATCGGAGACGGCGGCGGCGGGGAGGGATGAAGCGATGGCGTTTGAAGACATTTTGTCAAAGTTCGTGTGATATCGAAGGGTGACAGATTGAGAGATGATGTTTGTCCTACAATGGACCACGGGAGCTACGGCTGCAGTCTATATACTGAATTCTATCTGAGGTTCTGGGAAAGAGCAGACTGGACGTTTCTTACCTATAAAGGAAAGAGCGGCTGCACACAGAGTAGGTCGCGAATGGAAGGCGTGGAAAACATCCTACACGCGAACTGAGTAAGAGGTGGAAGGAACAGCCTGGCTAAGGCTATCACGCCTGGCTTGGGGCATTCTCGCGGTCGCAGATGAGATTGTCGGAGGAGTGATTGCCATGGAAGAATCTTTGGGGTAGCTGTTAACCTGCCCACGGCGCTGCTTAGTGTGTTCGGTCAGGAACTCTTTCAGCTACAATACCGACCGTGATAGTGGGTAGGTAGAATCCACCTGAGTTGAAAAATGAGAACAAACTTGATCGTCTTTAGCATTCTCGCATTGCGCATGAGCAGATGGAATCGCGAGTATAGGATACAACTTTGCGAAACTACCCTCATGAGCCTATCTGTCTTATGACTTCAGCAAGGTTTTCAGCTGGCTCTACAATTATATTCACATTAACGTGATCGGTAAGCGAGTGGCCCATGTAGGCGAGTGGCCCAACTCTGTATTCCATATAAAAGAACCACTATTTAAAGCCAAATATCTCAACAACTATAATACCTAAGAATCTAAGATTTTAATATATAGTAAATAAGTATATTCTTTATACATAAAGTTTTTTCTAGAGACTAAAAATCAATATTTCTTGAGATATTTAGAATTTACTTTAAATTACAAAGATTACAAAAAATACATATGTATTTAGGTAATTAAAGTAATTATATATTATTCTTAAGTAGTATTAGATAATTATAATAGTCTGAAACTTAACTCTAATGTTATAAAAGATATTTATTAGATATGGTTGAGATATTCAGCTTATAAAAATAGGTATTTTCTATGGAATACGGAGTTGGGCCACTCGCCTACATGGGCCACTCGCTTACCGATCACGTTATCCAGAAGGGATAATGACTAAGCATACCATTTAAACTTAGACTACTGACAGGCGTTTTTGACCTAAGTGAATCAAGACCAAGCAATAGCTGGCTTAGTGGGACACTCAATAACCATAAACATACTTCTGCTGCTACCGGCAGTCCAGAAAGAAACATACTATAACATCCCCCTGTCCTTTCATCGTCACCCATTCAATTACCCAGTCACCCAAATGTATAGTTCAGTTCAGAGATCCAAGGCCTGTTGATGGAGGCCAAATTTGGTTTTGCTTATATAGGCCAAAAAGTGCACGCGACAGAGAAACTGAACCCAGCCCAGAAAGCATGCGGGAGAACTGGCGTGGCTATATTTTTCTCTCCATTACGCTCAAGAAATCTTTAGTCTTCAATATCGACTCGGAGCAACCCAGAATAAACGGATAAGTAGGTAGAACTTAAGAGGCTTATCACAGTCTACATTCAACTCTCAGTTGCGGGGAAGCCTTTTGTTCTTGGCTTGTTTGCACCTAGACCCCCACGGCATTATCCACGGGAGCGGCGCTGGAGCAGGCCTAGCTCGTGCGACTTCGCTTACATTTGTGGAGACAAGGGTATAGCTGCCTCTGGGGCAGCTAGGATAGTTCTGCTGATATCAATAATCAGCCCAACCTGGTCTTCTCGAACTCGAACACGTGGGTGGGTCAATGCGATATAGTATCTAGGAAAATCTAGGCATATGCTCGCCAGCTCGGCTAATTGCCTCGGTGGGAGAGCTTGGCGTCTTTGGTCTGCCTGGTACCAAAAGCTTCTAAGCGAGGTGATGATACTATCCAATTATATCCCTTGTCTACTCATCGTGGTATGCTCTCTGCTACTCCTGGCGATGAATTCCAATTAGTAGTATAGAGATTTAGTTGGAGTAATGCTGCCCTTTTAGCAAGCCCTTCTTCATTATATAAACTGCATCATAAGTCTCCAGTAGAATTCCTTACTACCTATCCTTTTCCAGATTCTATCTGTGAACCAGTCAAAATGCCTAGCTTTTTGAAGGCCTTTCACATGAAATCGTTGCTTATACGGGCGCTGACGCTGAATCTACCTCCCTACCCCGAGAGTCCAATTCCTTCCGGGCCCTCACTATCAGATATCGCGACTGCTGCTGCAACAGCTGTGCCCGAGGCGCCCGTCTCTAATGTCCAGGGCCTCGCCTTCGACCGCTTCTACCAACTATGGATGGAGAACACAGTAAATAATCCCTTCAAGCATTATCAGACGAATTCTAATAACTGCCTAGAATTATGGCGACGCAGCAGCCGATGAAAACATGCAATGGCTCGCATCTCAGGGCATCCTACTAACAAACTACTACGGCGTCACACATCCCTCTATGCCCAACTACTGCGCCTCTGTCGGTGGTGACACCTGGGGAATGGACCATGACAACTTCGTCCAGATGCCATCCAACATCTCCACCATTGTTGATCTACTTGACACCAAGGGTATTTCGTGGGGCGAGTATCAAGAACACCTACCCTACGCCGGGTTCCAGGGGTTCAACTTCTCCAATCAGGACACGCAGACAGATGACTACGTCCGGAGACATAACCCCCTCGTTCTGTTTGATTCCGTGGCGAAGAATGACACTCGCGCCCGTCAGATCAAGAACTTCACCAGCTTCGAGATTGACATGAGCAACAAGAAATTGCCACAGTGGGCTTTTATCACGCCAAACGTGACCAACGATGCGCATGACACGAATATCACCTTTGGCGCGAAGTGGGAGCGGTCCTGGGTCGCGGGGCTCCTTAACAATGAATATTTCATGAATAACACGCTCCTTCTCCTTACCTTTGATGAAGACAGCTACGTTGAGAACAATAAAGTCTTTAGCGTACTCCTCGGCGGCGCACTCCCCGAGCAACTAAAGGGAACAACAGACGACACATTCTACACCCACTACTCGAGCATCGCAACCGTTTCTGCAAATTGGGGGCTTCCCTCTTTAGGAAGATGGGACTGCGGCGCTAATATCTTTGAGATTGTCGCTAACAAGACCGGATACGTGAACTATGAGGTGGACACTACCAACTTACGTCTGAACGAGACATATCCCGGTCCTGAAGCGATTGGTTGGATTGGAAAGTACTCGCCCGTCTGGCCTATCCCTGTCACCAATGCTCAGTGCTCAGCTGGTCATGGTGTTTTGGGTTCTGTGCAGACTTTGTTTGGAGATTCCAAGCCAACGTACAACTATACCAGTCCCTATCCATGGGATGCGAAGAATGGGTATAATGACGATGTCACTGCAACACGTCCATCTAATGCCACATTTACCAATTCAACATTGGGAAATGGAGATCACACACTACATACTGGCGCTGCTATGGCTGGCGCTTCTCCCAGTCCTGCGATCATTATCTTGGCTCTGGCGGGCATCCTCCCCTGGCTTCGAATTTGAGCTGGCTGTCACGGCAGGTTCGCTGGCCTGCGTCATCTGTCCCATGGCCTTCCATGAAGCACTGTTTGTTGTTCATAAAAGATCAGACCTCGTGTAATTTGTTTAAGATTACACAAGCTCTCTAACACAGCTAGCGCCTCCTTAAAGTAGCTACTCTACCTTTTGGAAAATATCTACTCCTAGTATAAATAATATTTAGGAAAGTTTATTACTCCTAGCCTAAAGTCTAGATAGTGTATAATCATTATCATAAGGGTATTTCTTGTATACTTTAGGTATATCGCATAATTTTATACGTAATCCTCATCTGCAAATATTTAAAGCTTTAAAAAATCCTGCCTAAGGCTAAGTACTCCCAAGGAATTCAGTGCCTGTGGACATTCACTTGCCTGTGTTGAAAGAGGTCAAAGGCTTAGAGATCTCGGCTCTGGTTTGAAGGTATATATGAATGCCTCATATCCAAGGTCATTCTTGTTTGTTTACTAATTGCCTTTCCTAGTCTTCCAGTTCCGAAGCTCGAATAAAATCGCAGTGATGGGATAAAAGTAGTATCAGGGTACGCTAATCTGGCAATTATGAATTTGCCCTCATTGCACAGTCTACAAGGTCCACTGTTCTTTTCTGGCCATATCAAGTAGTGGTCCAACCCGCCCGATGCCCTCCTATTTATCCGTAATCTTTCCATCTAACTTTCTGCACGTGCTTCCGGACTACTTTGGGCCCCATAAAAAAACAATCCATGAAACCAACATCAACCTTAAAACGCCTGCTAAGATTAACTTAGCTCTAACCAATATCAGTAAGCTAAACATAACAGATGTAATTCAAGCGTTAGTTATCACCCGCCTTCACTAGAAATACACTGCTATAGCCTGTATTATTATATCTAGCCAGTCTTAACTTTAAGGTAATCCCCTATATTAAAACTCTTACTATGAGACCCGGCAGCTAGGGCCAGGCCTACTACTTTTGAAGTATCATAGAACTATACAGGTTCCAGTACCACCCTTTAGAAAATAGAACTTAGCAATAGGAAGAGCCTCTAACTTGTTAGGCTAAATCCATGGACTAATTATAGAAACCCATCTCTAAGCTTAAGTTCCCTAGTAACACACATAATTGCACCACTTGATTATGAGCCAAGCTTCACGCCCACGCCTACTCTCTCACCTAGCGTCTCAGGACATTCGCTAATCTTATAGCTTATTCTTCTCACTTTACTTACTTTGGTAGATGATATTTTTTCCGAATTGTTATTTATTTTAATTATATTTATTTATGGTTTAGTGTCTGTTATCTATAAAGCAGTAATATCCTTGAGGCTTATTCAATTTCTGGCTATGTTTATCAGTGTAGTCAAAGTACGGCTGAGCAGACAGGAAGCCCTATTTCCCACACCCTGTGGTCGTATGTGCCAGGTATAAACTTATGAGAAATTATCTACTGTCAAGCACAGAAAGTACTAGATATTGTATAATCTCCCTCGAGATTTAGATCTTTAAACAAGGTTCGCCAAGTTAATAATTCAACTGCGTTCCTGTGCTGTCAGAATGCGAAGCTCACAGCATGCTCAATAAACGTTGGGATCCTTTCTTGGATAACACGGGTCAGTACAGTCTTCGAATTAGACTGCGGCCAGCCCGGATAATCTCCGGGTAGAAGAACACAGGAATCACCTTCTTTTCGAATGTGCCAGTGATTGGGATATATTTAATTTATTTATATCTGTGAATATTATTATCAACTAATTGATTTTATATACAATCTATTTATCTTTATTATCCTTAATATCTCATAACTTCTTTTATTAGTAGTAAACTTATGATTGATATCTTCAATAATTATTAATTTCAGTATCTATAGTTTGAGTGAGTCTCGGATGAGGGCTGAGCATTCATTTGCTCTATCTCGCTTTCTAAAAATGTCACTGGTCCTATTCCAAGATTCCCTCTGGGAACAACAATAGTACCAGAGATTTGTATTGCGACAAGTCAGCCACTTGTCGTGTCTTAGTGACACGTACCTCTCAAACTGAATTTGCTGCCGCAACTTCATGCTCTGCATGAGTCACCAGGTCCGTGCAAAACTCCACCAAAACTGACAGCTGCTCAACCTCGACGCGTGTCAGATGGCAGGTATCTATGCAGCGGAGGAATGCCGGGGACGATTGTAGGATTTGCAGGCGGGCGTGATTCTGAGGATCGCAGGGGCTGGCGACGACGTTGCAGAATAAATTGAGGTGAGCCGAAAAAAGGTAGAAACATATGAACCTGGTACCAGTGTCAATGCTTGCTTTTCCAAGGCGTGAGTAGCATTTTTTTCAAAGCAACAGCATCGCCATCGAATATGAAAACGCACCAGAACATTTCAGGATTTAAAGCCACCTGCGTGGCCCGCAAGAGTTCTAAAGATGAAACACTGGCTTGAAGGGAGGGTCTGAGACTGGACTCCAAAGCTTCGTGAAAGGTGGCCGTCTCCCCTGCCCAGGACTGGCAGCGATTCACCACCTGGTGGATACATCCCAGGATGTGATGAAACTTCAGATTCAAAAGCAGGAGGTCGATGTCGCGAAGTGAGTTGGTGGGCAGGTTGAGTACATGGATGGTTGGCCGAAAGGACTGAGGGATACTCCGGCGCCATTCCTCCAACTGGTTATCCAAAGAAATGATCGTCTGTAAGAGTTCAACGCTGGATTTGCTGATAGCTTCCGGCGCGTAAAGTGAGATGTAGAGTCGGGAGACGTGCAGGGTGAGATCGGCCATGTAGATGTAGACATCCGCGCGGGGGTCTGCGCCACGAGCAGGGAGGAACCGCGACAGAAATTGGGAAGAGAACTGATACTCGCAGGGCAGGGCAGCAGCAGTAGCGAATTTGGCCAGGATCAGTGGTGGATGACCCGTGCGCAGAAAGATCTCGTTATCGACCATCAAGCTGATCCAAAGCAAATCTCGTAGGACGTCCGGGTATTCAGTCTCAGCATCTAAATTTGATGGCAGGCCTTCGGGTGATGACTCGAAGAAGTGGTTGTTTATAGCCAACTCGGTTAGCTGAGAAGCTATGATGCTGACTGTCTCCCTAGCTTCCAAAAGTGCCCCCAATAAACAATGACATAGAGCCTGTGTGGTGTCTAGGCGTCAGCTTTCTAGGCAATGAGGAGAGATTGAGAACAGGTTACTAGGAGTACATAACGCACCAATAGAAGCGACACTTGAAGCGACTCGAAAGACGACGGGCTGCTTTCGCCATCCGATGATAGGCGTTTTGCCTCCATCAACAGTGCCTTCCCGTCGACTGGGTAAGAGATCTCCTGACTGTGCCCTGCTAGTGAACAGAACGCCACGAAGGCGTAGACTAAGGCATGACTTCTATTGACCACTTCCACGGATTGACTCGGAGAGTGGGAGTAGGCGATCTCTATGGCCCTTGTCATCATGTCTATATTAGGTATTGCGCGCAACAACCCCGTCTTTCTGGTTGCATAGAATGCGACTGACGCTTCTGTGATGAAACGAACGGGTAGCTTTGAAGGGCCGTTTGTTGAAAACGAGAAGGTTGTTGGAGCACCAGAAGAGGACTTTTGCTCGGCCCACGGGGCTCCCATCTGGAGGACGGTGCCCAGGACTTTCGATACTCTGCTATCAGTGTCGAACATTTTGCAAGCGGCACATGACAGCAGCGGGATGGCATCGAGAAACTGTGTGGGTCCTCCATGCTTTCCAAGGGCTTGATCACTATCCACCAGCGTGCCTTGGGGGCTCTCCGTGAACCGCCTCGTAGGCAGGTTCGAGTCGTCATGTGTGTTTTCAGTCTCTGTAACACTGCGTCAACCTGTTACTGCGCAGGAGATTCTGTCATAAGGAAGATAGCATAGCCATACTTTCGGACGTGGATACTTGATCTTCAAGAAGTCGACGCCGATTGCCGCTGGAATGCGTAATCAGTATCCTTCTGCTCTAGGTTTTCACGTTGATTGGCTTTGCGAAGATGATCAATACATAGATGAAGAGCCAGGCGTTCTGGCTTTGATGGGTCTGCGACGAATTCGGGTATAGACGCAGTCCAATCCATGATGTAGACACCAGTCACAGCTCGAGCTTCGGGGAACCTCAACACAGCCGATCTGAACCCATTAATATTGATGTCAAGAGAAGCCCCCCTCCCTCTTCCTGCTCCTTCTGGCATTTGGACGGACCTTGCGCTGATAGCAGGCGTCACAGGAGAAACGTGGCCTCCCGGAGCGTTCATGACCTGGTGTCACAAGCATCTTGAATAAAGTTGATCATATAATTACATCGAAGCGGGTTTGAGGGCAAATGATTGAAGTTTGAAGATTACATAATGACGGTGACAGTAGGTTCATAATCTTCCGTTCCCGGGGGTAAATGTGTTCGAACATACCTACCGCTTGCCGGGGCTAGGCTAGGGTAAAGCTCCACCTCAAGTGTAGATCATTGCCTTGAACCGGTGAATTACAAAAATCAAGCAGACATGCACAGTCCGGGAATTTCCAATGGCAGGCTGTGTACAGAGCCATATATCAGGAGTTATGGAACAATGCTAGGAAGATTAAGTATGATTTATAAATAAATTTGTTCTATAAAATTAGTTATATTTATCTAATTAGTCTGATTTAATAGCTAGAGAGCTCGTGGTATATAATCATAATGCTTAGCTTAAGTTTATTAATTTAATTACTTTCATAGAGTAAGTTTACTAGTCAACTAGCTGTATAATATAATTTATTTATATCATGAAATCTATTGTTGTTCCATAACTTTTGGTACACGGCTCCGTAGCTCGGTGTGGTCCGAAAATAACTCGGTGTAGGCCAAGGCCATTGCGGCGGAATGAGAAAAACGGAGGCGGCTGGTCATCCCGGCTGCCCCCCTGGACAGCAATATACGGAAGGAGAAGATCTTGGATAGGCCAGTAGACCTCATTTTGAGTCTTTACTAAGAGAATTCTTAAACTTACAAAGTATTACTTTCCAATACAACTGTTCTAGCCACACATCTACTGGCCTCAAGTTCCTCTTTCCCTTTCCCAGATTAAATCAAAGAGGTATATGGCTGATGTGATTGTCGCTTTCGCCTGATTTTCACCATGAAAATCCCACTCCGGTGCACGCGGAAGTCGGGTTTAGGCTCGGAATTTGGAGATCATTAAGCTTGCGAAGCAAGTGGGCCTAGAGCTGGGTTGTCCCTTGGAAAGTAGACTACAACAACCGAAAGACGAATAATTCCAGTTGCTTTGCGGGGGCTAGAAAAGCGCTTAGTCATCGGCGCACTAGAATCTCGGATCGCCGAACCGAACCATGCCTTAAATTTTGGCTACTCCTTATACGTAGTAGGCACTGTCTAACACCTCCTGCAAGAAGTCAAACCTCTCTCGTTGTCTCCACCATGTCGCAGATTCTTTCTTCATTTGCCCCACAAATGTATGATGTTTTCCAGGCACGAGGATCAGCCGGGTCTGAATGCCAGACACTCGAAGGCGAGTTTCTAGGTTCTCACTCAGATAAAACGGGATCATGAAGTCATCCGTCCCGTGGACAATCGCATTTGGGGGTCAGCCGGCATGGTTGCTGAGAGCGGGGTCAATCAAATCCCAAATCTCGTGGGATAGGGGGCCAGATACTTTCCAGCACTCGCCCTTCGGCTATGGATCTGAGGGCAAATGGTCGCCAAGCATCTGAAGCTGACGGAGAGTCACCTGGGGCTGCAGATTGCCCTTCCAAGGACATACCACCGCGAAGAGTCGTCTTTACTTGGAAAAGAGGCCCGAGGATCGGTTTATCCAGAGCTGGCGCTTGGTCGAGCTGAGATCGCACCTTCTCGATGGGTTGGTGCCAGAAGTCGTCGGTGCACTCCTTGGCACCGTAGAAGTCTAGAACTGCCAATGGAGGACGCGGCACTCCTTAGCCCTAGATTCCCGGATACACCTTGCATGTTAGTCAGTCAAACTAGTCTGCATACTCAGATCCCCGGCAGATTGTGTATACGTACCAAGGAGAGCGCCAAGTGACCCCCGGAAGACGTCCCCCTAGCTATCCCTTGATTGTAATTGGGCTGACTTAGAGTTCGGTGCGCGTATAGTGCGCTAGCAAGCCCTCCCTCTTGCACCCATTGCAGTGTTGCGCGCGCATCCGCCATAGGACCCTGCAGAACGTTCACTCCCGGGCAGAGGCGATACGCCAGCGAGAGTACAATCCAGCCCCTTTCCAGGCAGTCGTTGATCTGGTCCCAGTGGTTCATCGCCGCATGGTCCAGCACAAATCCGCCCCCGTGGAACATGAGAAGAACAGGACCAAGCTCTCTATCCCCAACCACCGTCAAAGACGGCAGCTGAATGCCGGCCGGGCTAGGAACACCGTCCTGTTCGGTATAGGGTACCCAGAAAGGAGACGCCTAGTGGGATACCACATTTCCTTCCAGGATGATTCAGTCAAAGCGCTTCTCGGGAAAAGTAGCTTCAATAAATTCGCTAGTGTTAGGGCTGACCGGAGATAAGACACCCAATCGGCTCTGTCCTAAGCACGCGCTTGATATCCCACCTTCGTACTGTTGCGACTGCCTCGGAGATTAAGTCGATGATATGCTTCTTAAGCGGAAGGTTCTTCCTTCCGCAGATCCGGCAAGCGGAATCGGCGCTTGTCTTATCGCTTTGGACTTCTCTACCGCCGGTCCAATTCATGTAATACCGTCTGATTGACTGAACCAGACTTCCTTACTAGCATAACGCAGAAAGATACTTCACCATCTTCATCACCTTCAGTGCTCTTTTGCCCACAGAATGTCCGTTCCTCGAGTTTCTCGCCCGTTGGGTCAGCCCAGCTCCTATACTCTGCCCGCTTACGAGTGTGAGGCTCTGAATCTTCCTGGGGGCAAGTCCACCATCCGGGTACTCGCTTCAGCCAAGGAGAACCAAGGGTAGATCTCCACTTTCCACATGGACGGGGTGCTTGTCGACTCTGTCGGGTTTCATCATCATAACGAGGCTCATGACACATCTTTATGTGCACCATAGGGTACATCAAGGTCTGGGTGGGCGATCAACGCCGTACCCTCGCTTCGGGGGACTTCTGCTCTGTGCCGCCAGTGAGTCGTCCCTATTCAATCTTTTTTCTTTCTTTCCTAATCATTTCTCTGGGAATTTGAGGGATAACCGGGCTCTTCCGATCCCAGGTGTCATCCACCGTCCTCTAGTGCTTGGGCCATGAACCAAAACAGTAGGGGTCATCACTCCCGACGACTGGATTGACTTCTTCCGGTGCGTCTCCGACGAGTACATGGGCATCATGGCGGATGAGTTGGATTTCGGGACACGCTGCAGGCTATGATATTAGAGATGTATCTGATCCAGGAGCGCCAGTATGACGTGGTCTTCCATCCCCACCACCAGCCATGCGAGAAACCGGAGTGGATGACCACGGATACAGACATCCCCGATGGAGTGGATTCCTACTATTTGCGCGCCAACACCGGCCCGCGATTCCTTCTAGGGCGGGGGTGCTCTCGCGTCCCTCCATCACCACCTGCCAGACCGCGGGCAAATTTGTCATTACTAGTATCGAGTCCAGTTACTTGTACGGGGCCTCTATTTTGGATCAGTCATTCACTCTGCAGAGCGTCCATCAGGTTTACCATATGCTAGACGGGGCGATCAGTGTGGCTATCGATGGAGAAGTCAACGTCGTTCGAGTGGGCGAGACGAGTTTCATCGCCGCCGGAATCAAGATTCAAATCGCCTTTCTGGAGAAGTATACTCGCTTTTGGGCGCTCGCTAGTGGCGACTGGCTGGAGTCTCCAGTTGAGAACGCCGGAATAACCGTATAAGGGTAACATAATCCCTGATAAACCAGTGGAAGCGGACCAAGGACTTGTGCCCGAGGCTGCAAAGATACTCGACATTATTTGTCAGAGCTATTGAGAGGAAACTAAGCAAATAGAATATGGAGCTTGTTTCTGAACTTCTACAATACGTGTCTGTATTTCCTGCTGGGATTTGTTTAATCGAAGTAAATAATTGATAAAATCAGCACCCACAATGTACCGGTCGCTGTACAAGGTACCGTTCTGTCTGAAGAAAGGTTCATTGCAGATCGTCAACACGTCAGGCAATCTACCGGTAATGGGTTACCCGATATTTCCGGAATCCAGACTGACGAACCGTGGAGAGGTTACAAAAGTGTGGGTGGTGTTCAGCGCTTATTCATCCTCAGTTGATCATTTCGCCGCTGACTAAAGAAAGCGTATCTTCTCGCAAAGCCCTATATAAATGTCAAAGGGAACTTCATCGTCTCTAACACTCCAAGATCAAAACAAATCTCCTCAGACTTTCGCTCCCTTCACAGCAGCTATCATCGTTCACTCTTTCTCCCGAATTTTTTGTTTTTCACCATGAAAACTCACTCCCTTTACCTGGGCCTCGCTGCCCTCAGCACACTTGCCAATGCTGTCTACACCTTTCGTCCTGAGTCTGCAGGTGTGATTGTTGATGTGAGTGTTTTAAGTTGATCTTGAGTAATCACAATCTCTCCAGAGGATCCAGCTGACGGATTTCAACAGTCTCGTCTTCCGGTTCTATTCAATATCTCCGAAGCCCAGACCATCAACAGCAACATCTCCGGCACTGGCTCCTACTGGTCCAGCTCGTACGTGACCGGCGAGAACGGCCGCCAGTATCTGCTCCTGTCCCACACTCTGGGTATTGCCGCATCAGGCAGCGGGTACTACCGTGCCTCGATCATGGATTTGACCAGCATGAGCGGCTACAAGTCCTACGTGGCGACGGGTTCGGCCTCCACCGAGCAGGCGTCTGAGTTCGACTTCGCAGTCGATGGATACGGGTTCGCCGCGCTGACTGACGACAAGTACTCCACAATCCGCACGTGGTCGGATCGCGACGATGTCGTCTTCAACGTCACGTACGAGGCGACCAGCCAGGCCTTGTTCAACGGCGCTGTCGGCCAGTTCATGTACGGCTCTGGGCCCACTCACGAATTCGCCTTGCCCGCCTGCCGCACCACGGGCTCGCTCACCATCGACGGTGAGGTGATTCAGATTGACCCGGCCCAGTCAGTCACCTGGTACGACCGCCAGTGGGGTGAGGGTTCCCCCACCAGCGGAAACTGGACTTGGTTTGAGCTCAACTTCGACGACACCACCACCAAGGCCAGTGTCTGGATGATTGACAACGCCGACCCGTACCGCCGCGATCGCTTTGCCACCGTGCGCACCGATGATGGCGCCGTCAAGTTCTTGCCCGTCTCCTACACCCCGAACTACAGCAAGACCTGGATCTCCAACTCGACCGGGATTGAGTATCCCCTGGAGTGGACCATCGACTTGGCATCGACGGATTCTTGGTTGTTAAGAGTACCGTTGAGGACCAAGAAATGGCCGGAGATTCTAAGGTCGAGACTGCCTACGAGGGTTTTATCACCGTTGCTGGACGTCTTAACAAGCAACCCGTCACTGGTTACGGAATTGTTGAGATGGTCACCGTCGTCTAATCTGACCCTGACGGTCAAAGCTTTCACGGAGCAGAACCGCACTCCAAATTATTAACCCTGGGAGATCAGGGGACAATCGAGCTTTGCAAATGTCTGGCAGTGCTTGGACTGAGTATAGACGTTACTCCTCAGCATGCCTGGTGACTACTGTTCGTATTTGTAGTGGCTCGCGCTGTACGATAGAAGCGTTACCTGTTCCTGTCTTCATCCTGTTATTTTCAGTTCTATGCTACTTCTGTTTACTACTGGTCTTGTTATAGAGGTACATATACAATTTCTATGCCTGGTTTATTTTCCGGTGTGTCTCTTTGCATGGTAAACAGGCATCTCTATTGTATCTGTAGAGCAAGCAGGTCATACCAACAACAGAGACACTCTATAACCCTATAACCTTCCATTCAAGGCCCTTTTCGTAATATTAATTCAATATAAATATACTTTAGATGCCCGGCTCTCTCCCTGATTCATCTTGACCAGATACGCCTCCATAAGCGCCATCTCGCGCGCCTCCAGCTCCCGCCTACCCAACGTCCCGCGCCCAACATCCAGCCCGGTATCGGGGTCCTCGCTCCCAATATAACCAGCCGCCTCCCCTTCAACAACCCCAACAGTCGACGCAAGAGCGCCACACTTCCTAAGCAGCCAGGCACGATGCTCCAACCCATCGCGCCACCGCGATGGCAGAGCCGTGAACCCAAGCAACGCGCCCAACAACGCGCCCGCAACACAAGCATTCGTATCGGCATCGCCGCCGTGCATCACCAGCTCGGTGATAATCTCCTCGCAAATGCCCATCTCCGTCCCATCCCCATTACCATCCCCCTCACACCTCCCGGCCCCCCTCATTCCCCCGATCCCTCAGCAGCGAGCACATTCCCAACCTCAAAGCACAAACCCCCGCCCCCAGAGCCCTAAACACATACCCCATCCTCAGCGCATCATCAAGCACCAACTCCCCAAACCTACGCACAGAAACATACCTCGCGACCTTCACCCGATCCAACACAACCCCATCATAGAACTCGGGAGACTGCACCTCCAACCACCGCTCCACCCACCCAGCCACGCGCTCCACCAACGCAACCACATCCGTTTCTGCCCGCACCTCTCCGCGCAACAACCCCCTCACCAGCGCCGTGACAAGACAACAAGAGACTAGGCATCGCGCGGATCAGCGTGCGTGACGAGTGAGACTTCCGCTGCGGTGCGGAAGGTTTCCTCGACTGAGAGGCCGAGACAGAAGATTCCGAGGGGGTGCGTGCGCATGAGGGAGCCGTTTGGGGCGGCGGTGTGGTTGGTGGTTGTTGACCAGTGAGTGTATGCTGTGGGTTTTGGGTTCAGGGTGTAGGTGGGTTTGTTTATTTCCTGTCATAGTGTATTTCAGTATGCTATAGTGACGGATGGCAGGAGTGGATAGTGGGAACAGAGGGGAAGGGAATGTACACTACCGACTAATCGCCCCAGTCCCAGCGGAAGCCGGTCAAGACACGCAGCCCTGGCTCGCTCCAGTGGCGGAGGCGGAGGGCGAAGTCCTCTGGGGAGAGTACGATCCCATTGCTGTGTAGGTAGGAGAGGATTGGGAGGAGGGCGTGGTCTGTGTCGTCTGTCCCGCATTGCTTTATTCCATTCCATTCTTAGATGGTGAGGTTGAAGAGAGGTGGATGTGAACTCACTGGTGTGAATTTATCTGATTCGTGGGGTTGGAGCTCTGTTGGCCTTCTCATATACACCATCCAGAGAGATAGAGGGGAATCAAACTCCGATGACCATCATTCCGCAACGCGGTCGCAGGCTCAACGAGCTGGAATCGTCCGCTCGGATAGGGTTGTTGGCTTTGGTCGCGGGAGGGGAACTCTATCTCATCGTACCTGAGGGGGTCAGAGTCACACTCGTGATAACTGGGACATTTTGGAGGAATGCCCACCGATATACAGCCCAATCGCATCCCCCAGCGCGGACCCGAAGATCGTCCCCTGCAGTTTATCGAGGACGGTTTGGCGCACGAATGGGTGGAGGTT
This sequence comes from Aspergillus homomorphus CBS 101889, assembly GCF_003184865.1. Taxonomy (NCBI): domain Eukaryota; kingdom Fungi; phylum Ascomycota; class Eurotiomycetes; order Eurotiales; family Aspergillaceae; genus Aspergillus; species Aspergillus homomorphus. The sequence continues at coordinate 1,378,348 of NW_020291887.1, read as the reverse complement.
GAGGAAGGCGAGGTCGGGAGGGGTTCCATTCTGCACGTTGTTGTAGAGACTAGCAGTTTACGAGGGAGGGGGAGTAGAAGTGGAGGAGAAAAGATATGGCTGGGTTTTGATGTCTCAAATAATGTGGCGCTGTGGCTTTCGTATTCCCTTTGTTGATGTAGAGGGGAGGGGAGGCAGTGCAGGGTGTTTAAGGTTGTGGCAGATGGTCGATACATCTCATCACAAGAAAAGAGCATAAATTTGCAGGGATTACTTACTGGAGATAGAGATAACCTGTTAGCTGCACCGAATGGTCTATAATGGCTGTCTACGCTCTACCTGCAATGCCTATCCTGGAGGCGTGACAAGATCAGCACTCACCAGGAATAACTCCAGTCAAGGCCTACAAAGAACAAAGATTGAACAGAATGGATATCTAAAGAAAGACCACTGCAAGGCAGTCACAACGCCCGTCTATGTACATATACTGCAGCTCAGTTCTTCTGCTTGCTGAACGACAAGCACCAGTTGCTCCAATCGGTAAAGAACAAAGGCTGGACATGGCACTTGCGACTAAGCAGCTGCGCCTTGCGCGTCTCGCCGTACACATCGACCGCGCGGGCGACATTGGCCTTGTCGTGCGCGACCAGCACCTTGACCACCAAAAGACTGGCCTGGCTACACGACGTCGTATGCATGGGGGGTCCGCTGTGCGTGGCCTCGGTGTGAATGGACTTCAGCAGCTCCCAGACGGGTTCGGGGTCCTCGATGGCGGGGAGGCCGGTGGCGCCCTTGCACTGCTTGGTGTACTCGCGGAGCACCTTGGCGGCCTTGCCGGAGATCTGCTTGACGCTCGTCTTGCGGGTGAGGCGCAGCAGCGGCAGCAGCAGGTCCAGCGCCAGTGGCTTAGAGTGGCACTTCTTGACGTAGATCTCCAGCAGGTCGAGCACGCGGTTCTTGAAGTTGACCATGTTTTCGCGGGCGTCCTTCTTGTCCTGCTTCTGGCCCAGCGCGTCGCGCCGCGCCCGGAACACCTTGACCAGCTGCTCGTCCAGCTCCTCCATCTCGTCGTCGTTCATGTCCGCGTCCGAGTCGGCTTCCGCCTCGTCCATGTCCGCGTCTGCGCGGTGCGTGCCCAACGCCGCCGCCAGCTTGGCCTCGAAAATGGCCTCTTCGTCGTCGTTGCCGGCGTCCTCGTCGTCATCGGAGGGCGACTCGTTGTCATCGTCGGACTCGTCATCCGAGCCATTCGCCTCAACAACCTCGACATCACTGTCCTCTTCGTCATCATCGTCAACATCCATCATATCCGCATCCCCCTCCTCATCCTGCTGGTCGAACATCTCCTGCTGCCCAGCCAGACTCTCCTTTGCCTCCAAGACGGAGGTCAACGAATCCAGCCCGTTCTCGGTGATGCTCTCCGCGAACGCCCCGAAGACCTGCTCGCTCATGCGGCGGAACAGCTGGGATTGCTTGGACGCGAAGCTCAGCAGAATCTCCACCAGCGCATCCGACGCGTCCGTTTCTTCCTCCTCGTCATCGCTGTCATCCTTCTTAGACTTCTTCTTCTTGTCTTTCTTCTTGTCACCGAAGATCCGCGTGTAGCAGAAATCCAGTTCTTCCAGCATAGACGCCGCATCCGCGTCACCGTTGTAAACCTGGAGAATGGTCAACGAATAGAGCAGACGGAAGGCATTGGCGCTAGCCGTGTTGTCCTTCTTTTCCTATTTCCCGAAAATGCATTAGCTAACTTCTAACGTAGAGAATTTTTTCGTGGCGCAACTCACCATGCTCGCCAACTTCTTGAGGGACTTGAATGCATTCTTGACGGCTCCATTGATGGTCTCGTCCATATTGATGATGAACTTTCCGGCTTCCTCGGACTTGGCCAGGTCCCGGATCTTGCGGACCACGGCGTAGGGGACGGTAGCGAACTTAGAGGACACGATGAGACTGTTGATGGAAGAGTTGATGCGGCCGCGGAAGAGCTCCTGGGTCTGCTCAGTGAAAGCCGGGGTGGCCGCATCGCTCTTGAAATAGGCGAACCGCACGAAGATGGAGAGGATCTGCTCGAGGATGCCCTGGGCGGCTTCCTGGTCTTCTTCGGTGCTGGCCGACGCGCGGGCGCGCACGATGGCAAGAAGCAGGTTAGTCAGGAACTGGCGGTTCGCGGCCGCGGCCTTGCTGTCCTTCGTGCCGGGAGATGCCACAAGCGCCTCAAGAAGGGGGACGATCTCCTGCAGCGCCTCAGGGTTGGCCTCGACGACGATCTTCTCCACCGTCTTGGTCTTGGTAGCCTGGTCGAAGGTGACCGAGCCGGACGGGCCCATCAGGCCACGCACCGCGGCCGCGGCGAACGCAGGCTCCTTGGACACGCGGGTCTGGATCGCCTTGGCGGCCTTGACGGCCATGCGATGCAGGTACCGGTCCTCGACGGCCAGCTGGTTCATCAAGCAGCGGACCAGGTTCTTGGTGAACACCTGGGAGGCCACAGGCAGCGGGCTCTCAGAAACCACCTTGACAAACAGCGAGAAACCCCAGTACTTGCGCTCCTCGGACGAAGCCGCCGCAAACAGACCATCTAACAAACACAAAGATTAGCCCTTCCCCGGAATTTCACACACAAGGTAGAACACGGGAGATAAGAAAAAAACTCACTATCAACAACCTCCGTCCAAAACTCTGCAAACCCAAGCCTGGACTTCTTCGCGGCGGTCTCCGCCTCCGCCAAACGACCCAAAACCACATCCCAAGCAAAGTGCAGCTTGGAGCTCCACACACCAGAAGACTTCGCATTAGCACCGGTCGCCTCCACCGCCGCGCCGGAACCCGAAGACGAATCCGACGAATCCTTCATAACCTTGGCCAAGGAATTCCGCTCGCGCGCATCCAACGGATCATCATGCTTCCACACCTTGGCGGGCACTTTAGCGGAGGGGAAGAGATCGCGGGCAGCGAGCCAGACGGAGATGCCCTCGGGGGTCTTGGCCAGGTCGTGGGCGCACAGGCGCTCCAGCGCCGTCTCGACGAAGCTGACTGCATCTACCGCCTCCTGTTTCTTGTCATTCTTCTTCGAAGAAGAAGAAGCAAGTTCAAAAACACAGCGATAAACAACCCACCCGCACTCCTCACGCAACCAGGGCTTCTTCTTGGCGAGCTCAAACACCAAATCCAAAAGCCGGGTCCACTGACCCGCATCAGATTGCGTCGTGCGAAACAAGATCCCGGATTTGATGATAGCTTCTGCGCCGAAGAGACGACCGAAGTAGTGGTCGCGTTGTTCCTGGATGCTGTTATCAGCATCATCAACGCACCCCACAAAAAAAGGTAGACCAAAAGGGAAAAAAAGAACATACCTGCCCCGATTCACCACCCGCAGGATTCGACAAATTCTCCCAAACATCCAACACAGCCGCCACACTTAACCCCCCTTCCTCTTTGGGGGAAGCAGCAGCAAAAACCTGCGCAAGGATCTCCGTCAACGCAATCGAGAACCCCACGCGCGCCGCCTTGCGACTACTGCACAGACCCCGGAATAATCGCTGCAGGGCCTTGCGGACTTGCTCCTCAGTCGGGGATTTGTCCGGCGTGAATTGCGAAACCAGCGCCTGCGCGGCTTTCAGGCGGATCTCGTCCTTCTCGTTGGCTAGGTCCTCGTAGATCTCGACCTGCTTGATGTCCACGTTGAAGGCCTCGCGCCGCCGTTTTTTGGTCGGTGCCGTCGTGGCGCTGGCCGCGTTTGGGGGCGCCATGACTGATTGATGTGTGAGGTGATAGTGGTTCTTACAATGGATTCACTTCCCCTTCTTTTGTGTTTTCTCAATTAAGGCAGAACAAGTATGTTAAGAGTGAGGACTGCCGAGAGAAAAATATGTGAATCTGAAAGAAACACGCCAAAACCTACAACCACTTGACGACGGAGATGTTGTCGGTGCTCCAGTCCGTTCTTGAAAATTTGATGGATGGGACGATCCGCCGGAACGGGTTAGCGCGACCAAGGTCCCCAGGGCGGTGGCCGCTTCTGGCCGCCCGCTGCTTGAGGCATACGGTATGGAGTATAGTAGAGAAGGATATTATAATGATATAGTCTATTGTATTTGTGGTATGGATACTCCTACACCCCTGTGCTCATCATCGAAGGGAGGCCTGCTCCCTCGTCTACCGTCCGTCCTCGTCGACTCTTATTTCAGGCCGAACCCCTCACTGTTCAGCACCGCATCCCAGAGCACCCGCTCCAGCTTGTCCCGAGTCTCATACCGATAGAGGCCCAATTGGTTGAAGCAAGTCCGCGCCGTGGGGAATCGCGACGTATCATCTCCCAGACACGCCAAGCGAATCGACAGACTCGTAGCTCCCATGGCAGGAATGCGGTCACTGCCTGTGATGAACGACAAAATCTTCCGTTGAGACTGTGGTGCCGCCTGGCCGAAGATTTCCCAGAACCAGCGCACCACGGGATCCGTTTCCGGTCGCGGTATCGACCAGTTCTCGTACGTGGCAACTGCCCGGAGCGAGGCCACATCGAGCGCCTCATCCGAGCCTCGCACCAGCAGTTCGATCTCCTCCGGCCGGAAAAGAGACAGCGCGTTGCCTCCGCACACGGTAAAGAACCCCCGCTTGAAGGGCTCAAACTGTCGCGTCACGGCGGTGTCCAGCAGGTGTTGCACGTACAGCTCCACGAATTCCCGGCGATTGGCGTTCGTCACTGGACGGTCCTCGCCTCCGGCACAGAGAGGCACAGACATCGGCTCGCCATACCGATCCACCTGTGCGACAAAGTCATAGCAGAATGTCTCCGTGACATCTCCCTCGAAATCGAGCAGTGCCCGCAGCCCTTTGGCAAGTGCAGGTCGATACTCTGCTAGATCCTCCAGGCTAGCTTTATACACCGATCGAGTGGTCGACCACTGCGGGGCTGCAGCCAAAAGCTTCTTGAATGCAAAGGGCGGAAGGGCTATATCTAGAATGGTCGAGTTGTAGATAGCTAATCCCAATAATACCCCGACTAAGAAGAACTGCTCGGATGACTCGAAGCAGTAAGGGTTAAAGTAGCAATATTGGGAGTCTTCGTCATAGATGAACAACCCTACAGCATATTAGATCAGTTACTCGGCCAAGATTGACAAAAGAAGTGAACATACCGTGATGGGGATCGAAAACCTCCCGGACAAGCAACAAGAACCACTCTTTCCGTAGACCACCCGCATCCACTCCCTCCTCACCGACAAACTCGATACGCAGCCCTTTCTTGATCTCTTCGTGGCTAGAGCCAACGACCTCACTGACTCGGCGAAGGCTGTCCTCCACCAAGCAGTCGCGCCGGACTTTGAAGACCAGGTACTGGCTGATCGCCTTGCGGCTCAAAATGCTGTTGAAGAATGCTTCCCGTGCCTTGACCTCCATCTGACGACGAGCATCGTGCTCCAGGATATGAATCTTGGCCCAGATACTAAGGAAGAAGGGATACTGGCAGAACGAGAATTTGCTCGACTTGGACTCCCAGGCTTCAAAGTCAGCCACAAGGTCTGAATAGTCGAGTAACGTGTTGTAGAAGGAGCTGATTGGTACCATGTGGCCCCGCCGGTCAGGCCGGCCACTCGTGCTCGTCCCTTGTCCGTCAGGCTTGCGAATGACAGTGGCGTTGTTCGCTGTGAAGAGCAACGACATCACCCGAGCGGCAGCGCGAATCTGCCAGTCGTCAGTATAGACCACGGGCTGATCACGGTCGTCCTTGGCCGACTTGTTCGGGCTTCTGCCATTGATGGCGGCATGCAACTCGGCGGGGGTATTGCCAGCTGCGCTAGAAAAGCTGGGTATCAGGCTGTCATCGTGCTGTGCGGTCTCGCTGCGTTTCCGCCCATGCTGTCGAGTCAAGCGATAGGTCACGAAACTGCCCACGATGTCGACAATCTTCTCAAACTGTCCCGTGGGAAAGCGCGAAAACCATGAAACCAAGTAATGATGGCAGTCGTTTGGTAGATTAGCTAACAGACCCATGATCCGTTTGACAATGCCAGAGTGGTGACCGGGTCCTCCGCTTCGCTGGCGATGAGGGAGTTTGGAATCACGAGGAGCTGGTCTCGGGTTGCCGAGTACGGGATGGGAAGGTCTTCTATCACCCCGAGGAGCGGAGGGGGTCAACGTGTATGAGGCCAACGACGGACTGGAGGGATGGATCAATGGGTTCACCAGGAGCATCAGGAGAAATCTGATATCTTCCGGCTTCTTGAGTGGCCGTCGCGGCCGTTTGAGAAGGTTTTCCGTCGCCTTAAGCAGGGTCCGATGCAGGTGCAAGCGCGACTCGGTCACCTCCTTTTCAATCATGGCCAGATCAGCCAAGTCCCACCGGTGAGCGGCCACAATATCCTCATCCGTCCGTAACTCAGTTGGCTTCATCGTCGACCACAGCTCAACCCATGATGAGCCGGCAGTCATAATCAAGTGGTACCATTTTGCGAGCTCCGCCCAGTCGATGCGGGGGCTGCGCGAGGAAACAGCTCTGGACCCCGAGGATCTCTCCCGGTGGTCTTGAGAGTGAGAATGAACAGTGGAATCCACCTCGTTCATCCACCACGATGAGTTTTCTGCTATGTCACCCAGGAGGAGCAGCTTGGCATCCGGCTCACATACATGTTCAGCGGCTGCAGGTGCCACGCTAGTACTCTTGTCCTCTTTCTGCTTGGGAAGACTGCTATTCTCGGTGGTTCGAGGCGCATGCTGCACCGTGGTGAAGGAGCTATTCAAGCAATCACAGCCCTTGAATGAATTTATTATGTAGTCTTCCAGCAGCCTAAAAATATAAGGGCGGCGAGGCAATTCCTTCGCGTCCAGAAGATTTCCCGGGCCAATGTCTCGAGGCGAGCGGTCTCGCCGGGGCAAAGTCTGAGCATCCCGACCCTTCATCGGAGCGCTCTTTCCTTCTCCAAGGGCAGAGTATGGATTCAGATTGGGCTTTGAATAGTTTGGCGGACCGTCTGGCTTTCCTGGTTTGTTGGAGGCCGAGTAACCACGCCCGCGCGAGGCGACCGGCGCCCGAGGGTCACACAAGTACTCGCCCGTCTGTCTAGGCGAATGCGCCAGGTTCTCATCCTGCTCGGTATCGGGGAACTTTTCAGCCTGGCTTCCAGTCGGATTCGCTCGGGGGCCGGTCCCGTGTAGAAGTTGCCGAAGGTATTCTGTCATGCAGTCGTCCAGCAAAGCCTTCGTTCGCTCGAGAGACAAGGGTACTGCTATAGATGGAGTCAGTCAGGGGGATATACCACAAGCCAACGATCGGTGCAATATACCTTTCCGTAGAACCATGGGTGTGCGCGGCTTCCCGTCAGGACCCGAATTGCCGTGACCACCCGGCTTGGCCGTATCCAAGTACGGCTCCAAGTCATTGACCGTCAAGCATTCCGTGCACCGAAACACCTTTAGATCGCGCGGCCACCGCACCGTGCAGTTGCAGGCCATGCATTTGCCCGAGGTCATGGCGCCGGGAGGCGGCGCGCGGTTGCGCGGTGGCGACGTGTTGGGGTCCGGCATGTAGCTTACGAGATCGTCGTCGTCCGAGTCCAGCCCCATTCTCTCATTCTTCTTCCTCGAGATGGACGGGCGCCTCTTCCCCACGGCGGCGGCGAACGCGCCGGCGGCGAACGGCGCAGGAAATGGGTGGCTGATCGAACGGGAGTGCCCTCGCCCGGTTGGAGGTGACGTAGCTGAGAGTCCGGTCATGGCAGCAGACAGGTCGCGAGCATCTTGGACGAACTCGGCAGGAGCGCTCCTCTCGTCATTTATGTGAAACGGGACTAGGGAAGGATAGAGATGTCCGGCAGCTGGATTGGATGACGGGTTACGTGAGAACCGCGACGGCATATGGGCGCATTGGTTTGGGTGATCCTCAGCGATCCGAAGACAGCGGGATACACAGGTTGCGTTCAGGTTCAGAGAGTGGTGGAATTGTTTAGGCGATTATATCGTTTCGGAGGATTGACTGTAATAGTTCAGGGGATGGACGGCGGACCGAGTGACTCGTGCACCAGCGACGGCAACGAGGGGACGATCCTGCCGCAGGACCGTTCTTGAATCGAAGATCAACGCGGTAAATTGGCGAAGTTGGGAAGACAGGAAAGGAGAAAAAAGAAAAAGAAAGGCAGGTCTCCTGGAAGAGGAAAGAAGGACTTGAAAACCGGTTGGATGATTGATGAGGTAAGGTCGGGAGGGAGGTGAGCTTGAACCGGTAAGTTGGGAGGCGGATTGGAGTAATATGTAACGTGAGGGGGTAACGTGAGCATGTACAGTACAGCGGAAGGGACGAAACAGGGCCACACAGTGACGAAGCGAGGAAAGATTGTCGTGTTGGGTAGAATACAAAGTTGGTGTGAGGATGGAAAAGGAGAAGTTATCCCAAGTGATTTTCTGTGAGGAATGAACGGGGAGGGGAGGGGTTCGGAAAGGAGGGGAGGAGGGGGAGAGGGGGAGAAAGAGGGAGAGAGAAAGAGGGGGCGCAATCCATAATAAAGAGAGATGGGCTGCCTGAGGCCAATTGCCCGGAGATCCCGCTTGGGCTTGGGCAGCACAAAATGACAAGGAACCATATTCCATTTTCAATCCTCCATTGCTACCTCAACCCACAACTTAACTGGGTCTACGACGCTACATACACCACACTACCTACCTACCCAGATACGCTGACGTCCATGAATAGACTCGGCCAGTAAGTGCCTTGAAACGCCGGATGGGGAGTTTCAAACAAGAAGACAGACAACAGGCTACAACTTACAGCCAGGTATACTATTTTTAAAGGGGAGGGGGGATCCATCCGACCAGCTCCTTGGAAAAAGCTCTCCCCGGGACTAGTTCCAACTTCCAGCTGTCTGTCCGATGGGGCGCTCGCATCCTGCAATTCAGTGCTCAGCCAGTCCGGTCCAGACATTCGCCGTACATGTCTTAGACCTGTCAATCAACCGGGCTTGCACCGTTACGACGACACGGGATGACGAAGTCGCGGCCTTGGGAAGGCTGGCTACCCCCAAACTTGCCTCAGTGGTCTGTACTCGCTTTACATGTATCTCACGAGGTAGGATTGACTAGTGATGGGCCCATCATGAAACGGATACGAATGAAGTCATCGTGGCCCGTCTCTGATCGTGACAATTAGTGGCGTGTGCACACTGGCTTGGGTCACCAGCTTGTAGATCCTCAATTAGACAGACTGACCTGTCTGTGCACCCCACACTCGCTGCTATCAATCACAGATAGACTGGGGAAGATGCATATCTAGTCCTTCTAGCGTGAGGTTGAGATTCTCGAGAGTTATGAATGATCCAGATGGTGGGACTGCGATCCCCACGTACTGTAGCACTTAGTATCATTGTAGCTAAGAATACTCTCAGATCACCAACCTCAAGCACTCAGAACGAATCTACGGGTCTACACTACGAACCGCCAAAAACAGACTCAAAATCCAAGAAACAAAAGCCATACTTCGTTAAGGGGGAATAAAAAAAAAAAGGTGAACCAGAAGAAAGAATTTTTGCTAACATCCGACCATGAAGATCTGTTGCATTATACTCGCCCCAAGACAGTTCATATTCATGATAGACCTGCACACGAGAGGAACGATTTTAATAGACACAACATCCACGAGCCTATGCGTTTTCCACCACCAGAACCTACACCCCCGCTCAGTAGCCCCCGGGCTACATCTAGCGGTAGCGCCAGTAGCTCTGGGTGTTCTGGAGCTTCCAGGTGTGGCGACGGCCGGCCTTGGTGTTGTTGTAGCGGTGGCCCTTGTTGATACCACGGGACTTCTTGCCGGTGGAGGTGAGACCACGGGACTCGCGGTGCTAGAGGCGAAGTTAGTGAGCCTGGCTCAAGTGCATGTAACTCGAGATCTCGGATAGGACGAACCTTGTGGACGGGGTTACAGATCCAGTTGATGCGGGCATCGCGGCGGATGGCCTTGTGCTGGGGGTCGACGAGGATGACCTCGAAGTACTTGTAGGTGGAGTCCTGGTTGATCCAGTAGGAGTTCAGGACACGCAGGTTGGCGCAGCGGCGGCCAACACGCTCCTCAGCGGTAGCACGGAGAGCGCGCTGGTACTTGAGCTGGTTGACACCCTGGTTGGTGGGCTTGCCTGTACATCAGACGCGAATTAGTCCTCCAATTCTTCACGCACCGAAAATCGCCCTCAACTCCAAGAAAAGATTCTGCATACCGTAGGTGGCACCCTTGGGGACGGGGCGCTTGCGGCCACCGCGTCTCACGCGGATACGGTAGACAACATAGCCCTGCTTGGCCTTGTAGCCGAGACGACGAGCCTTGTCGGGGCGAGAAGGACGGGAAGCACGGTGGATAGCGTTCAGTTGACGGAGCTATATTGATGCACTCTCAGCAAAGTTCAACGAGTGTATAGCAAGACACACAAAAAAATGAAAACTCCTCATCGGAAAGACGAAGTTTCATTTTTTCATTCTTGTGCCACATCCATCATCCGCCGGCGATCAAGGAGAAGAATCTTCACACGGGGTCGTTTTTTTTCTGTCGAGCCGCCCAGCAAAAAACACCTCTCCCCCTTCTCAATCAAGGGAAGAGAGAGATAAGGTGTATTCCTATGGCATTGCACACGAGTAGAAAAAAACAAACCCCCAGTTTCCGGCGGGGGAGATGGTTAAATCATCGACATTTGGGGGGGAATTCTCACCTCCCAGCAACGGACACGCAGCAGGAAGCGAATCACGTCGGACTGCTTCTTCTTCTGGATCTCTTCCACGTACTTGAGGGCACCCATCTGGACGAAGTGAAAAAAAGTCGTTAGTTGGAGAGTCGGATTTTTGTGGATGCTCGGATAGCGATTCTGTCGGTCGCGACGAGATTGCGGGCGAGATTGAGGCTGGAAACGTACCTTGTCGGCGTGGCAGGTCGTCGATTGTCGTCGTTGTCACAACTGAGAAGTTCGAGAAGCAAGATCTCTTCAACGAGCTTGTGTGTGGGACGCTAGAGAATTAGGCGAGCCCCACCCGGGCCAATCGAACGGCTGTGTGGTGTGTATGCCTGAGGCAATAGTGCATGTCACGGGATCCTCACTGAAATCTCTCGTTACTGCCTCAGGCAAGCAGGCAAGAACGACACCTGAGCAGATAATTGGCCAATGACCATTATCAATAATGGAGCAATGCATAGATTGAAATCGAGCCAGATTCTACAGAAAGTGAACGCTCTTCACCTTTACCCATTAAGAAATCCGTGAGCAAAGACAGTGTGTTGTCCCTGTTGTCTGCTAGCAGCCACACGTTGTGCCAAGTTCAATTCAGGCTCTGTATATATTCTGGTATCATACAGCCACGAAGGCACGATTCATCACCAACGCATAAACCTCGAGCCATCACACCACTACTATCTAAAGCCTACACTATACTAGATCCCCCCGCTTCAATCCCAACGAGGTAGTCCAAGTACTTGGAAGGTATGAGTTTGAACTCCAAGATATTGAGCCGAAGAAAGTAGGCACCCCGGTGCTCTTCAATCCAACGAACGCTTACATCGAACACAACCTAGCGGGGCTAACTACCCAATCTTCAAAATGCTCTTGATTCAAACAAGTTGAGTGAAGAGCAATATAAACACTCAGACTATTTCCATACCCAGAATCATATCTCATAAGCCGCTCCTTCACAGTATCCTGAATCCAATTATCATACTCCAAACCACCCAAGTCCCTCTCTCCTCAGTCTCATAAGAATAAACGTAGAATCAATACCCCCACATATCCCCTCCCCCCTTCACCAAATCATCCTCATTCAACACGTGCAACCCCGTCTCCCGCCCCTGCTTCCGCCGCTGCCGCTTAGTGACCATCCGGCTAGGCGTCAGCGGCGTGACAGGCGTGAAGGGCATGTAGGGGCTGTAGGGCGTGGGGACGCCAGTGCGCGGGGCCCCGAGCGGCCGCACCGGCCGCTCCAGCACCGTCAGCTTCGTCGCCGGCGCGCTCTGCAGCGGGTAGGCGTCGCGGAGGGGCAAACTGCGCTGGCCGCCGGGGCCGCCGGCGGGCGGAGTGCCTGGGTTGATCAGGGTCAGCGGGGGTGGGAGGATGCGGGTGGATTTGCGACTTTGAGTTGTGGTAGCTGGGTCGAAGTTGTGCGTGGGGATGCCTCGGGGGAGAGGGAGGGGGAGAGAGGGTTGGTGATCGGGAATTGTGTCGTCTTGGCTGTATTGCTGCTGCTGTTGCTGCTGTTGCTGGTAGGGCTGGTGGTAGTGTGGAGGGTAGTGTTGCTGCGGTGCAGGATGCGTTAATTCTCTGTGCGGTCCTGGTCGCTGCGCACCACCACCACCTGTGGTGTTATTCGTGGTGTTTCTCGACTGCACTTGCGCCGGTAGGGGCGGGACCGGCGGCGGCGGGGGGTTGTAGATCCTTGGCGTCAACGGCGAGTGAGCATACGGATCGTCCTCCTCGTTCTTGTGGGGATCACTGGCAGTGGCATACCCGGGCGAAGTGATCGGGGACGAGATCGACATCTTGCGCAAGGGCAGCGCCAGACGCGGCGAGCGAAGTCTTCCACCACTTGCCCCATTGCTACTTCCACCCTTGGAGGGAGGGCCAGCAGCTACATGCGACAGCGACGTCGATGATTGATCTCGACTGGAGAACAGCGATAGTGAAGACGAGATTCTCGATAACCGAGACGGCGTGCGAGGCGACGTCGGGACCGCGTGCGCCGGAAGAGCAGCAGGCGGGTCGGTGAACGGGTTGCTGGCCACGGAGACGGCCGTGGGCGAGACGTCGTGGGCTCCAGCGACCTTCTTCTGCTCGTCATGCTCCATCACGGCCGCATAGAGCATCTCCAGGTCCGCCTGCGCCTTGCGTCTGTCGGAGGTAACGACGCCCTCGTCGAAGGTCGCCAGGCTGATGCTGCTGCTGGGGTTGGACAGTTGGGACTGCGACTTCTTGTGCGAGCCGCTGTGCTTGCTGAAGGTGCTCCAGGAGCGATTGGCGCGGGTTGTTGCAGTACTGCCGGTGTGATACTCGGGGATCGCTGGAATTGTCCCCGGACCTATTCCACCGGGACTGGGGAGGTGGACGCTTATCGGGGTGATGGGGCTGGGGTCCATGCTCGGTGGTGGTTTCATGGGTTGCAACATTTGCACTTGGAGGGAGTAGTTGGAGGAGAGGACGGCGCGGCGCAGGCGGCGGCCGACGACGAGAAGGAGGCTGAGGAGAAAGATAACACTGAACAGATAGGCCGCGATGATGCCGCCGATCTGAACGGCGAGAAGTGGCTCGTCAAGGGTGAAGCTGGTGTCTCGCTCGGAGAGGGGATCCGATGCTGAACCAGCAGCAGTCGTGGAGAGAAGGGATAGGTAAGAAAGAACCACGATACCACTAGTGCAGGAGAGCATTATCCCAAACAAACCTGGACCAGGAAATTGAGGGTATTTGAAGTGTTCAAGACCAGCGGTGGAGGTTTATGGATCATGTATCGATCATCTTCTTCATGTGGAGTGAAGAGCCGACAAAAACGAAATCGGGAAGGAGACCGCCCATCATGTTTGAGAATCGGCAGGGAACAGGCAATACCATTTATTCGTTGACCGTCCCAAGTGACTGGATGTGATGGCGTGAAGAAATCGAGGAGAGCCAGCAGTGCCAAGGATGTGATGGTGATGGGGATGAGGGCAATCCCCCGCGTTCGTTGGCCGCATACGCGCCCGGCTGCAGGCCCCGGCACATTTAGTGACCAGCTAGTCACATTCGGCGCGAAAGCGTGGGAGTGACTGGCTGTGATGGCCTTGCAGATTATTCTTTTAAACTTTGGCGTTTCCGTGTCGGTCTGAGCTGGTGTCCTGTCATGATAAGGGACTGTAACTGTTGAATCTATTTTGGTGAGGGATGGAGTGGAGCCCTAATCGAAGGCCGGGCAATGGGCTTGAGAGATACGCAAAGCTTAATCAACTACTAGGCAAGGGTCTGGAGCAGGGGAAAAAAAAAAAACGGAATGCCTACTTTTTGCATGAATGGTGGGCTGGAAGTACCTCTAGCTTGAGAGTACTCGGTACCTCACATTCCTTAAATCACTAGTAGCTAGGGGAGTCGTGAATCGGTCGGTAGATAAAATATCGTAATAGCTTTCCTCATGTATCATTACTTTTCCAGTCCGCATCCATCAATCATCAAGAAGATCTTCAAGTAGCAGGACTCTCCCATGAATCCCGCTTGATCTTCATCAAAGCTGACTGCTTGTGTGGGAACGTCACCTCGCCTTCCTTGTAGAAGCCCGCGCGGTGCAGGTATCCAATTAACCTATCAATCCACCTGTTAGCATATCGACCCCTGTTGAAAGAGTCAAGATCGAACATACTTCTCATTGTCTACTCTTGGCTCCAGCATCACCGTCTGCGTCCGTGGGTCTGCCAACCAGCAGTAATGCACCAAGGCACTCAACCAAATAGCCACGCGATGTGGCCCGCGGAACTCTTGTTCGCCCACCAACACATGCAGTCCCCGATCGTAGTTATCTGCGCCCCCCGGGATCAAGGGACCCAGCCGATCCTCCTTAACCCAGTAGATCTCGAAGTAGCCGAACGGTTTACCGTCCCAGCAGCCGATGACGGGGAAGCTGTGCCGACTCCGCAGATTATTGCGGAGAAACTCCTCTTGGTGACTGGCCGGGCCTGCCTCGCCCCAAGCAACGTTGACTCGCGGCTCGTTCATCCATTTGTGCAGCAGATCGACATCAGACGGCCCGGAGACCGGTGTCAACTGTTGATCGAGACTGCTGTTCGATGAACTGTGAGCGTGCTTCGCGCCGATATGATCGGCAGCAGAGCGCCCTAGATAGGGGACGCGGAACGACAGGTACTGCTGTACGCTGGGAATGTAGCGAATGTAGAAAACATCGCCCTGGTGCGGAGGTTTCGGACGGATCGGATGACGAATGCCATTTGTGAAGGTGTACTGTGTCGGTGGTGGAGGGAAATATGTAGGGAGGTGGCTGGTTGATGCGAAGGGGCCCTCGTTCGGAGTATAGTGGGCAGTCTCCTGCCCGGCCGGGTTACTGAGGTACATACTCGCGCGCGACGGCGATGCAACGCGCTGGATGAAGGGCGAACCCGATATCGCAGGCGGGATATTCATCTGGGGAGTCAGAGTGAAGACAAACAGTCTGGGATCGATCTGCCAGAAGCTCCGACGGCTCACGAACATGCGCGCCCACGCCTCCGGATCGTAGGGCTCAGTTCCGACCGACGAGTCCTCCGAGGCGATCAGACCCATGCGCTCCAGCTTCTGCAGCAATGTGCGACCCTTGAAAAAGCCTTCGCGCCGGATGGAGATTCGCCAGTCGCCTTGGGGCCGACCCGTGACAGGAGTTTTGGCGGAGGCATCGGTCGTCAAGTAACGATCGGGCTCGGATTCGTGGAAGTACCACCAGAGCGTCACCCAGAGCATCATGGCGATCTGGCGCGTCGGGGAGCTGACCGGCTTGTACTCGCTGCTGGGCGGGTCGACGATGTAGGAGATGTAGAGCGAGTCGTCGCGCAGAGTGGGCGTCGTAAAGCGGGTGTTCACTACCTGTGCCCCACGCTCTGCCTCAGTCGATCGACGGTCCCGTCCGCGATCTTCCTCCGATCCATCGGCCATTGTCGTATCTGCCTGTTCCACGGGCTTGCTGGTGTTCAGCACAATGCTCCAGCCGGGGAGTACCACATGGTAACCCTGGTTTTTGTCGTTGGACTTGAAGCTGACCCCGCCAAAGACGGGTGACACGGTGAAGGTCTGCCCGTTGGGCAAATGGCACATGTGATGGCGCATGGCGAAAAGCCCGTGAGAACAGCGACCTACATACAGAGAAGAGGATTGAGCAAGAAGGAGAGGGCGAGGAGGAAGGTTAAAAAGTAAATAAAATACAACAAGCACGAGACTGAGGGGAAGCTAAGGCCAACACAAGGATGGTGGGATGATGCGTCGTTGGCTGCCCCTCCCCCCGCTGGCGATCGCGCCGTCGGTGAACGGCCGCTATCAGGCTGGCTGTCGTTCTTGGCCCCGACTGCGATTCCAGTTCAGGGCTGCTGACGGTTTCCCTGCGACATGATCTGGTCTAGATAGAGGCGATCGCGCATGAAGATAGACAGCAGAAGAGGCTCAGACCGAGCTACAATGATGAATTGGGAGTGGAGGAAGAGAGTGCGTGTTGAGAGAAGTTAAGAAAGTGTAGTGAGGGAAAAGAAAGGCGGATTGCCAGGTTGATGTCATCTGCCCGATTACCGCATTTTGCTTCCATTACCGCCCGCATGTCCAATATTACGGCTCTAACCCGGATTGACCAGGCAGAATGGCGGCCTGTGCCTCCTTCCGCCGTATGACAAGCCGCGCATTAGCAATCCGGTCCGTTCTCTATCCACTCGAAGTCTCCAGATCTACTTCACCCCCTCTAGTTTGCCCTGTAAGGTGTCTGAAAAGTCTGCGAGCCACTTCAGTTCAAGCTGCTGACCCCGTTTCTGAATGTATTGACCAGTAGAACACATCGTATAGTCAGCCTGGAAAGTATAATGAGTACCTAATTATTAATATGAAACAGAATAGGAAAAAAAAAAAAAAAAAAAAGGAACCAGGAGAAGAAGAACCGGATTTCGCAAAGTGATACCGAAGAAGTCAAAGTCCGAAGATCTCGGAAATCAACAGTAAAAGTTGAACCGAAGCCGAACATAAGTAGTAGTAAAGCCGAAGCCAAAAACAAGTCGGAAAAATCAACTGTCGAATTGGATATCATTTCGCTAAAATTCCGCAATCGTCGTCCCAATGTTCTTCTCGCGCGCCAATTGAATCAGATCCCCACCGGTCACCAAGTCCATCAATCCCATCCCCACGCTCTTGAAGATGACATTCCCCCGTTCTACCCACTCACGCAGGCTTTTGTGGTCGTCGCTGTCGGCATCCCCATGGGAGCATTCACGCACAATCAACAGCTCGCCAAGTTCGACCACTTGATGCGGCTTGATCCCCGCTTGGATGATCTCTCCCGCCTCCTTGAGAGCCGCGTCGAGACTGTCGACAACGACTACGCCGCTGCGCTTGACGTGTTTGTGGAAGTGTCGATGGCCCGGGGTGTGCACGCTCACTTCGTCGCGAAGCAGGTCCGGCGGCAGTTCGGTCATGTGTGGTTTGTACGATCCAATCGCGCTAATCAGCCGGCCCTTCTGGCGGCCTTCGCGGTCCGTCAAGATCTCGGCCGGGAAGAGCGGGTCGATGGCCGGAGTGCAGCAGAAGATAGCGTCGGCTTTCCGCAGCGCGTCATGCAAAATGCGGGGGTACTCCACGAAGTCGGTACTAACGGCAGAAAATTTCACATCGCCGCGCCAGCTCGAGTTCTCCGGTGCGTAAATATCCCGTAGCAGCTGCGCGGCTCGGTCGAACGATCGGTTGATAATGTAAACGCGCTTGATGTCCGCGCTGCGGAGGACCAGCGCCAGCCGGATGTGCCAGTATGCCTGCTTCCCCGCACCGAACACCACAATGGTCCGCACCCGCTTGCGCTTGTTAAGGGTCATGAGAGAGGTCAGGGCAGTTCGAAAGGGCGTCAGTTCGTGTGCGTTGATCAATCCGAAGGGGAGACTGTTGCCGTCCAGCAGCGTGACGCTTCCCTGCGGGGAGGTATCCCGGGTCCCGGCCCCAGGCCAGGCGCCCATTGTCTTCGATAAGCCGCCCGCGACCGGTTGTTGGTTGACGCAGCCCGCCGCCAGCGACTTGCTGCTACTGCTGCCACTACCACTACCCCCACTGCTGGTCATAGACAAGGAGTTGTTGGTGGAGGTGCCTTCTTGCGATGAGAGGGACAGTTCACTGACGTCGGAGGCAATGGAGGCCATGGATTTCCGCTTATCGACTCGAGAGACACCAGTTCGATCGCTCGGGGAGACTTGAGCCGCGGCGTCAACCGAGCAGCCCACCTGAGCGCTCTTATCTTGTAAAGAAATCACCTTCATGCCCAGTGTCGGGCCAGTGCTCGCGGGCATAAACACGGTGGTGCTGCCATCGGGGCGGGTAATAGCAGTGCGTTGGGGTTGATAGGTGGCGGCACAACCCTTCTCTTGACTGCCGGTCGAATAGTCGCGAAGGGCCCGGGCGAGGTTTTCTTGCAGAGAGACGATCTGATCGCGGGAGAGGGAGAGAAGAAGGGAACGGAGTTGCTCTTGAGAAAGGATGGTGAGGGGCATACTGAGTATGAGTCAGGAAGGGTTAAACTGATAAGGAAGGGAGTCTTCGGTGAGTGTGGAAGGCGGAGGGAGAAGGAGGAGAGGAGAGGAGGAAGAAGAGGAAAGGTGAAAGGGAGGGTCAAAGAAAGAAAAGAATCGAAAAGATAAAGAGATGGGGCCTGGTGCTAATGGAGATGGATGGCCCGGAAGGATTCCAATGATAGATCGACGGATGGATGGAGGGGCAGCCCAGAGCCTGGAGGGGAGGAAGAAACATATTGACACCGGGGCCGGAAGCGGATTGGATCAGCAGTTCCCATAAGTTCTGGGCGGACGGAGGCAATGACGCCAGCCCAGCCGCTGGGCTGACCGAGTCCGGCCTCGGTGATTGGCGTGCATCCGCGAGATCTTCCCAGGGCTCGAGGGAGTTCTGCTTGTCGAGGAGGCGATCAGAGGGAAAATTGCCTCGGAGGATCAATTTCAGTTAACTATATGTATAATTCAGTAACTCTATCCCGGTGAAAGTAGTGGTTGAGAGAGAGGTTGGGCAAATGGAGTAAAGGCCAGACAGAGCCTGTGACAAGACACAGACATCTCCAGGCTCCGGACATCCGCCAAGCCGATTCCCCGGGTCTCTTGGCTGGTCGCGGTCGGGGCCGGCTTGATTGGCCCGCGCAGTGCTATTTCCGGCCTGTCTCCATGGATTCATTGGCTTCAAGTCCATTGTATGCCTTGGCGTGGGAATTAAAGTGGGAAGAAAAGTACGAGTCGCCCAAACAGGCACAGCCACAAATATCCGCTTTCGGGGACTGGTCATTATCACTGGGCAATCAATTGAGCTCATGCATTGTCATCATAACTACTAATAACTAAGTAAGTATACTACCCCATATAACTGATTCAATCAGGCTGTATAGTATATCCATCCATCTGTCCTTCCTTCTTTCTTCCTGCCCTTGATCATTCTGAGACACCAAGATCCATAATAAATACCCAAAAATCATTACCAGAACCTCATGTCCAAAACCTCATGTCCAAAGATAAAAAAAAAAAAAGTAGTACAACCTTAAGAACAGAATCACGATCAACGCCAGCAGAATGCACAAGGTAAAGAGTGTCGGGGTATTGAAAGAACGGTCGTGACGGTAAGTAACACATCAAAGTGCTTTTCGCATGAGAATCATCAAAACAAGAGGGAAAAGAAAAAAAAAACATTAATTAACCAGTCAAGTCACAAAAGACGGATCATCAAGGCCAGCTCAATGAGATCTATACTTAGTGTCGACGACTGCCCATGTACGACCCCGCCGCCGTGGCGAGAAAGCGCGCCACGAACCCGTGACCACCGACCGTGACCGGGTGGGCGGGGCCGTGGGGATGGGCTGTGTGTCCAGAATACCCGACACGCATCTTCTTGCTGGGCTGCGTCGCCCCCAGGCACTCCTCCAGTGGTAATCTATCGCCAAGGAACGATGAGGAGGGACTGCGACCGACATCCATCACCTGCACGGACATAGATTCCTCGAAGCTGTTGATGGAGCTGGAGGTTCGGAGGCTAGCCGGAGTCGCTGCCCGCGAACTGGGCGCCAGGCTGGAGGCCCGCGAGCTCAACGAAGCAGCAGTGTCAGCACGGGTTAGCCCGGGCACTTCCTGCATGCCCGGGGGAGAGCCTGACATCCGGCCGCGAGAGGTAGGGCGCCGGCGGCCAGTCGGGTATGGGTGATAACGGTCGGCCCCAGCCTCCGGAAGGGAGGGGGCTGGAGAGGCACTCTGTGAGCTCGACACGGACGAGACAGAAGAAAGGGATGACAGGGAGACAGATGAGGCAGGGCTGGCAGGTATCATTCGGCGGTCGGCGGGCTGATAAGCTGCATCCACCACTTGTCGGCGAGCATCCAGTTTCTGACGGCGGAGACGCGAGGTCAACAAATCCGTGGAGGAGTGGAAGCGACGCCAGTCTCTAGATTGGCGACGCTCAACTTCACGCTGTTGAAGCTGCTGTTGCTGGTACCGCTGGCGGATCGGGGCCAGAAAGGGCTCCAGGTGCTGCAGCAGGTCCGCTTCAGTGACGCGCGTGTCCCAGTCGAGCAGGAATAGCAGCTGGCGCTCCATGAGGTTAACCTCGGGCAGGGGAAAGGCGAATCCATCGTAGCCCTTGACGGCCGTATACCGGGCCCAGTGCTTGTTCTTCGGGCTCGAGTCGTTCAAGTTCTTGGCCGCAAGGATGAGCGAGGCGAGGAAGATGCGGTGGACGGTGCAGCGCATGCCCTTGGCCACCGGAGGAAGACGGGAGCGCAGTCGAGCCAGATACACTAGCGAGGTCATCAACGTGGGCACCTGAACCTGTGATCGAGCGACTAGGGAAGCGATGAACGTTTCAACCGAGGGGAGCGGTGGTAGCGTCGCATCCATGGGAGGTGTGCTGGGTGGTGTCGGCTGGCCGTGGGCATGTTGTGCCGTCACATGCGGTTCGCAGCGGATGACCTGAGAGGCCTGCTCAGCCAGGTGCGCAACCATCTCCCTCGACACCGGTTGCATGATAAATTCATGCAGGGCGGCCCGTTCAAGATTCACAGTCGTCGTCGCCGTTGCGGCGGAAACCATGTTGGGGGTGCTGTGGGAATATGCTAGGTAGGGGTGAACGGTCATCGTGGGAGACCGTGAGGAGCGGAAGAAAGGGCGGGAACCAGAAACACTATCAAGTTTGGCAAGCAGTCTTGTGAGCTGGAGGTCGTCCAGGATATATTAGAGTCGATGAATGAATGTACGTCAGTCCTGCCAGCAGGAGAGGAATGTGTGGTTGTCGAGTCAACTGTAGTCGGGGAACGATCGCTATGGGGATGCGATGGGTGACTGGGACTGAGACACGCTTTGAGACACCAAGTGGATGCCGGGGAAGATCCAGACCAGCGAAATTCAAGTTGTCTTTGGAAGAGAGTGTGCAAAAGAGAGAGACCGACCGAGACGACAAGACTAATTCTGGTGATGGTGAAACCCCGTTTGGAGAAGGAATGAACTGTTGGCGAGATCGAACAAGAGCACTCAACCACCCAGCGACGAGGGCTTCATATAAGGAACAGCCCTAGGGTGTATGCAGGAGGGGGTGGGCAGAGGCGAGTATGCGCGCAACGAAAAGGCTGGCGCTGCAAGGACGGCGACGCGCAGAGTATGCATGAGGGGGGGGGGGGGGGGGGGGGGGGGGGGGGGATGGAGGGGTGCCCTGGATTTTTTTCTTTTTTTTTTTTTTTTTTTTTTCTGACTGCCCTGAATTGTTACCTTTTTTTATTTTCTTTTTCTTTTTCTTTTCTGCAACACGCTGCAACACCATGTTGGGCATTGGGTGCTGAGTGGTCTTGACCTGCATCGCTCACGCAGGGCCGATCGTCGGGGGTTTGGCGCGCGCGAGCCTGGAGTAGGGCAGTGATTGGAGCAGCCACGAGATGCAGGAATCAAGGGTTGGCAGGTGAGCGCGTCGGCGCCACGATCCTGGTACGCGTGAAGGACAGACTGACTGGTTGACAAGAACTCAAGTTCCTAGGTAATGGGAGGAATGGTCCAGACAGGAGCACCAACGAAGGGCTGTCATTCCAATGAGCTCAAGGGTTTTGCCTTCTCATAACCAGTTGCGGAAACATGTAGAAGTGCCGGCGGGATCAGACGGAGCAATAGAGAGAGAGTAGACTAATTTAGTTGCTACTGCACCTGCCGCCCGTACTTAAGCGCCCGCGCGATGTCTGATGCTGTTATTTTTATCATCCACCCCCCTCAGAACTCCAGGAAACAAGTTATAATTAGAATAATTAGAAACAGTTGTTGACCTTCACTTAACCGCCAGGCTAGTAGCTTAGTATGTATGGCATAGGGACTAAATCGGTATGCATGCATGACTGTCTGAATGTATGGATGAATGCATGGGTGTGTGTATGGACGAATGTATGTATAGATAGATGTGTGTATATTTACATTGTTGGATTGATTGATTGTAAGCACCCCTCATCGTCATCCCCGCGCAGCGCGTCCGGAAACCTTATAAACCCCTACAATGGCCTCCCGGTATCCTGCCTAGGGAGCTGAAACACGGCGCCTACATTCTCTCACTTCCATCCCCACCCACTCCGGTCAAGTTCCGTCCGCGCCATACGGTCGGCCATCCGCAACACTCGAGGTTTGAATTTACTCCTCAATGGAGATGGTGTACTCGGAGACGGTCAACTTGGCGTTGGAGCCAGTGAAGGGCTCGGTACCAGCCTCGAGGGTAGTCAGGTACAGGTCCTTGGACAAACCCTCGTGCTCAATCAGATAGGTGAAGAAGTCATTCAGGTCACCGGAGAAGTCCTCGGTAGTGGACGAAGCGACGAAGCTGTAGACGGTGGTGTCACCGTTGGGGCCGGAGTACAGCTTCCAGTTGACGCCGGCCAGCGTCGGGGTGGCGATGGTCGAGCCAGTCGACGAGATGGGGCCAGCACCGCCCAAGGCACCAAGCCAGACCATAATCTCGTACTTGGAGGAGCCGCTGGGCGATTCGGCCAGGAATGTGTCGTAAGCCACGTCGGCAACGATGTTCGAGCCGGAGTATCTGTCCAGTCAGGTCAGTCACGTTGTCCCCTTCCGTTCGGTGCGAAAAGCCACTTACGACCACTTCCAGGTGGTAGGAATGTTGCAGATGCTCTTCAGCTGCTTGGGCGTGAATTTCAGAGCCGCGTTGGCGTAGCTCTTAACGTTGCTGCTGCCACCAGACCAGGACCAGTTGGTGTGCCAGGCGATCTTGTCGCCACTGTACGAGTCAACACCAGTGCACTGCTTGCCGCTGCCGGAGTCCTGGCCCCAGAGGTCGTTGTACAGGGTGAAGTCACCGGCGGTGACGGATCCCCACTGGTCACAGAAGTCACTGCGGCGCTGGAGGGTAGCAGCCGAGGCCAGAGTGGCGAGGGAAAGGAGGGAAAGCTTCATGTTGGAAAAAAGTAGACGGTTGTTTAAGGAAAGACAATTGGTCGGTTTGTTGGGTTCAATGTACGATCAACGTCCACTGTCCTCGAATATGTGATGCTGATAAGAAGAAATCTTGACATGATGGCAGGTCAACGAGCTGCCTTATATACGATCCCACATGGCACAAATCCCGGAGGGCTCTGTTGAGAAGCCTGTTCGTCTGGGCCGTGGCTTCAATCAATCAAGCAGAAACAACGGGGTGGACTAGTCTCAACCTGGTCAATGAGACCTGAGCAGTCAGCGTGAGTGAAGCTTCTGGCTTCTCATCCCCGCTGGACCCGGTGGACCACGAGGGAGAAGACCGATAGGGTCGAACATCGGGCTTGTTCTTCATTTGAAACGGTCCCACGGGTTGCTCCGTGCAGAGGAGTGGAAAACGTTCGATACATCCAGTTTGATGGAGCACGGCAGAGGAGTCAACGGTGGGTTAGCCCAGGAGAGTCGGTGGATTCGTCACCTTTTCATTTCCCGGGTCCGTTTCGAATTCGATAAGGGGAAAGAAAGGCCGGAGAAATTGACCGGAACAATTCCGCCTTCGCCAAAAAGGGGCGTCATTGAGGCGATCGCAGCGCCTGACCCCAAATCTGCTATTTATATGGACGGAAAAACCGGAAGGAAGAAATTAATTAACGTTCATATCCTATTGATGATGAGGTCCCCGGGGGTTCAGTTCAGAGATGATTCTTGCACGTGTTGGTTGTGGCCAAGCAATGGATCTCTCACCGCTTCCGGAGACGTCGGATGGATGATCGTACAGTAGAATCCAAATAACGTCAACAAGATCAGCAAGGCTTTCAATGTGACAGCACTACGTATTCGCAGGGGATTTGGACATGTCCTGAGGTGCCCCGTTTGAAACCATGTATGCGGCAATAAGGTTCCGGATTGACGTATAGTTAAATTGGCAGTGGACAACATTTCATGTCTAACTCTGAGAGGCTAATTATCCCGTCTCATCGATGAACTACGCATGGATGCATAGATGAGGCAGCCGAGGTAGAACTGACGCACGTCTTCATGTGCATAATGGACTGGGTTCGATGTTGTTGCGCGGAACTGCGATTGAACGTGCCATTGCGTTGAAGTCTGATCTATACTATATATCTGCTGGGAAGTGCAAAGTAGAGTGATATTTACGTGAAGACGGTACACATACTTAGCACAATATATCTTTGTACAAGCATTCTGGCGTTACTAGCTGCAGGCCGCAGAAAATGCTAGCGATAGCTTGACTCCATGCTTCCACCCACTTTGACTTATGACCAAGGTGCAAAGCGTGAGGTCAAATGCTTAGCAATTCCGACCTGCTGAGATTCAGGGGCTCGGCGCACATGCTTTAATATCCATAATCTCCACCTCAGGTTCGATAGGAAGGGACAACCGACACTAGAACGGACCCTAGATGGAGAACACTGGGTCTAGAGCTGGTGTCTAGAAAATGCTTGGGAAGAGCCAAATCCACCGACATCCAGACTGTCCAGGATCTTCAAGTGGTGATGAGAAGGAACAAAAGAGTAGCAACGGTGGTAGGTGCCTGAGCCTCAAGGCTGAGAATTTCCCCTTAGAACATAGTCTGTATTACTAAGCTTATCCCCGGCGTTTGCTGCTATCAGCACTAGTCCCGATCCAGAATACGGCCTCGGAGAAAGAAAAACAATCCATCGGCCCATTCAAACACCATCCATCCATTATACACTCTCTCCCTATCCTCACCCAACACCCTCCACTCTCTCCACTCCACCGGTCAATTGCACTCCGCAGCAATTAACCGTCATCGCCATGCGTGCCATTAGTCTCGCCGTGGCCCTCTTCGCCCTCTTCTCCGGCCTGTACAACTACCTGAACGCCCGCCTGGAGCAATTCTACATCTTCGACCACGCTCACCTGCACGACCTCTCCCAGCGCGCCATTGCCGCCCACGGCAACGACACCCGCGCTGTCGTGAACTATATTGTCGCCGAGCTGGACGAGAAGACTCCCGGCACCTACATCAACCACGAAGAGGAATGGGTGTTCAACAACGCCGGCGGTGCCATGGGCGCCATGTATATCATCCATGCTAGTGCGTCCCCCCTTCGTCCTACCATTCTATAATTATCCCAGTCCTCCTGATAACTAACCTATGGTCCCCTCTCTTAATTAATTAGGTATCACGGAGTACCTGATCATTTTTGGTAATACAAACCCGCGCAAATCTCCACCCACCCTTCCCCCCCCAAAATACTCAACGGCCTCACCTCCCATTTTTATAAATCTAGTCCACCACCCATACTCTTTCCAGACCACAGGCTAACCTCCCCCGGGAACTCAGGAACCGCCATCGGCACCGAGGGTCACACCGGCCGCCACACGGCGGACGACTACTTCAACATCCTGCAGGGCACGCAGCTGGCGTACGTGCCGGGCGCCTACGAGCCCGAGGTTTACCCGCAGGGCAGCGTGCACCACCTGCGCCGCGGCGAGGTCAAGCAGTACAAGATGGACGCGTCTTGCTTCGCGCTCGAGTACGCCCGCGGCTGGATCCCGCCCATGCTGTTCTTCGGTTACGCCGACACCTTCTCCAGCACCTTGGACTTCCCGACGCTGTGGGCTACCTCGCGCATCACCGGTCGTGAGATGATCTCCAACTTGCTCAAGGGGAAGTTCTAAGCGGACTGTCTAAGCTGAGCTTGTTGAGAGGATTGAAGCGTGTGTAGGCTGAGTTTGTCACGAAGATGAAAAGAGCAAATGTGTATACTACCTTAAGATTCTTTTGTTGTCCTTAGATTTTGAATCGGTCGGCAGACCTCTTTCTGGCCTTCTGTCTGGGGGCATTGGTCGATAGAACTTTAAAAATATATCTAATCATGTTTTGATATCCAATGCTTACTGTTCTGTGCTGCATGGGGGCTGGACTGGAGATTGTTTACCAGGAGCATAGGGTTGAAACAAACAAGCCAAACAAAAGCATGACTAATCAATCCGCTTTTCTTATCGATAACATTATTCCAATTCCTCGAACCCACCCGCGCGGCCGCCTCCAGAAAATTGCCTTGCCCCCTCATTCCACGCCTCCCCTCCCGATCGACATACAATAATCGATACACCCAACAAACCAATACGGACCCAGAACCCGGCCCGAAAAATGCCTCCGTCCCCCTGCGCGAACTGCCACGCCGAGCGGGCGGTGATCATCCGGCCGAAGAACCGGCAAAAGCTGTGCCGGACATGCTTCCTGGCGATCTTCGAAGCGGAAGTGCACGAGACGATCACATCGACGCGGCTGTTCCAGCGCGGCGAGCGGGTGGCGATCGGCGCCAGCGGCGGCAAGGACAGCACGGTGCTGGCGTCGGTGCTGAAGACGCTCAACGAGCGCCACGACTACGGCCTGGAGCTGACGTTGCTGTCCATCGACGAGGGCATCAAGGGCTACCGCGACGACAGCCTGGAGACCGTCAAGCGCAACGCCGAGCAGTACGCCATGCCGCTGGTGATTCTGGGATATGGCGAGCTGTATGGCTGGACCATGGACCAGGTCGTGGCCCAGGTCGGCAAGAAGGGCAACTGCACCTACTGCGGCGTGTTCCGTCGGCAGGCGCTGGACCGCGGCGCCGAGCGTCTGGGCATCCGCCATGTCGTTACCGGTCACAATGCCGATGATGTCGCTGAGACTGTCATGATGAATCTGCTGCGCGGGGATCTGCCCCGCTTGGCGCGCGGTACTAGTATTGTTACTGGATCGGCGGCCTCGGATATTAAGCGCAGCAAGCCGCTGAAGTATGCCTATGAGAAGGAGATTGTGCTGTATGCGCACCACAAGCAGTTGGACTATTTCAGTACCGAGTGCATTTACTCGCCTGAGGCTTTTAGGGGCAGTGCCCGCACGTTGATTAAGGATTTGGAGAAGATTCGGCCGAGTTCGATTCTGGATATTGTGCGCAGTGGGGAGGATATGGCGGAGTTGGTGCCGGCGGAGGTGCGCGGGTCCGGAGCCGCGGCCGATGAGGAGGCGGCGGAGACGACGGGGTGCGGGAGTCAGAGTGGGCGGACGCGAGGCGGAGAGATGGCGGAGATGGAGAAGAAGCTAGCTGAGGACGAGGCCGCGACTGAGCGCGAGACGGAGGTAACGGTGGCATCGGTCTCGGGAGGAAAGAGGAAGAAGAACGCAGTCAAGTCGCAGGTACTGGGCAAGTGTGAGCGCTGCGGGTATATCTCCAGTCAGCGGGTGTGCAAGGCGTGCACATTGCTCGAGGGCTTGAACAAGAACCGGCCGCGGACGGCCATTGAGATGGAGGTGGGCTTGGAAGAGGAGGAGAGTAGTTCGACGCTGCGGCGACAGATGGAGAAGGTCGAGCTCGGAGGATGAGAGGGTGGTCTGGATGAAGAAGACACCACTGCCGAATTAGACGAGATACTAAAGCCGAGGGACACTCCGACGGACTGAACAATACCTGACAGCAACAGGACAGCCACTCATCCCGCCAGGATCATTGCTGCAGCAGCAATCACGACACAGAGTGTAATTACTAGACGGGAGAACAGCCTCATACCTCCGCCGACACCACATAGACCAGCATATACCAAAGTCTATAGACCTCTTGACTTTCAGTCCATAAATTCAGTCCATAAATACACAATAATATACATCCACAAACAGGAACAGGAAAGATTCAAACCCCAAACTCCACAATCCTCATGCAAGACAATCTATAGGGCATCACCAACCCCAACAACCCCGCTCCCTTATGCATACTCATTACCCCAGCACCCAGTAATACACCCCGTCTTCCCCCGAGCCTCGAGGCCCCCAAAACCTAGCATCCCACCTAATCCGATCCTTCTCAGGGTCCCCAAAGCCACCCCAACCAAACGACCACCCCAGATTAATCCTTCCTTTCCCCCTCCTCAATCGGCAAATCCAACCCCACCCGCCTCGCCGTCAACCGGATCCTCTCCTCCTCATCCAACCAGCTACCGGGGTTATACCGCTCAACGAGCGCGGAATACTGCCGTTGCGCGCGGGCATACAGCGCGAACTGCTCCGCCTCCTGCAACCGGGCCGTCAGCGTGGCGGTTTGCTCGTCGCTGCTGCTGCTGCTTTTCGCCGTGGACGCATCGCCTTGCACTTGGTACATTGCGCGGATGCTGCTGTGGAGGGGCGTGGGCGGGGTGGCAATCGTGCGGCGCGGGAGTTCGCGGAGGAGAGCGCGGTAGGTGGATTTTGCGGCTGTGATTGTTGAGGTGGCCATTGTTTTTTTTTTCTTCTCTCAGAGGGTGTGTGTGTGTGTGTCTAGAATAGGAGGTGGAGGCGTTGGTTTCTTTGAGTTGCGCTGTGTGGAAGACGGGGTGTGATGGTCTGGTTTGGTTTGTTGAAGACCGAGCAACTTTGCTATCATTTCCTATCGGCTACGGAGAGTGGAAGGTCGGGCCGGTTGTATCACGTGATCTACCGTCCCCGTTCACTCTGGTGCAGACTAGCTATCCTGTGTAGGTAGTGTGTAATAATGGTGATATAGTAACTACATGGTCAAAAAGTGTATGTATGTATGTACATCATCAAAACGACGATCGTAACATTCATGGTCCTCGTCAGCCTGCGTTCTTGCGCGCTGTATCTCCGTTGTGGTCATTATTTGCCGCGTCCCTAGGATCGCAGCCAGCCAAACTTCTTCCGTCCAGTATCACCGCCAGCGGAGGGTTCTACCTGCATACTACGTGTATACAAATCCTGCTCACAGTTAGACAAATCTCGGTCCAAGTCAGAGCACGGAACCATACCTCTTCATCACCAGATAGCTTGATGTCCAAGATCAGGCGAGTCACTTCGTCGAATTTGGCAAGGTGTGGATATGGCGTCTTCTGGCTTCGTTGGATCCCCAGCACCACTTCACCCATTACCTCGAACTTGCGCCAATTGATTCGGTTCTTCGTGTCGCCCACAAACGTCTTGTTTCCTTCCTCGGCGGAAACCAGATCGCGTCGATGCAGCGGCAGGAACGGGATCCGCTCTGCGAATGAGTTGTCCCACGCCAGGCGATATGCAAAGTGGCTCTTTTGTGTTCCCATGAGGATGACCAGCCTCATGAAGTCTTTCTGCGTCTGCATCGGCACCAGCTCCCGAGTCTGGGAAAGCCGATGTACCGGAGTTCCATTAATTCCAGCAATAAGAGCCCCAAGGGAGTTGTAGTTGTTCAGTCTTCGAAGTTTCTATCGAACCACATTAGTTCAAACACACGAAGACACTCCGCGGATCAACTTACAAATGCAACGTTCATGAATTTTTCTAGCGCCTTGGCCCGGTGTTTAGGCTTGTCGCGCAGGAGAATGACGCTTGCAACAAAGAATGCCACGTGGTTGAACTGTTTGATCATCCGATTGACATGCTTGAGGCTGTGAATTTTGTCTTTGTCCGCACCGGTGATGCTAACATGTCGGACGAGGTCTCGTGGGCGGAAAGAATTGAACATGATCCAGTCAATGCGCGTCAATTCCCGAGCAAAATCTTCATCGGGAATTTCCATGAATTGCCGCCATTGCACCTTCGTCAACGGAATGCGGGGCGTCAAATTCAAATGTGAAGCCTCTCTCTGAGCTGACTCAATGTTGAGTGCCGTGAACGACTGGCTTGCCACAGTCCCGGGCTTTTCCGCTGTGAAAGAGTTCGTCATGGACGCCGACAGCCTCGAACCAGACTCTAGTGCGCCCTCACTGAGGTCCAACGCACTCATATTGTAGATCGGATCCTCTTCCTCTTCATCACCCTCATCGCTCAGCGGAGGAGGTCCCAGGAAGATTGACGGCGAGCTTCGACCCGAGTACTGAAAAGTAGGCTCGGTTGGATCAAACTCCTCCACCTCACCGTCTCTAAACGGCCACCCGATATTATCATCCTCGGTGTTGACCTCAAGATACGACCCAATCTCTTTGGCCGCAAACATATAGAAATGGCTCTTTTCCAGGTTGGCGACAAAATCAGTGATCCGTTTCCGCGTCTTGGGATAGGCCAGATCACCTGGATACTCTGACACCCACTGGGCCATGACGGTAAGTAGTCTCAGTTGGTCGGCAATGCGCGTAAGCTGATCGGAGGTTTCTCGCTCATTCCGCTCAAATCGATTGATCAAAGCGCTCAGTAAAGAGGAAGGGGCGGCAAATTTGCGGTACAGGCACAGGAAGATCGATGCGAATTTAGAGTCATGCTTCGACATTGGCTGTGCGACTAGCCGATCGACCAGCTCATCGAAGGTAAAGCCATTCTCATTGGAAGAGCTCTCACTCGGCGTCTTGTCTTTGCTTCCTGGGCTCGACGGAATGCTTCGGGGCCCATCCATCTCTTCTCCCATTTCGATGAAGCTACTGAAAGCGTCCGACCCACCACTGTTGCGCCAGGCCGCATGAAGCCGATGCTGTCGATTAAAATCTTTGCCCGGGGATGATTCTCCCGGCGCTGAAGGCTTGCGCTGATTCAGTCGTCCCGAGGGAGGCGTGTGCGGTCGCAGAGGGTGTGAGTTGCTCCGGGCATAGCGTGGGCCTTGTCCATTAGAGGGAGTTGAGTCGGTCAGTTGACGATCTACACCGTACCCATCGACCCCTGGGTCCAGAGCTCCTGTAATTGGGCCGCCTGCGGCTCCCGAGAACACGGATGTGGGGGTTTCTGAGCTGGCACGACTATGACGCCAGCCCGGTGTGACAGTACGATCAGATGAGTACTCTGCAGCTGAAAAGGAGAACAGTTAGCATCGACACAGAAGGTTCCAGGCCAGGCGGAATAGAGGAAGAGAGGATCGGGGTGGCGTTGTTGCTGCTGCGCCTGCGTTCTGGGGATGGGCGGGTCTCGGAAGTCCGAATGCGAGCGCTAGGCGGAGGCCGTGCCGCGGACTAGCGCGACATCTGGTGGACCATCGCTATGGACGGGCCACAGCCGACAAGTAACAACAACAACGCAAAGGTGGATATAATTTGAGTGAGTCATGGCAGACTTGGATCAAATGGCACACAATTGACAACATATTGTTTGTTGCGTAACGAGTTCAAAGATGGGGAAATTCGTTCTTCGAAGCACTTACCATTCCTGTCGCTGATAACGGATCGCAAAACCAGGGCAATACACATCTTCTGCGACCGTGGTGAATCGGGGCAGGTGCGAAGAATCTCATAGCCATCCATGACTGGCTCAACTGGACTATTAGGGGTTTGCATGTCGCATTTACTTGCAACCAATTTATGAGGTATGCAGGAAGCGTCCAAGGCGGCTGCAAACATCAGCATACACATTTCCACCACGAACGAGCTACGATCGTAGCTCAGAACAAGGGCACGCACCTAGTAGGCCTTTAATGTTGGCAAGGCTTGCAGGTTGAGTCACGTCTTGAAGAACAAGCACCCCATCAACGGAGGGAGGTGTATCATTTCCTAACCGTGGCCATTGGACCTCGCCATTGCTTCCGATCGAGATCTCCAGTGTATCTATCTCCAGTAGTCGAACGAGGTAGACTGTCCCATCAAGGGACATCTTCTTTGTCATTGTCCGGGAGGAAAGGGAGTGTTTCATCTCCAGTGCGCTTTCAATGAAAGTTGATTTGCCCACATGATCTGGACCAACCACGGCGATGCTCACATGGGGGAAATTCGGTTTCCGAATGGACTGCGTCAAAAGGTCTGGTCAGCTATGCGTCGAAGAAGCTTTCGCAAGGTAGGGCTCACCTCATTGCCGGCATGACTCAATGGGAGTCCGTGTTCTCCGAGTGAATCCGCTAAGGCCTGCTTGAGATGCAAGAATCTTGTCAGACCATGATGCCGCAGGATATAATTCCCAACAGAAAATGTAGGAACGGAGGTTGGCTCACCTCACCACCGAAACGGGCCGACGAGCTCCTGTGTCCTTCAGCCGATGGAGACCGTTCATCTTCCTCCACTAGAGTCCGCTCCATTTTGGCCGAGTCCATGGCCATTCTGGCCGGATCGAGCTTATACAGGCCCCCAGCGGGAGCGGAGATGGTGCGGTTGGGGAGCCCCGGTCTTTGCGGGACGGGCGCGGCCTCCGCCCTGTCGCTGGACACCGCTCGCTCTCTATTCGGAAGTTGGGAATTCATGAGGGATCGATCAAGGGGGAAAATGACAGTGCGCGAACGGTTGGACAGTAGCCGCGGGCCAAATGAGGGTCCGGTCGAGCAAACACAGAAGGTGCGACAGCGTGAGGTTTCAACGGCTAGGTGAGTGAGGGACGCGAACACAACAGCTCATCCATTGTCGCTTGCACCGGTTAAGTAAGTAGAGGGGAAGTCTAGCAATTGATGATGACCGTCCTGCTGCAATCAATTGACGGAGCGAAACAACGATCAAAGAGAAGAGGCGTAGCGCCAGTTGAAGGGGGTGGGAATCTTTTGTTTGGTCGTTTTTCCGCCGCCCGTTGTCTGGCCCAGGTTGATGTTCTTTTTTTTCTCTTCCGCTTCTGATTGGTCTTCCCGCGGCCGTAACAAGATACCGAACAATTCAGCTGAGCCCCTCGTGGGATTTATGCTGAGCAATTCTAGGGGTGTCCAGCTCAAGTAGCACAGTCTGACGAGAGAATTGGTTGAAGGATTGATTGCGAGGAGAAAAGGAAGGAGACAAGTAGGCAAAGGGTACAATAGATCGGAGAGGGAAGGGGAGAGAGTATGCGAGTGAGAGAGGGAGACAGAGCACTTGGGGAGAGAGGGGAGTAGGAAGAGGAGAGACTCAGACGGAAGTCGGAGAAAGAGAGCAAGCAGCAAGCAGTACAAGTCAACTGGGGGCCGAGTGGGCAGGAAGGGCTTTTGGGGCCTAGTCCTGGCTACTGCGGAGGATTATATTTAGCAACACGAGGCAGTCGTAAAACTGACGGACACTCAGCATTCCTGTCGGTCACACAGGAGGGGGGTGGGCAGGCCGATAGATAGACAGCGAGAGAGAAAAAGAAGTAACGAGAATAGAGGGATTGCAGGTTGAACGGTACGGGAGTTGAAAAGGGAGAGAAATTGGTATCCGATCCCCTTCACTCCTACTACCCAAGGTTCAATTCTTTACCCCGACAATTCCATTCCCAATAATTCCAATCACTAATCCCCCGCTTGAACACACTCCCAACAAAAGTACGCGACAAGAGCCGAGAACCAGCCACAAATTGGGAAAAACGTGAGATTGAAGATCTTTCGGTCAAATTGACTACCAGTCAAGTTGACCTTTCCCTGACGGAGCATCCCCATTTGGTCGGATCCCCCGCCTATACCTCAATCCTTGACCTTCCCTCAAAGCCTCGTGCGGGTAAATCGCTCGGGATGGAGTCGATGCACAGCCTGATCTTCAGCTCCAGAAATGCGACCAGCAACCAGGGAAAGTCCATTTATGCTATTGGTAGCGGGACCCCAGATTGTCTTCGAAACGCGCAGTGATTGGCTCTCTGGTTTTCCCCGGAGTCTGGATTAATGATCATTTGACTGCTCCCGGAGTCCAACCACGACGATCCGCTGCGTGGCGGCGAAACAGCTTATCTGCCTTCCAACTTCATGGCTCTCGGTTACCGATAGCCGCTGACTGCAGCCTCATCCGGACTCAGGCCTACGTTATTACGCTACACATAGAGGCGCCAGTTTGAACGAATGAGTGTGCTGCTCTCGTCTATCAATTCCCAATATTGAAATATTGCTCACTGATGGCATTTCTAAGCGCTATGCTGTTTGTATGCATGTAGCTTCTATGATTAGGTCGTGGTGGATGACTATTCAGGCATCACTGCGATCTTCAGCTAAAGTGCCTCATACGTGTCCTCAAAGGAGGGAATCGAGGCTCGCTGTTATGTGAAACAGCATGGGCCTGGTCGGCTGGTCAAGCTCTGGCTGCACTGCGCGCAGCTTGGCAACTTTCTGCGGCAGGGCGTAGTAGATTGCCACCACGGAGGAACATCGAAAAACCTGCAGTCCGATTGGGCGCGACGGATTGCCGCTGCAGTCTGCACCATAAACCAGACAGGCGCATTCTCAGGCAGCCTCAGGTAACTGGTTTCCGGTGATCAAGGCCATGAACCGCATATAGCCTTCAGCTTTCCGACTGACCTCGTCACCCTCTTCGCATCGCTCCCGGAGCTTTCTAACTTTGCCCACCCCGCGATTGAAACCTTTCTCACGTGTCCAGGGTCCCCGATGGCGATGCATTGCTTTGCCCTTCCCGAATCCCCGTGACCGGCCAGCGTACGGTTGTGTCTCCTGCCATTCCTCCTCCAATGTAGCCTGGTAGATGTCCTGCAGCTGATCCCGGAGGGAAGGGAAGCGATCGAGCAGCTCTTTGAGCTGAGTCGATGATCCTAAGGTTCTGATGTCGAGTCCGGTCTCGGTTTGAGGCGTTTCAGCCTCGGGTGCGTCGCCGTTGACAGCATCAAGGGGCGCTTGGTCTTCCGACGGCTTCGGCGACGGTGCCTTCGGAGCACAATAGATTTTATGGGATTGCGTGCACGCGAGAGAGCAACTAGAGACAACAGTCAGTCCTCGCCCGACCTGACAGTATTTGACTTGACTTGGGTTGCGTGCCGCGAGACAGCACGAGAAGGGGCTTGCACATACCTCATCAACTTGCAGGTCGGGCATCGATATTTGGATGGTTCCGACTCGCAGACCTCGCAAGTGCCCGGCATTTTATGGCAAACTCTTTTTCCTACGTGCTTCAAGCGTAATGATTGATTTCGACGACCATGGTCCTGCCGCAGCCGATCACAGCGTGAGGGAACCCAGATGCTTCGCCGAGTTGATTACAGGATTAGACATCTGCTTCGCGCAAAGTTGCATTTTGGGAGATGAATCGGGCCTAGCGTGGACGCTTCAGGAAGGCGGTCAGGCCACTGTCAGTCACCAGGCGGACTCACCATTGCAAGCCATCGCAGCCTACCCCATAGACGCAAGGTGAAAACAGCCAAGAATAAGGGAGATTAACATAATTGCACTATCGTCATGAATTAAGGAAGCGTCGTACGGGCTGGAGAGCTTAAGGTGTCTGCAATCAGGCCCTAACTTGTTGTGATGGCTCTGTTGCCATGAACCAACTTATCTGCACAGATGCGACTATGGGCCAGCTGTGAGATACAAGCAGATATGCATGGCTTCTGCAGACTTATGTCGCGGTCATTCACAATGGTGGCTCGATGGCTGGGAGATCGATTTATAAGCGTCACCAAAGATCCACCGAGAAACTCCTGGATGGAATATATCTGTGGGCATTGCAGTGTACAGGCCCTAAGTAGATGGCGACGGCACTTCTGGAGGGATACGAAAATCGCCAATTGAAGTTAAACGAAGATAATGATGATATGGGACGGAATCTCGGACTGCGACTCTGGCCCACAGATCAATGGAAGCATTGCCTGAGGAGTATTGTGCAGATGCTGACCTTCGGCATGGGAAGGAGCTCTGTTGGAACAAAACACTACGGCAGCCGGTAATCTTTGCAGTGGGATACTTGTTGTTTGCGTGCCTGAATAGCCTGCTGAATCTGTGGTATTTGACTTGCAAATGGCATGTTTCATCTTTTTAGCTCGGTGCTTGGCTCTTCTCTAACAAACAAAGAA
This sequence comes from Aspergillus homomorphus CBS 101889, assembly GCF_003184865.1. Taxonomy (NCBI): domain Eukaryota; kingdom Fungi; phylum Ascomycota; class Eurotiomycetes; order Eurotiales; family Aspergillaceae; genus Aspergillus; species Aspergillus homomorphus. Next base: position 1,342,658 of record NW_020291887.1, on the reverse strand, counting down.
TGTGTTAATTTCAAACCCCAACGCCCGGATGTTACAAAGATCATGACCATCTCAGCTGCAGGCTGAAATCTAGATAGCATTTGTTGGGAGTAATACACGACAGGATCTGATTAGGTAGAGATCCAAGCATGTATCATAACCTACGCGCGTTTCAATCATACGAGGGAAAAATTCCTGCTTAGCCAAGTACACCTAGATATTCCTGTAGCTTGATGAGGACACAGCTTCATCCAATAGTCGCTTCCGGGTCTTATGGAATGGATTGCACATGTCACGGTGCAAGGCAGTGGGTCACCATTCAATGCGGCGGACAAACCAAAGAGAATGACCGGGAAGGAAATGGTCCCACCGTCAACTCAAATACGTCGCTGTCAGTTCCCTTGATATGAAACGATTCGTAGATTGCTTGCTGTCGTGCAATGTCCGAGCAGCTGATGTTGAACAGGCTGGTTGTACGATGTAGCGGAGTGACGCAAAGCTGCTAGTATTTATACCGCGCTGACCTTGCAAATAAACTCATCGTGTGGCGCTGTGCAACCTGGGTCTGCGGACGAACTTACCGACTGGCTGGCAGGATGTTCGGCTCTTATCAAACAGATGGCTACCTGCGGCCAACTTGCCATCCCTGTTTCCACCAGGGATTGGTCTTTTGGAAAACAATTTGCTGCATCCATGATACATGCATGGCACCTGACGTTCCACTGGAATTGCTTTGCGATGCAGAAGACGCCTGGGAAGCCGTCTATCTTGATCCGGCTGCCTCTTCATGCGTGATCTCGTATACTTTGTAATGCATCCTGCGACGGATCAGTTTCCGATTCTGCTCCATGTCCGTCCAAGAGGTTGTTGACATCGCATCTCTTCACTTGACTGCTCAAATTCTATTGTTGCCGATGGTTGACTAGCTCTTTCACATTATCGGCCACTGACGACCGATGAAACTCAAACATGACCCAACTGTACGAGTATATATCGTTTATAGCTGATCGTCAGGAGGTCCTTAGGAGATATCTAACGGCTGTCGACCTCACGGCTCTTGCTAGCCACTATGCCGATGAGGGTTGCCGCTGAGGTGTTCAACACACCCAGCCTGAGTCAAAGACCCTGAGCGCATACAGATATTTGCTACTTCTACTCGGTACAATGAACCAAATGTTGCAAGTCTGTCACCTAGTACAAATGGCCATCAATGCTCGGTTGGCTTTGGCTGGCCAATACGGAGTCACACAATGCATATTTTTGAAGATCCGGGCCGTCTCCCGGCATCGGCAAAGATGTCAAACGGTAAGAATCTGATTGGCCGGAGGATTCTGCAATTTGTCATCAATCCCATCCGATGCCGACGGTCACGTGTAGCTCATTGCGTCAGAGGCCGGGCGGTCGGGAGAAAGTATTATCGCTCCTCCTCCCAACATCTCCTCCGAACGGATTTTGCCATTGTAGATAACAAGTCTGTTCATCACATTACAACAGCAAACATGTCTATTAGCTCCACCTCCGGAAGGAATATGCTTCGACGCACTGCCCTCTTCGGCAACAAATTGACGAGCGGTGCCGGAGCCGTTGAGACCTCCCGCTTCGCCCGGCCCACGGTATTCAGTTCCTACCGCAGCGTCCACCGTTCAGCACGATTGCCTGCGATCACCCCGTCAGAGACACGCCGCCGGCCTACCCTGCAGCCTAACCACCACTCTCTCGTGCAGGCCCGGGTGAATGGCCCGGCGCCGACGAGCAAGCGCACGATCTTCATTCAGACGGAGAACACTCCGAACCCCGATGTATGTTGTTTTGAGTCTTCGCCCTCCCAAGTCTTCTAGGAAAATTGGCTGACATTTCTGTGACTATCCCCCCAGGCCCTTAAATTCATCCCTAACCACCGCGTCCTCCCCGAGAACTTCCCCACGACCTTCCTCGAATACCTCTCGCCGCGCTCGACCCTCGCGCCCCCGCACCCCTCCCCGCTGGCGGCGCAGCTCCTCAACGTCGAGGGCGTCACCTCCGTCTTCTACGGACCGGACTTCATCACCGTGACCAAGGCGGCGGACTCAAACTGGGCGCACATCAAGCCCGAGGTGTTCAGCCTGATCACCCAGGCGGTGACGTCGGGCGAGTCGATCGTCAACACCGTGGCCAAGACCGGCGAGGGCGCCGCGCAGGAGGGCGGCGAGTCGGACTCGCTGCGCTTCAACGAGGAGGACGATGAGGTCGTCGGCATGATCAAGGAGCTGCTGGACACGCGCATCCGCCCCGCCATCCAGGAGGACGGCGGCGACATCGACTTCCGGGGCTTCGAGAATGGCATCGTGCTGCTCAAGTTGCGTGGCGCCTGTCGCACCTGTGATTCCAGTACGGTGACGCTGAAGAATGGTATCGAGTCCATGTTGATGCATTATGTAAGTCTTCCTTGGGGATCAGAAAGGTGGGCATTTGGCTAATCGTTGTGTACACGACAGATTGAGGAAGTCCAGGGCGTCGAGCAGGTGATGGATCAGGAGGAGGAGATCTCCATGCATGAGTTCGCTAAGTTCGAGGAAAAGTTGCGCCAGCAGAAGGGCCCCGCTGCTACGGCGTCGACGGGGGGTAAGGGGACGCTGGATTCGGCTGTCTAAGGGGACAGTAGTTTTTTGTGGTTGTATTTTTATTTTGAGATTGGATATACCGGGTATACTTTTTTATGTCGCCAGAATAGAACAAGCTTGATGCATTTATAAAGGCTGCTTTGATGACATATAGATCGTATGCTGCACTCCTGTTGAGCATTTCTACGCTCCGTAGTTTCTAACGGCGATTCTGTACTCTACCTTAGTTCATTCATTCATTGCTTGATGAAAAGGACCTGCTCGCCCTGCTCATCTTTGCATTTGGTGCAAACCGCATCACAGCTAGACTTAGAGTTGTTCCCCCTCGTTGGGCCAAGCGAACCTGTGCAACAGCCCAGCCATAGAAAGCCCTCTTCACATCTCTTGTGATATCCCCAGCGATGACAGTCAATCTCTGGCATCGATCCTTCACGACGGCGAGCGGCGAAAAAGCTTCGTCATTCTCTCTTCCTCGCAGTTGTGTAACCAACTACTTCCAGCGCATCTAGATAGCAAAATCCTATGCTGTGCTAGATAGTCAGTCCGCTACCCCACTCGCCAGCTCCAACCTACCCTCACTAGGCCTTTAGTCTTCACACTACGCAATTCTTCTACACAGCTAAGCTTTCAGACTAATAGCGGCCACCGGTACCGATGGATTGACATCCTTGGTGGCATGTCTCGCCGAAGCGCGATAGGAGGGATACTACAGAGCCGAACGCCGACGAGCACCTACCTAGTCGCCTCCACAGACCCTCAGTCCGATCGACAATACCTATCTCCCACTGTGCAGCCATCTACGTTGAAGCCGACCAGAGAAGAAAAAGTCGCATGACATCATGCTCGGAGGGAGAGGATCAATAGTATCAATGGGCAGGATCACCCTGGTTCCATTCGAATCACAAACATAACAATGAATGCGTATAGATTGTTCAGATGTCCGCCAATGAAGCTTAAGGCTGGGTTGCTGGTCGTGTACCGTCATGCTTCTCCTGTCAGCAAGTGGTCTAGAATTGCTTTTGGAGATCATGCTCCTCCCAGCATGATGCCTGAAGATGGGAATCGCCACGCATCGGAGCCGGAGGAACAACCTAAATGCTGTTCGCTTGAGGGGCAGGACTTTGGTGGTACCTGGCGCTTTTGAATCACAATATAGTTTTTAATCAATTAGTGGTTGGGTTAATGCCTGGGCGCGGGGGATTGGGAAAGCCACATATGAGGATGTGGTGGTTGTGGCGAATATTTTTGGGGACTGTCATGTTGAAGGAGGGGAGGGCATTCTCAGATTCCGAACCAGTTGGAGAAGAGGGAAAGACATCATGGTGTTTGATTTCCGTCCTGTCCGAGCGGGGGATTCAATCTGGCTGCTGCTCTCGCTCTCTTAGTGTAACTCGATTTGCTCCTATGGACCAGGGTACAACACACCCATCGCTTCTGAGAGGTCGGTTGGGAAAGCCAGCGAGTCCGAACCCACGGATGGAGACCGGTTCATAATCAGTTTCTCTTTCAACCTGCGTGAACTCTGTTTCACCACCACCGTCACGGTCATCGAGTCCATGAATCATTTCTGGTTTGTGAGCCAGGAATTGAGAATGGATGATGAGGAAGAAGGGAGAGGTGGAACCGATTTGAACCAGTGTGCGTGTGTGCGCATGTGGGAGAGGGATGGACAGGAGAGGAGTTGGAGTTGATGCCGGCGCAAGGCAGAAGAGGGCTGACGGACAGGTCCTTTAGTCTTAAAGCGGGTAAGCTCTCTCCGCAATCTCGGACGGAGGCGATCCTGCATGGGTCATAGGAGACCAATCAATTACCACTGCCCGCCCCCCTCCCCTCCCATACTTGCACTTTAGGGGCATTTGGGGCACTTGGGGCACTTGGAAGGGAGATTCTCCCCCGCAATCCGACGCATGGCGTCCGTAGGGTGATTATTATGTAACGCAGGCACGGCTGCTGTCTGGCGGATATGACCTCTTGTTTGTTCCCTAGTCCCAGCGGACGAAAGAGGAGGGGAGGGTTGAACCAAAGGGAATTGTTTGTTTTCTCATGGGCGATTCCCACAATTCATCTCTGCTTTTGCTGCTTTCTGTTCCCTGTGAAACTCGACGCCAGAATGACGTTGACGAGTTGTCCCTGATGACACCCAACCGGTCCTGACCCCCTGAAAGGTTCTTTCTTGGGCAGGCGGCCAGACGAACTCAATTAGGAAGTACTGTAATGGCGTCGTTTTCAATACCGTGTTGTCTTATTGCATGCATGAGGATTCTGCACAATGTCCTTTATCCGCGTCGTCCTTACCGGCGACAGTGATGTAAGATGTAAGCTGCGGTTGGGCAGGCGCTCGGTGATGGCATAGACGCGGGCGGGTTCTTTGTTCGCAGGGAATAGAGTTATGGACGTTCCTTCGCTGGTTATGGGTTAATCAGCGAGCTTTTTCGATCCAGGCTCGCTGGACAAGTTGATTGCACTTGGTCCACATATCTCCAGACTCGCGGTCCAACAATAGTGTTCATGTGCATGACCATAGATCATATATTCGTATATCCGTATAGGTGCGACTTTTATCAAAGAATGAATGAATCAAAAGCAGAAACACTCCGCAGAAGGGAAAGTGGAAGTTCCCGAGGCGTCCTGGGGTTACAAATAGGTAATGCTGGAGTGACGGTTGAGAGAGGACAGACAGACAGGCAGCCGGAGCATTTCGAGAGGCGGAGGATCGTCTGTCGGTCTGTTCAGTTCATTACTAGTTTGGTTTAGTTGAGGGCCCGCCCGGCCCACTTCTGGTTCCTGCTCTGGTCGTCTGTGGCCGGTCTGCCTGTCATGTTACTTAGTAGTTTTACTACTAAGTACTCATGTAAGTAACCTATGGTCCTTCTCCATTTCTTCATCCATTATTTCCTTCTTCCCTCCCTTCTCTTCGCTTTTGCTTTCTGTTCCTGTTCTTTTGGCTTTTCCTTTTTTTATTTTTATTTTATTTTGCTTTCTTGCTTATGAGTTGCTTACTCTTCTTCTTCTCCTATCTATCAACCATCACTCGTCCGGAAAGTCAATCCGTCCGAACCAGTGTCATCAGAAGAGAGCGATGCCTCGGTCACGGCCATTATTTCCCCTCCCGTGCGGTCCTTGGCTCCAGAAGGTATCTAGACTCCCATCGATTTTCTACCCCGCCCCAAAGCGAGTTCTTTGCCCCTTAGCCGTGGTTAGTCTGTAATCAAAAAAGTACCGGACCAGCATCCATCAACCCCGACATAGATCGCAACCCGAGGAGAAAGTGGTATAAGTTGATGGACCAGATCTTTAGAATTATAGCATGACGACGGTGGCATATAGACAGACAGAAAGAGAAGCGAAGGAAAGCAAAGTGTGAATCGAAGCAAAGACAAGACAGCCAGACAGCAAGAACAAAAGAAAGACCTCCATCGTCGCAGATGAGTCCGATCTAACTTGCTCCGGCCATAGTAGTATGCCTGTAGCTTCTTGACCACTCACTTTGCGCCACTTCTTGCTGGGCTGTCCCCCCCTCTTCCTCCTCTTCTTACTTACCTTCGACCCGTGGCTCGTCCTCTCCTCCTTCCCTCCTTTCGTGTCCACTGATTGTCCAGCGTGCCAGTGGCCTGAGGTTCATTTGACTCCATTGATCGAAGCAAGCTCTCTCTCTCTCTCTCACTACTACTCTACCTACTCTTCCTACTCCTCCTCTCCTTTAGCTTGCATTAACTATCCTGCGCATCCTACCCAGCTTAACGCATCTTACGACTGTACAACCTCTCTTCCCCTTCTCCTCTTTTTTTTTTTGCTCTACCCTGATCATTCCCATTTCTTCTTACCTTACCTTTCCTTCTCTTGTTCTTACATCTTTTCCCTTTTCCCTTCCCCTCTCCCCTCCGCACCCCCTCTCTCTTCTTCTTCTTACTTATTTCTGAAACTATCTCGTCTCTTTTTCCAATTCTTCCATTTCACTCTCCTTTCCCGCCCTGAACGATAAGGTACCCGATCACACCACCTCACTCCACCACCCCCGGCGATCGTCATCGATCAAGCAACGTTGCAGAAGCCCGCCTTCCCACTCTATCTTCTCCAAACGTCTTTGCAATTTACGCCGACGCTCCGCGCTCGGTACGTCCGTCCGCCCACCGTTCCCCCCCCGGCCCCGTCTTCCTCTTCCTTTATTCCTCCATTTCTCCATTCACTTCGCCAGAACACAGACGCCTTCCCGAGAGAAGTGCTAATTCCAGTGGATTTAGAACGCAGTTCCACCTCTACAATCCATCGCTGCTGTGATCGTCGCTTGCCAGTCCAAAATGCGCTGCTCCTAAGGCGAGCTGCCTAGAGTTACTGGAGTCAGTTTCCTTCCCAACGTCATCCGTCTTATGGTCACACTACCCCATTCCCGATTTCGCGCGCCCGCTGCTGTCGCAACTCGACGCTTACCATCACCATAGACCAGATTTGCGCCCCGGCCAGAACTATAGCCATACCTCAGATTGCGACCGCATCACCCACCACAAACAAGCACATATCATACAACTTCCCACCGTCCGGTGCGACTTCTGACATATATCCTTCCTCGTCTAAAAATCGGTCGCACAGCACCGAGCTACAACAATATTTCCTTCGTCTAGACTGAAGCCTGGTCGCTTCGTACGGATTTCGATTCTTTCATCGATACTGAAACAATAACTCAAATCGGGGACTGCTGCGTTGCTTTCATTGGATAGATCATAAAGAAAAGTTTCGGTTTTCTAAAATAGATTGGTAAGTTGGATGTGGTTCCTTCATTGTCTCGAGTGCCTGCTCACCGTGCGGGGTTGCGCCCACAGACGCGATCACGATTCATTGTGATTTACTCTTGTTCGGGACAGTCTGCGATACGGTTACCGCCCTGGAATCGGATTGGGGCTTGTTGAACTCAAAAGGTATGTTGCAGAATTGCCAGAACTTCTCGTCGCGTGCCATCTGCCGATGAGATGCGATATGCTAGTGCTTTCTCCATCCCAACAACGATCGCATTGGTATTACCCCGATTGTTTCTTGTTCAGAGATCTTCGACCCTGGTGTTTGATTGCCGATTGAGTCTGTTTATACTTAATACTGCGAGTGTTCGGCTTCCACTATCTGAGTATCGCCCATCAACTATCCGTTGTGCGGGCTCGGTCTGTGTCTCCAGCGAAAGAGGCTCGCACTGAAATATCCGAGCTTATTACTTGGGACTCTTCACAACATGTGAGCTGGGGCCCTGGCTGCGCGCGGGCTTGTTCGGGCGGTCATATGATGTGGTTTCATAATTCCATGAACGGGTTATGAAGTCGCCACCGGTGGCTCCCCAGCTTACATGAGCCTCACCCTCCTCTTACTTTTAAACTTCACATTCATGTTGCCTTCGTCTTACTTGCAAGAGTTTCTTCTTCCTCAGTCGTCTGATTGCTTGCCTGTCTTCATATCTCATCATGAGCCCTTCTACGGACCGCGTCTCACGTGTTCCCGTCGAATAGATCTGACTAACTGGTTATGCAGCAGTACAGGAGCTCATCATTGTCTGTCCCTCGCGAGAGCCAGTATTTCGGGCAGAATACCTGAGCTCCTAAGAGAGTTTACGACCTTGTATTTTTGTTCCGGAGCGAGTTCAACCGAAACGAGGTGACTATGGATCCCGTCCATTCCTCTTTCGACTCTAACACATGTTCAGTGAGATACCCCACAATTTCTCATTGCGGGGACCAATATCCTTTGCTCTCTGACGTCAGCCTCGTACTCTTAGGTAAGTTTGCACCTGTTCGAATTCGTTATCGTCAATATGCTGGTCCGTCGGTCGCTGTATCCATGTTTATACTGCTATCTTTCCATTTGGTCATTTGTGTCTTATCTCTTGCATACCGAGATCTGGAGCCTCATAACTTCGATGGATTGTGACTCTTATATTCTAACAATAGCTCTCTAAGCAGTGCTCACCTAGTCTCGCGGCCATCGTTCCATAAACACCAAACAGGCCTATATTACAATACAGGTCAGCAGAAAACAAGAAATCATGGCTGCACCATCCACCAAACCCACCCCTCAGACCCCCAAGTCGGTCGCCTCCCCAACTCCGACTAACAACCACTCGGCTCGACTGGAGAAGACTCACCCTGGTGTTCGTCGGTCAACTCCGGACTCGGAAGCTCTAGCTTCTTCAGACGACGACGGAGATCATCTCCAGAACATCATTGCGTCTACGACAGCACAACCAGCCAAGCCCGCTCGACGTACCTCCTGGCTCAACGAGGTTCCTGCTCTCGCCCCTCGCAAAGCCTCCCTCACTGGCCTTCCGTTGTCTTCAGGTGCCTCCAACCCTAGCAGTCCGGCTACCGAACAAGCGGGATGGCCGGCCAGCACGAGTCCTGGAATCGGCAGCTCCATGGGTTGGAATAATGCTGGGAGCAGTCCTTTTTCCTGGGGTACTGGTATCTGGAACACTGAGTCTCGAAAAGAGCCACCACCGCGTCTTTCCGAGATAATCCCTTCTCCGACCATGTCTAACCCGTCCACCGCAAGCAACTACTTCACGGAGGAACTGCTGAGTCCTACAACTCGGACGACCACGGGAGAGTCTGCCATTCCATTCTCCATTCCTCTGCATCCCACTCCCAAGACCTACCGCTCCCAGTCTTACTCTGTGGGTCAACTAGACCCGGAATTTCTGGGTTTCATGGCGAACAAGTCTGCATCCCCCTACTCTGGTGGTCGCGCCCGGAACGGCGGCCAATATACTTCGCTCCAGCACCGTTCGTCCCGTCCGAGCCTCCTTGGTGAGCTCGGACACGATCCTGCCACTCTTGGGCGTGTGTGCGAAGATGACGGCGACGACGAGGCCGGAAGCCCGGACGGCTCGGACGGTAGTCTCAGCAACCACGCTGCCAACCAGGCGCGCACCATCGAACAACTTGCGAGGGAGAACGCGCTCCTGCGCCAAGCAGCTGGTCAGATCGACAATACGCTCAAAGACCGTGCTATGTCCACAGCGTCCGCAGCCAGCGGGTATGCGATCGGAAGTGGACTGCATAATTTGCATCGTATTCGCGGCAGTGTCCCGGAAGAGACAGATCTTGCGGTGGAGGACTTAGACGAACTTGGGGGCATTCCTGGCTACAGCAGTTTCCACCACGGTGGTCCTCGGCGCAGGCTCTCCGAGCATTCGGTAAACTTGGAGAAGCAGTTCCCCACCTACGAAAACCGTGTTTTGGAGAACGTCCGCAAGGCTCATTGGCAAACCTCCCTCGGATTTGGCAGCGTTTCCGATATCCCTCAGAGTCGACGTCACTCATTCGCGGATATTCCTATTCGACATGCCTCCATCTCAGGCGAGCCACAGGCAGCGCCCAGCACGAGGTCGGGACTAGGAGATCGAGAGGAGGACTTTGACGGCCCACTTTCTGCTATTCATGGCCAGAATCGTGAGTATCCACATTTTCATGCGGCCCCTCGTCCCGAGGAGCATGAAATGGAGACAGAGTATTTACGAGCTCGTCGATTTGCAGAATCCTATTTTGCTCGCGACCAGGCTCTCCGCAGTGCCGACGGTCCTTCCATGACTTCCCTTCACCAAGCATACACAATGCCCAATGCTTACGGTCGCCACCAGCCGGGTCTTGCGCATCAGAACCAGCTTTTGTATATCGTCACCTTCAAGTGCCATCGTGCGGATGTCTTCTATATCCAGGAGGACACCGGACTTCAAGTGAAACCGGGCGATCTCGTCATTGTCGAGGCTGATCGGGGTACGGACCTTGGAACCATTCAACATGCCAATGTGTCGATGCAAAAGGCCCGAGAACTCAAGCAACAGTATGCCGAGGAGCATTACAAGTGGTTGATGATGTTCTCCCGGCAGGGCCAGAACGGAGCAGCAAATGTGGTCAACACTCCTGGAAGCGTGCCCGGCCTCAGCAACCGAAGCGCCATCGGTGGCATGGGACCTCATGGTCCACACGGACTTCAAGACTCGACGGCGGACATCAAACCTAAGCTAATCAAAAGACTGGCTCAAAACCACGAGATCCTGGCGCTGCGTGACAAGGAAGGAAATGAAGCCAAGGCCAAGCGTGTCTGCCAACAGAAGGTTGCAGAGCATCGGCTTAATATGGAGATTCTGGATGCTGAATTCCAGATGTAAGTCAACATTTCTGCAACGCTGTATACTTGACACTAAGTCTCTTTGACAGGGATTGGAAAAAGCTTACCTTCTATTACTTCGCCGACTCCTATATCAACTTCAACTCTCTGGTGACTGATCTCTTCAAGATCTATAAAACCCGAATCTGGATGTCGGCCATCAATCCCGCCTCTTTTGTGACACCTCCGAGTGCAGGCCTCCAGGCACCAAATCCTTTGGCGTACAGTCATGACGCTCCAGCGGATCGCTCGCACCAGCATGATGGTAGAATGTATGGCTCTGCTCGGGATGGCCTCGACGCCGGGCGAGAGGGCCAACTAGGCATGCTACGCGGCGCGTACTCGGAGCCTTATCAAGGCTTCAGCCAATCTTCTCGAGCACCGGAGTCTGGTCTTGGGGGCCTTTCTTCTCCGGACCCCTTTTCTCCCTACTCATCCAGTGGGTATACTCCCTTGGATTCGGGCTATGTCGACTACGCGGCCGGTTCTGGCGCAGGTGCTGGTTCCTCCCGTCTGCACCCTCAAAATGAGTGGATGAGCCGCTTCCAGGGGTTGTCGCTCAACTCTTGAAAATGTAACGCAACTCTTTTGGGTTCGAATTGTTGATCCGTCGCAGCACATTGAAGAACAATTTGCTCACCTCTGTCTGCTTGTGAATTCCACGATCCAACATGTGCAATTCTGCTTCGAAGCCGTCTTTTTCGGGGTTGTCATGTAACCAACTTGAACTCCAATTCCTCGTTCTGATTTGCTTTCGCCCGTTTTATTCCCCTGCTTCTACACTCCTTTCCTGACGCGTTCTTACAAGAGATAGAAATCATGCGCAACGGATCAAAAGAGAGAATCATGACATATCGTTAGTGCGGATACCTAATAATAGACTCGGCTTTGATGGTCTGGACAGCACGGTGACTTGACATCATCTCTCTGGGTAGAGACAAAGCACATGATGGCAACACCTGCTTTTCGGACTGGCTTTCCTTTTCCTGTATTATTCCGTTCTGCTTTTCCTGCCTCTCACGACAGCTGCTCCCTGCTATCTACCTTCGTTCGAAGAAGAAACTACTGCAAGAAAAAGTACTGGTGTCTCTTCATCACTCTCATTTCCTTTTACTTGCCAGTGTGATTTATGCTTTGTGGAGGGGCCCCTTTCTGCTGTGGGCATTATCCTTCCGTGTCTAGCTAGGCTTCAAGGTATTAGGTGAGATGCATCTAGCGTGTGTGGGGGAGAAGAGAAGGGGTTGGTTGGGGTTTTCTTTCCTCGGGTTAGACTTAGCTATGATTCTTCGAAGACTTAAATTGATGATGTTGTATCCATGAATTGAGGGTGATGGTGGTAAAAACGACTTGTGTAAACTAGGCCCTCGCGAACTCGGCTGGCTGGTCTCGTCTGTGATTCAGTATGGTATGGTGTAGACTTTGTCTATCGCTGCAGAGTCTACTCTACAAGGATAGACATACATAACTGATCGATAAGGACGACCGACCGCATTAGCATGTGCATGTATTCAAAAGGTTTTACATTCTTGTGATAAATCTGCACCCCCGTGCAACTCGCCGGTTCCCTCCAAGCAATCCTAGTTCCCTAGCTAATTCCAAGTGCACCGCAGCGGGGGAAGTCTGCAATAGCCCAGTTGGCTGTTAGTTACTGTTACACATACACCAGTATACACCAGAGAAACGAGCGTTTTCTTCTAGTGATACCTTTCACCCCGTTCAGATCCCCGATATCTGTGTCTGGAGTTCGAAGACTCTGATTAAAAGCCAGTGTCTTTCCCTCGGAACCAGATAGCTGACCAAATATTGCTGAGCGCTGATGGCTCCGTAGGAATGAATCTTTTACCTGTCTCGAGCGAGGGCAGATACCGCTTGTGAATGGCATGATGCTGGGTTACTGTCTGTTTTTGGAGGGTTGTGTTACCGCTACATTACACTGGCTTAGTGGGCAGGTAACTAATTTTGCTGTTGTGGATGAGGGTTGGGACTTAGATAGACGGGTTGATTTTGAAGTGGTGGCTTAGGGATAGATGGATACTGGTATGCTGAGGTCGCTGTGCGCATATTTAAGCTAGGCTTTTTTGGATACCAGTGGCTTTACATGTCGGCTTCTCGGTGAGTAACGGACGGCTTTATGTTGTGGTCCTTGTCTGTACTAACTTGGGTTGCGTGTTACACGCTGGAAGGGAAGAGACTGGTGGAGATTGGGTTAGTGCAGGTGGAGTATCACTAATGATATGGAGAGGTAGCTGTCAACCTGATCATAATATGGTTTTACCCCATTGCTTGGTGCTTATCTGGCAGAGCTCTCGTGATGTCCGAGTTAAGGCGCAAGGCTGCATCGACGGTATTGTGATCGGTATGTACAATACTTGACTAGAGGCTGAACAACCACTGACCAAGGCTTGTTCCCTGGTATGGACATAGACCAACTATCGCGGATCTCAAAGATTCGACCAAGGCCGTTCCTCCGTTCCTCTCCTGCCCTCACTCTTCGGTTGGTTACTTGAAAAGGGTAGTTGCATGAACTTATTCGGTCCTAGGACTACTCGCGACGAATGGATCAGTCAACTGCAAGTCCTATTCAACCCTAGCCGGCGCTTTCTGATTACACTACTGTACGTTGCTCGCGATCTACCGTCTGACCATCGCCCACCAGACAATAGCCAAGCGACGCCAAAGCGGCACCTTCGCCTTCACCTCCTTCGTCTGTCCGGTCTTGCGCCGAAGTTCCTCGCGAACCACAACGCCAATCGCCATGTACCCATCCACGATCACACGCATGGGACCCTGAACCTCCACCGGCAGCTGCCGTATCATCCGTTCCGACTCATGATACCAGGCGTCCGCTTTCAGGAGCATCCGTTCCCGCAAGCCGCGGATGCGATCATCTCCGGGGTTCCTCACGACCTCCGCGGGAGTCAGGCCCTCCGCTTCCAGCCAAGAGGTCGGGAGATAGACGCGGCCGATCCTCGCATCGACGACCACATCCCGCGCGATGTTCACGTACTGTAACGCCTGGCCCATGCGCTCGCTGGCGGCCATCACGGCGCGTTGTTCAGCCTCGCTCATCTGCGCGCGGTGCTCCGGGTAGTGGCTTAGGCTGAGTTGAATGGTGGCGACGGCGACGGTGCCCGCGACGTGGTATGCGTACCGGTCTAGATCTGCCTCGGTGGCGATAGGGAACTGGTTGTGGAGGGCGTCGAATTTGAGGTCGGTGCGGAAGCCATTCAGGAGCTCGGAAAGCGGGCCGCTGTCCATTCGGCCGGTGGGGAGGCGGTTCGTCGAGGCGAAGAGTCGGCGGGAGGACTCGGACGACGACACACATTCCTGCTGGATTGTGGGCATGTGTGGTGCTGTGCTTGCCGCGGGGTGGAAGTGTCTGTCGATTGCTGTGGCGCATTCGTCGATCCAGTAGCGTGCGGTCTCGCGGTCGTGGGCCTCGTCCACTAGGTCGTCGATGGTTCGGCAGAATGAGTATCTGTGTTGGTTGGTGGTTAGTTCCCAATTCTATATGCTGTGCTGTTCACACTGTCCGCGGAGGGCGGGATGCTTACAGAAAGATTAGATCGATCCTCAACTGCCCTTGGAAAACCGCGCTGGCCATGTACATGCTCTGGCTCTTCTTCTGCAGCGTGTTCACCGCATCCAACAACTCGGTGATGAACGCTGCATCGTAGATATCATCTCTTCGGAGATACCCCACGAGTAACGCCCAGAAAGAAGGGAAGGCTTTGTTTTTCTCGTCGGGGACAGCGGCTATCTGGTACTGCGCTGTAGCAATGGCGTGATCCACGGCGATGAGACCGAGCACAATCATCGTGTTTGTGGCTAGGAAGAATAGTGCCTCTCTGTGTTTCTTTAAGTCAGCGTCATTCCCTGACTTTTTCTTGATCGAATGACTGTGAAAAACTCACTCCACCTCAAGATGCTGCCATAACTGGATATTCAGCTTCGTGCCTTGGGAAAGAGCCCACGTTCCTTTACCTAATGCCAGTGTATCCACGTACCAGAGGTAGAAAGTGGGGATACAGATGCATGTCAGGACCAGCTTGCGAGGCAAGGCGAGAAGAAATGGATACGTGATCAACCTAAATCTCCTTGTCAAATCGTTGCTTGGTTGGAGGTATGTGACGTTCTTCAGAACCTACCATTGAAGCAGCAGAACCGGACACACCCAGCTCAGAATCCAGCCTAGATAAGTGGCCCGTCCCCCCAACCAGAGTGAAGCAAAACCAAGACCAAAAGCCCCGGAAATGACCAAAGCCCCGTTGTCCCGATAGCGACGCGTTGCTTTAGGAAAGCGAGGCAGATACATAGGTAGCACCAGCCGCTTTGTGAGGACAGTATGCAGCAGAGCGGTGTTATAGGTCTGGATGGCAAAGAAAAAGATCTCTTCCACGGGGATGGTGAAGAGGGTCCAGCCTAGCACAGCATCGGGCGGGTAGGTCCATATTTGTTGCCGGATCAGGTTGGAGTCCCAGGGTGTGGTTGATATCACGGCAATCTAGGTATATGCGTTAATCACGACGAGGAGATGTGGACTTCGGCGAACGGAGGCATACTTACCACGACTAGAGATAGGATCTTGTAAAGGTCTAGACGAGTGAAAAAGGGCCCGTAGAGAAAGGTCCCTAGAAGGGCTGGAGGAAGGTTGAACACCAGATGACTAGTTGTATAGACGCGGGGTTAGTCGCTGTTTTTCTTTTTTGCGTTGAGATCATGTCGACGTGAAGGACCACTTACACGAGTGCATAAGCTAGCCCCATGGTCCTTGATTAGTGCATCGGTATGAACGCTGTTGGCTGGCTTGGTGTTTTCATGCACGCGAGATTTAGTGTATCCGCACAGGAGGAGAATCACGATACGGATTGTGAGGTGAAGTAGTGTGACTGGAATTGCAGCGGCAACTACTTTTTCCGAATTGAGATAAGCCTGGCAACAAAGTGTTCTTATGTGTAACCCGTGATCAGAAAGATCTCTGTGCCCTGACGGAGATATACCTGGCAACGGTGACGTATCCAACCCCCCTTCAGCAACAACTCATTCACCAATTTTCACCACCCAAGTTGACTCGGGTACCATACCGTCGAGACATTCTCAATATAGCTCTCGTACTCTTGGGATGCTGGATGTGAAGCACGAAGGCACGGTTTACTATATAAGTTTGGCCATTATGCGCAGCTGTAATATGGTAGAAGGAGTTTAACGGGTTGAGGTGGCCTGCCGATGAGCTGCTTTCCCTGCCTCTTGAAAGGGTCGGTCCGTTTGACAATCAACTTGGTGAGGCGAATGCAGGAGTATCTTTTTTTCGATGCCTCCAATGAAAAGGTACGGGTGTCATGGCATGCTTTGATGCTTGGACAAGTGGACAAACGTGTAGGTATGCCCTCAATCTCTCATTTTTTTATAAATGGGTTTGGCTGACTTTTTGGTGTTAAAGCTTTGGCCACGCTTAGGTGCACGACAGGCTCACATCAACCTCATGATCAAGGGCTCTTGTTGCTTCGTTCAACATTCATTGCATCACTCCTCCAAAACGCCAAAATTCTAGCGGACATGGCAGACCAGAACTCCTGGCGAAGCTCTATCGCAACATTCTCGATACAAGAGTGCCATTCGCCAAGCCGATGCAAAATATCAGTGTCAAGAATCATCAGATCATCTTGCTGGTGTAGCACTAATGTGGACTGTGGTAGTTCGTATTGCAATAAGGCCCCAAGGCCCCGCTGCGATTACTTACACGACTGAGCTAGTTCAATACACGACGTATTCACTTGCAAAAGTCCTTGCAACCCGCATCGCTGCTGTGAGACGACACAAATCCTCTTTCTCTTAGTGTCGCAACCAATTGACGGTCACTGATAAATGACCAGATATGCCGGTACTTGGCGACAGTTCGCCGTTGTGTTTTGGATTGCTGACATGCCGAGTGGACGTGCACCGTTGGTGCTCACAGTCTTATGATACGGTTTTTAAGGAGCAGGCACACGTGTCAAGGCGGGGGATACTTCATCCCTTCGACATGAGGGAGGGAAAGCGTGGCGTGAGCATCACCAGCTCATAAAATATAGAAGCCTGGCTCCCTTGTTCCCCCGTACACATGAATGTAAGAGGCTGCGCTTTTGGTGAAGTCTGGTCGTGAGTGCACATAGACTGATGTGTTTTTATTGCGAGGCACGCTATGTACCAGCTGCGGAGGCCTAGCTTGCCGAAACGAGGACGAAGCTGGTCTTTTCTGCCATGAGCGTCATGTGATTTACTCCTGTTATAACAGACCCAGGTGCCAACGCTGATCGAATCCTGACAGGTCAAAGTTATCAGAGGTATTTTGACTGCCGAATATTGGGATTGACAAGAGGCGATTCGCTAAGATCCAGCATAGCACATTGACTGCAATTTTGTCACTTGACCATGACCGGTTGTCTCCAGTTTACACTGCAAAGTCAGGCGCAGGAAAGTGTTCAACTGGCAAGACACTCTTCTTGCACAGGGGACACAGACTGCTCGACTGGGTCAACGCGGTGTCGATACAATCTGGATGGAAGATATGTCCGCATGGTAGCTCTCGCACGGTGGATTGACCTGGAACGTAGTCATCCAGACAGATCGCGCAGGTCGTCTGTGACCGGCTCAGTCGGTTCTCGCGCCACCTGCCACTCGTTCGTCGGGAGTGGTGGGGGCTGCTGCTCATCGAGGAGTGTATGGATGAAGCTCTATTCTCGACATCTTTTATTCTAGCAGGTTCTGGTTTGAGTATGATTGTCTCCGAAGAGAAATGGGGAGGAGTGTCACGATGGTCGGCTTTGACGTTGGCGACGATCGTTTCTGCAGATCCCGTCGACGCCGGATGAGCATGTGAATGGCCGGTGGTAGGATTGGTAGACTGTTCCTCGGGATCGTTATCGGCGTCGGTCTCAATTCCATAGACATATATTGGCATCGTATCTAGATAGTCCAGTGGAACCCGTAGCTGATGCATACCCAACTGCTCTGGATCTATTTCCCCACTTTCCAGGCGCCGCCGAAGGTTTTGTCGATGTCGCTTCTGCACAACCTGGTAGAAAACCAGCAGAACCACACTCAGCACGAGGATCGTCCCCAAGATGGCTAGAATAAAGCCCCAAAGACTAGGCATGGCTTGGCTGGTACTTTCTGATTGTTTGAGATCAGCCAGTCGACGCGAAACTCTTATCGAGGACAACTAACCTATATCAATCACTGAAATCAACTGATGATCTGACTGAAAATCCCCAGCAGGGTCGTTCACAGTCCCGTACAACGACAACCGCTCCATCAGAGTGACACCCGCCGGCCCGGGTATCGCATACACTGGATACTCATTCGTGCGCTTCCAGTCGTCTTCATCTCCCAACGACCAGATCTGATCGCTCGCCGGCGGCGGTTTAGAGTCATCGCTATTTGGCTGAAAGAACACCAGCGCATCCGTTCCGTCGCCTTGTGAAGCGTTCAGGAATGCCCGCGTACACTCAACGTTCACCCAGGGCGCTAGGCCGATCTTGCGGTTCCCTAGCGGGGTGATATCTTCAAGCCGAGTCACGTTGGCGGGCACGTACGCAGCGGTCGCATTGTTGCACGGGTCGCCGGTATCGAGACTTGGAACGAAGAGGAACCCTTCAATTGGGCCTTTGCTAGGAGCGCTTTTCCTTGATAGTGTTTGAATGGTATCATCGAGCTTCAGGGAGAATGCCGCGCTATTCTAGATAGTAGTTCCGACGTCTGTCAGCCCTTGCTCCCCCGTGCCTTCTCGGAGCTCAGAAGAGAAAATCATACATTGACTGACGGTGTCGCATGAGTTGCCTGGCCCGAATTTGCAAAAAAGACCTCCGTGAAAGTGGTAAGTGATTTCGCAGCTAATGACAGGCAAGTTAGCAGCAACCTTTACAGAGGGTATATCACTTTGTCCGGAGCTGAAACACTTACTCATGATGAATGTGATCGCATGGGTCTACCGCCCCCTCCGAGGGGAGTGCCAGCAACTTAAAACACGAAACAGCACAGCCAGCATAGTGCGCCGGGTTTGGCTAGTCAAGACGTAAGAGAGTAAAACACATTTTGGCCACTGAAAGAGGAGGAATGCGAGCAGTGTCCAGACCGATAGTCAGGAGGAATGCTGACAGTAGGGCAACTGAGGGAAATGGGTCGGACTTGCCCGTCAGTGTCAGGATTGCTGCTAGATTTGCTGCATCGGTCACAAAGCTGCAGGGGCAAATCATGCAGAGTTCCGGCACGCCTCTCTGTCTCAGCCCCCCATCTCGTCGCCTGAATGTTCATTGCGGTTGTTTGGGTGACCGTGTTGCCGATCGTCCTGCTTGCAGACAGACGCTTGCGGAGGCCGGGGCTGGCTCCAAAATATGATGCAGACCACCGTAGAACTGGAAGGATAAGGTCATTTGAAGCACGATGCAAGCATCGAGGGGCTATAATAAATTTTAGCCGAAATCTTTGCAGCTACATCATGGACAGAGACTGAATGAGTAGGTGGACACTCAAGGCTTCAAAGAAGTAAACGACTCCACAGTCTTAGTCCTTCGCAATCAACCTTAAAACCGGGTCCGCTGTGGAGAGAGAGCGGTAGTCTAGCAGGAGACAAACTATGCAAATTCCATGTCTGCATAGCTGATTAGTCATTCCATTATGCCAGAGTACTGTGACTCGGTCTTGATTTACGTTAACACAGGCTCGCTCCGCGATTGATTGCCTTGCCGTGGGAGCTCTGGATGTACTTACTTGCCATCATGTTTGTTTCATGTAAAAGCGGTTTTGTGCGTGCGGCTAAGTTTGCAAATGTGGCATACTTGCTTTGACAACATTTGTCAATCATATCATTAGTTAGGGAATTACTATCCAGTATAAAAGAGAAAGCTGTTATGCGCTGCGAACAAGCTGGAGCCATCATTATCACTCACGTGACATCCATGTAAGTCTGACTAAGACCTCAGCACAGCACGTGATATCACATGGCTCTTCCCCTCACGTGTGGAGATACCAGGAACGATAACCCGCCAGATCACCAGTCCAACAGATCAAGTTCAGCTCACCAACATAGCCGATTTGAATCGCAAAAGGCCAAGTTGATCGGCCCCGAAACTCGAGCGCACCTCCCTTCGCCGCTTTTGATTCTCGAAGTGGAGCGTTATGGACCGCTAGCTCCCCGACGACCTCGGACAGTTCTCACCCCAGTTACCCCAGCTTTCCAACGCAGTCCTCAACCACCACAATCATCATGCCCCATGCCAGCAAAGGCAAGGGTAAAGGGCGCGACCGCGACCGCGACCGCGACCGCGAACGGGATCGAGATCGCGAGATGCGCCCCTCGCGCAGTCGCAACACCACGCCCAGCTCCAGTTTCAGTGCCGGCGCGACCACCGGCCCCGTCCACAGTTACCTTGACAACGATGCATCGAAGCTGATGATGAACGCCTCCATACAGTACGGGGAGCTCCTCGAGCGCATGGGTGGAGTGGGTCCGATCCCGGACTCCAAATCCCTGGAGATGTTGATGGAACACCTGAAGACGCTCAGTCAGCTGGCGGAAACCCGCGGTGACGTGTGCAATGCCGGCATCCGGGAGCTGTCGCAGAAGCGCAAGGAAGTCGCGGATGAATCCGAATTGGGTGAGCGGGATGGCGGCGACCGAGTGAAGATGAAGCGCGAAGCGGATGAGGAGGAGGAAGAGAAGGCGTTCAAGGGCGGTAAGCTGAAGAAGAGAAAGGAGCGCGGGAGCAGCTCCAAGGAGGATCGACCTCTGGCCCACGGGGCTCATGGTCTGGCGCGACAGGATGGTGCAGAGACAAAAGTTGAAGGGGGTGAGTCTTTTCCCTCCCGCCTCGGGCTGCCCTTTCCACATCATCAACCACTGACTTGACCACCAGCCGCTTCCCCAGCTTCCAAGAAATCCAAGAACGCAGCTTCCGACGATGCCTCCCTCTCCCCGAAATCTCCCCGTGAGGCAGCCGAGGCAGCGAAGGGGTCCCAAGATGAAGAATCAGACAACGATTCCGACGATAGCTCGGGTTCGCACCAGCCTGAACCGGCCCCAGCTGTGCCTCAAGTGCAGGTGTTCGGCCCCAATCCGCTCAAATTTGATGACCCGACTATTTATCACATTCGCGAGGTGACACCGGACATGACGGATGAGGAGAAGAAGTTCATCTACAGCGTCAACCGCTTCCCTCGCAGCGATCTGAGCCATATGATGGCGGGGGTACCGCCGGACCGCGACTTCAGCAACTCCAAGCCCACGAACCAAGTCAACGCCAACACCTTCTTAGCCTACATCGAGCCCTATGTCCGCCCCATGACGGAGGAGGACATGGCATTCTTAAAGGAAAAGGTTCGTCGTGTCATCCCTCCCTGGAAGCAATGCCCCCCACTAACGGCACCAGGGCGACCGAGCCACCCCATTCATCATGCCCCGACGCGGCAAGAAACACTACGCCGAAACCTGGGCCGAGGAAGACGGGCTCAGCAACACGGATCAGGCCAACGGCGATAAAGAACGACTGGCGCTCAACGAAGGCCGCGGCAACATTGACCAAGTGACCGACGAGACGGTAGAGACGGACAAGATCTCAGTCGGCCCGCTCGTCAGCCGACTCTATTCCCTGCTGCGCTACGAGCACCGGCCGAGCCCCGACGACAACCCTACCAGCACGACGACAGCCACGAACGGCACGCCCAACGGCGACGGCACGACGAACGGGCTCAACGGCTTCGACTCAATGGACCTGGACCACCCACCGCCGCTGCCTCCCTCTTCATCCCACCTGACCAACGGCGGCAGCGGAGACGCGGACAAGCCCCTCGCCTCAGCAACAGCCTTCCCGGACGTATCGCCGACAGGTTTCAAGACGAGCGTAGCCAAACTGGACCACGCGCAGCTGGACGAGCGGCTGAAGGCGGAGCTGCGGCACGTGGGGTTCCTGGGGCCGGAGGACGCGCCGGACTACGACGCGCACTACGACGACGACATCGCGCAGCGGCTGCGACTGCTGCAGAGCGAGCTGAAGAAGCAGATGATCGTCAACAGCGCGCGCAAGACCCGCCTGCTGGACATCGCCCGCGAGCGCATGGCCCACCAGGAGTACATGACCATCCACGACGACCTCGACTCCCAGGTCCAGCAGGCCTACCTCAAGCGCACCCGCACCCTCGGCAAGAGCAAGAAGGGCTCCCAGGCCAAGCACCGCCCCGGCGGCGCCGGCGGCGGCAGCCACGTCGTTAGTGCCGCCGGCGTCGGTCGCCCCGCCATCGGCGACGTCGCCCGCACCCTCATGGACCGCCGCAAGCGCTGGCGCGACTGCATCGGCCCCGTCTTCCGCGAGAGCAAGACCAGCGTCCCTGGTAAAAACGAGACTGTCTTCGATCCGGTCATGATGGCAGAGTTCGAGAAAGCGGAGTTGGAAGGCTGGGATGAGGAGCAGGAATAGAACGAACACTCATTCGCTCACTCATTCACTCACTCTGCTTCTCTTCTCGGGCTTCTCGTAGTCAGACAGATTCATGTCCATTGGATGTGCTATTCTGTCATGTGGTATACATATTCTATATTCAACGATCGTTGTTTGCGAGCGAGTATTGCTCAGCGAATCGGCGGGAACTGGGCCGGTCTTTCGTCAGATGACTTCAATTTTTTGGCTTTTCCCTTTATCACAGGGTTACGGACTGCAAAGTCACGGGTATTTCGGGATCAGGCGTCATAAAGGGGGGTATACACTGGGTCGCTGTCTCACTCAACGGCGGGCGTTCTCGGAATTCTTATCAAGTGTTAGAGTTTTTATCTCACACCTAATCTCGATTATACTGAATCATCCATCCATCCATCCGCCTCAAAAAAAAAAATAAAAATAAAATAAAGAAAAGGAAAGAATCTAAATTCGTGGTTCTCCAAGTAGGTCTAAACCACAGACTGGGTATCATCAATAAGTACATAGTTCACCACAAATCACCGATGTATAATCAACACTTCCCCAGGAAACCGCTTCAAGCGCGCCGTCAGCTCGCGTTCACTGATCTCCAGCTCCGTGCAGATCTGATCGAAGCAATGCATCCCATCTAAGTATTTGGCTAACGTCTTGTCGTCGATCTCATCCTCATCCTCATCGTCCTCGTTGTCCATCGTCGCCACCGTCGCGGGACGGCTCCCGCTATGCACGGAGGTCGAGTGGTCCCGAGCAGTATCCGGATGATGCGGGTGGTGCTGAGCAATTGGCGCCGGTTCGTCCCCCACACTCGACGCGTAAGGAGAATTGGTTCCCGTGCCGGGCCCGCGAGAGGAGGGGCCGCTGGAGATAGGGATCTGGAGCGTCCCACCTGCGGCGGTGATAACTGCTGTGCCTTGATGGTTGTGTTGATTTTGGTAGTGAACATTGTGGGAGAGGGCGGAGGCTTTGAGTGGTGGGGCCGGTTGTCCGGTTGCGACGGCGTATTTGTGCACGCGGTAGATGAAGCCCTTGATCACCCCGAAAGTGATGAAGCGGCGAATGTCGATGTGCGCTAGCTCTCGGCTGTGGTGGAGGTACCATTGTTTGACGCTCTGGCCTTGTTTGA
Organism: Aspergillus homomorphus CBS 101889; assembly: GCF_003184865.1. NCBI lineage: Eukaryota > Fungi > Ascomycota > Eurotiomycetes > Eurotiales > Aspergillaceae > Aspergillus > Aspergillus homomorphus. Next base: position 1,319,364 of record NW_020291887.1, on the reverse strand, counting down.
GGCTCGCGTATAATGACACTAGGCCAGCGCCGTCGACGATGGGACGGCTGCCGTACAGTCCGCGGGCTGCGGAGGTGTCAGGATGGGGTTCCGAGGATACGGAGGTAGCGGCTGCAGCAACTGCGGCCGGACTTGGGGTCGCTGTGACGCTAGATGAGGTCGGGGCCACGGCGCTGGCGAGGAGAGTTGGGCTTGGAGTGCGGCTGGGGTTGGTCATGACGCTGGCGCTGCTGGTGGTGAGGACATCGCCGATCGGTGGCCAGACGGCATCCGGGTCAGAGCCGGAGGCGAGGGCTGCGGATGCGGCAGTGACGGGCGACGCAAAAGATGTGTTGACATAGCGCGCGCACTCGTGTTGCATGTCTTCGTCCATGGCGATGGTAGAGCTGAATTGTGCAGTTGGCGCGTAGATCGCCGAGAAGGAGAAGATGTCGAGCAGAAACAAGCACCCATAGTAAAGGAGGTGTCGGATGGCTCGGCAGGTCAGAGAGAAGTCAGTGTCGGCTAGGATCGAAATGATTCGAACACTGTTGACCCCATTGATATATGGGACAATCTGTACCAGGGTATGTTAGTATGGATGTTGTATTAGGGCCGTATAGATAGGTGCGACAAACGCGTTGCATGGTTAGATCCCAATTCTCGTCCATAAATGTTTGATATCGGACCGTGAACAGAGGAACCTGCCAGGCTTTGACCGGCGGCGGAGCGGGGTAGATTGGGAACAATTTGATGTTCAGGGTATTCAGCTCATCTGAAGGACCGTCAGCGATTCTGGCATGCAGCATAATCCGTTGGGCAAGAATTACCGATTGGGATCATGCACTCGCAGTAGTTATTGAGATCCTCCATCAGGGTCTCACACAAGCTGTATACTTTCCCCTCACCGGGTTTTGAATGATCTCGAGACAAGAATCCATTCTGTTCCTCCAACCCGTGCATCAGGTCCGCAAGCTTCTGTACGACACTCTTGTATGTGCTGAAGTCCTCCTCTTCCGCCAGCACTAAACAGAAGTTGAAGATAAACTCGTTGCGATCATATCGAAGCGACTTCATACAGATGGGGTAGCCAAGGATCCGATATCCATTGGTGCAGACTTGGATCAGATTGCCGCAAAGCTCTTGACGAGGGATCACGAAGAAGGAGATGTCGGAGAAGGTCAGGAAGGGGGGCTGCGAGGGCGCTGCGGCGGAGGGAACAATGGCACCATCTGGAACCTGGTGGACAACCTTGGGGCCTAGAGTGTGTCAATTACTGAGCGAGAGAGCCAGTATTGGGAACACTTACCCTCTTGGGTGTCGAATTTGCTGTAAAAGATAGCTTTGATCATGATGACAGTGGGAAGTTGTGGTGGTGGTGGGGGAGGAGCAAGGCGTGGTAGAATGAGGAGACAAAAAAGCTATGAAGCAAAAGGCCACGCAAAAGTTCAACCCATCTTGTATATGATTCAAAGCGCCTTTCAACGAGCGCGTACCCCAGTAGTGTGGGTGAGGAGCGACATCGTTAGAGAGCTGGGAAAATGACGGAGAGAAAGTTGGGAGAGAACTTTGGTAGTCGCGGGGAGTCGCGGGGAACTTCAGGCGCGGCGCGGAGAACCTTTCCGCCCGATGGATGGCCGAGGCCGATACCTCTACAGTCTACAAACGCTTTTGCGGGATCACGTCCTAACGGTCAAGTCTCATGTATGGTGAATCTGTATTATCTCTTCATCCAGAAAAAGCGTCTCCTCCACAACAATTACTTATGCCCAATAGTAGTGCAGCAGATTGTTGGGGGTATTAAACATTGCAGGGGTTAGATTTGAACCAGAAACGATAAGGAAAAGAAAAGCCAAGGAGATCTATAGTAAAACCAGCAACTAGAAATATCACGCTTGAAGACGCCAGTCCACCGGAGCGCTGAAAATGCATCGATCAGATAAGCCAAACCCATTCGCTAATCCGAGAAAAGGAAGCACAATATGCGAATTATCTTCTCCTTCCAGCATACTCTTTTTCTAGCGTGCAGCTCGGGATGGCGAATGAGCCGGCCGTCGAGAAGCAAGTAGTGTGGATGGTGATGGCAATATGAAGGGTTCCGATAATGATGAGGTAGAGGACCGAATGCTTGCTCGATCCAGGTGAGGCAACGAGGAGGGTATATCGTAAAGGTATCCCAAGGGCTGGCCCATTCGGATTGTATTGAGCACGTCAGTATAGCTTCCCCGTTCTCCGGCTTCCTTGAGCCATTGCTCCCAATCTTCGTCCAATGGTACATTGGCACCCTGTTCACGTGCAGCGCTTGCAGCCAGAAGACGATGATTTAGTTCAACCCCGCAGCTTTCCATTTCATCTTCGCTGTAATCTTCCTCGGCCTTTTCCTCGAGGATGCACTCGATGCCACGATCATCAATGACATCGCGAGGGGTGCGTACTTCTCTCCATGGCATCTCTACCCTGCGCTGTGGTTCCTTCGCGGGTTCTGGGCCATCCTCGTAGTGTACTTCGATGGAGGGGAGAGGAGAAGGGGGGGCAGGTTGGATACCCTCTGCAGTCGTATCGCGCACCTTCACTCCCTCTTCGATCTCATAACGCTCACGAGCCGACTTTGTTCCCTCCCAGCGGCAGAGGGACGATATCTCAACCTCCGTGAAGCCCAACTCGTCAAAGGCTCTGAACAGTCTGCGGTGCCATGGGAAACGGCTCAGCCTCATGCGATGAGGGCCATGTGAGTAGTCTAGTCCTGGGTACTGAGCTTCGATGCAGTCGAGCGATCCGTAGAATGTTGACGTCTCGACGCGGACCTCAGGGACTAGATTACGGGTGATATGAGCGGAAAAGGTTGCGGGATCGCTTGCACGCGGTCGCGGAAACAGTGCGCTGTGCACGATCTGGGCCAGCGACGGTTTGTGCATGATGAAGTGTCGTTTAAAGTAGAGTCAAATCCAGTTGATCAAGCGAAGTGCTGAGTGTATCGCGGAAGATGGGTTGAAAGTGAGGTTGTCGGGTGCCAAAGATGAGGGAGAAATGAGGTGAGGATAGGGAGACCGGAGAGCGAATAAAGGAGATGAAACTCTGAGGACAGATATGGGGTAACGTAGTGCACGGTTGCTGAGTGAAATGAGGAGAATGAAGGATGAGAGCAAGAAGGGGGAATGTTCAGACGGTGAGAAAGATACCAGAGAAGTATCTGGTTGCGGAAGGGGGCAGCCGGGGATTGTCGATCAGCAATAGTAGTGCTCGGAATGAGCAGTCAAAAAGATGGGCTAGAAAGTCTAGAATAGGAGGCAGGAGGCGCTTGGATGCAGCCAGGCTCGGTCAAGGTTTCAGCCAACACTCCGTTCTCACGCGATCGAATCGCAGGGCGGATAGGGTTCAATCATTCAATAAGGGAGAACAATGCAGGCCGGCATGTCTCTCCGGGTTGACCGCATGGAATCCCTACCAAACACGTGGATTGGAGGTGTGTTGCAGTTGCGAATAGGTATGAACGAACAGTAGAAACACGCGATCCGAGAACCCGTTATTGAACGAGAAACAGAGTCAACTCTCTTCCTCCCTTCCTTCCGGTTCGCCTTGTATTTTCTGTCGGAGATATTCCCAAATGGAAAAGGTGCCCCTTAGAGGCGAATAATAATGTGACGCACCACCCGACGCCTTAGCTTCAGGTACCGTTAGAGCCAGAAGCCTAATCCGTCCCGCTTGTCGATCAGAAGCGATGGGGAATCGGGCCCATTCTGGTGGAATGCGGTCTAATTTAAGGCTGTCCCGATCGGGAGAAGAAGATGAAGAAGCAACGATTCGAGCTTGCCTGTCAGAAGGTGAAAAGGCCGACGGAAAAGAAGAGAGTTTATCGAGGACAAGTGATTGTGTGACCGAGTTGACCTTTTTATACTTATCGGCCGTTCAACTCTGAATCAGTCGGCTGACTCTGGGATCGACGAAACCACGCAGGCAAATGACCAGCGCATCGCGTCGGAGACCGACTGCGTGGAGTTGTAGCCAACCTGAAGCCATGACAACAGGCCGATCCATCATCCTAAGACACTCTGGCCGCCTTGCGCCCGTAAGTGGGTGGGTGGGAAAGCGATATGATGATGCTGTTGATGATGGCACCAACCCTGCGTTGGCGGGCGGGTCCGTCTGCTCGTACTCTCGTTGCCCACTCGCCTCACGGTTCAGTTCAGCTGCAAGGCCACTTGGTCTGCCTGGGTCCATGTAGGTACTTGAATCGAGATGGCTTCTGGGCCAGCGTCATGACTTTGTCCTTTTTCTTTCAATTTCTCTTTTGCTGTGATCCCGTTCGCTGGTGCTAAAGACAAGGCAGTGACGGGCTGGCTGGACAATCAATGTCCCACAGTGTCAAAATTGGGCCCGAGCCAAAAAGGCGGTATGATCTGGAATACAGTTGACCAATGTTGATGCTGAGGAGTATGATTATTGCAGGCCAGCAAGATTATTTTTCAGGTAGGTAAGGCAGTAACAATAGTAAGCAATAGTAATGCGTCCAGTGCAGCATTGCCAATTGTAGGTGTTTCCGTCAGTGCCCAGTCCAGTCACTGTCAGTCACGTTACCACCCGTCATACTTGCTTCTTCCCGGCCTTTCTTTTCGCACTTCCTTCTTGTCCGAGAGAGCCTCGTATCTCGCCTTCTTCCTTATGAATTATAGATTGGTATAAGCTCAACCACCAATCCCCCAAAAGAGACTTTGTGACTATCATGTCCACCTTCGATGGGATTGTCCAAGGTCGGTGGTGTAAACCAGACAATAGGTTAATGTGGACGTATCTGATGATCGAGTAGAGTTTCCCTATATACAAAGTAAATCATCATGCAACAGGGGTATCTTCAAAGAAGCAGGCTGAGAAATCATCCCAGTTGACTACTTTCGCAAGAGCCTAGAAAGACCCCCTCCGCTGGTCTGCTTCCTGAGCCATGTGCACAGTGACCATCTGCAGGGACTCGAGTCCTTTCGGGCTCCCTTCATCTACTGTTCAGCAGCAACACGAGAGGTATTAGACAATCACGCACTATTCTATTAGTATTGGTGTATGGTGACCCATGTTATCCCAGCTTCTTTTGCGCATCGAAAAGTATCCTCATCGGATGAACTTCAGTAAAGGCATCCTAGAATCGCGCAGACTGCACTATAAGCACCTGTCAAAGCTTCTGGTATTATCTCCACCGGCCTTACCAAAAACTACTGGCTCACTCAATGAAGCGACCAATTCCACTGAACACGCCGACGGAGATCGACCTGACCCCGCGGCTGTCCATCAGGACCACTCTCATTGATGCAAACCATTGCACTGGAGCGGTGATGTTTCTGCTCGAGGGCGATGGGAAAGCCGTCCTCTATACTGGCGATATACGAGGTGAGCTGGCCATGTGTGTCTGAGACCTGTTTCATCATCTCATGTTATGATGCAGCTGAGCCCTGGTGGGTCAACAGCATCATCAGGAATCCGGTCTTGATTCCCTACACTCTCGGGAGCAAGCAGCTCGATAAGATGTACCTCGACAACACTTTCGCCCGTCCATCCCGTATCTGCCGTGTGTTTCCAACCAAAGCAGAAGGCATCGCGGAGTTGCTGCGCAAGGTCGAAACGTATCCCGATAACACCACGTTCTACTTCCGAGCATGGACGATGGGGTACGAAGAAGTCTGGATGGCCCTTTCTGCTGCGCTCAGATCAAAGGTATCACTGTCTGACATCGATTTTCGTCGCGATGCTGAACCCACCAGGTCCATGTTGATCGATATCAGATGGACCTTTATAGGTCGCTCATTTCCTCACGAACAGAAGGCAGCATCAATGAGGCACCCTCGCTTTGTGGCTTCGAATTGGGAAATCGATTCGTTCCCGGCTGCCTCAGCGAAGACGAGCGAGCGCGAATACACAGCTGTGAGCCCGGTGTACAATGCTCTGCAGCGAAGTCCAAGGGTACCATATACATTATGCCGGTTGTTAACCGAACCAAGGACGGCGCAGAGATGCCCGAGTTGGGAGCAGGTGGTGGAGGAGGCGATCTATATCAAATCCATGAGCTCGAACTTCCTGACAAGTCTGCCCTGGAACAGCTAGAAAAGCTGTGCCTCGAGCGCATCCATGACACCCGGGCACTATCTCAGACCAGACAGGCTCTCATCGAGGCCTTTGAGTCGAAAAGAAAAGTGCTATCACTGGACAGCTTCGGGATGAAGGATGCAGATGAGATACCGTTGGAGAAGCTTGTGAAGATCCTGGGTCGTGGCCGGTCAGAGGAAGAACAATGGGCGGGTCGCCTTAACAAACTCCCCAGCACGGACAGACAGCCACTCCCCAGAGTCATCGTACGGCTACCTGCTTACCCTCAGTGTCCCTGCATCTACTGACAACCATACCAGCGTTTCCCTTACTCTCGTCACTCCTCGTACTCGGAATTGTGCGATCTCGTCGCCGCATTCAAACCCAAAGACATCCACCCTTGTACCGTCGACCCAGTGACCTGGACCGAAGACATCTCCATGCAAAACCTCTTCGGCCATCTCTGCTCAGGTACCGACTTCGCCCACGACCAGATAATCCGAGACATGACCACCACCAACGAGGAGCTCCTTCACCGCAGGAAACGATTTAGACATGAGGCCCCGTCCACCACTCCACAATCAAGCCAACAGTCCTCATCCAGCATGCTGCCTTGTCCAGCACCAGCTCCAGTACCTCCACCTCCACCACCTCCACCATACAAAACCCTCGCACCACCGCAAACAATCCCGTCCTCCCTACCTTCATCCTCTTCCGAACCGGGCCTCCCCCCCTCCTTCGCGACCATCAACGAAACAACATACAACCCCACCAACCCGGAGAAAACCAGCACTACATCGCCATCCCCAAACACAATCCTCACCCCAACCCACGCAACAGCACAAGCCCACCGCAACGCAATCTGCGAAGCATGGACCTTCCTCCGCGACCAACCGACCTCGCAGCGCGAAGCGCACTACCACCTGGGCTCGCTCCCGTCGTCGTGGCCGACAAACGAGCAGAACTCGCTGCACAGCCTGTCGTCAGAGGTGGAGATCGAAGTCAACTCATCCAGCCAACCGTCAGCACTCCACAGAAGCTTCTACCCAGATTCTCACGCAGAGATGAACATAGACCCAGACCGATCAGCCCAACCCCCAATATCAGAGCACGGAGACCGACAAGAAGACGAAGCAGGAAACCAGCAGCAAAGCACAGCAGTCTACTCACCCAGCCATCGCAATACCACCACCATCAACCCAACCCAATCCTCATCCCTCACCTCCAAAGACCAACCAACCCCCCACCTGAACCCCAACCCTACCGCAACCGCAACCGCAACCGCAAGCGAATCAGAATCCGACTCCGACTCCGACCTCCTCATCGCCGAAACCCTCTCGCAAACCGACAGCCACGATGAAGATGAACCCGAAAAGCCCCAGCAACAAGCCCGAAAACGCCCCGGCACAGCAGCTGCATCCCGCCGAACGCGCCGGAAAGACGCGTACCTGGCTGCGCGGGCGGGGAGCTACGAGGCGTGGGCGGCGGTGTCGTTGATGTCGACGGGGAATAATCATACTGAGGAGGAGGTGGAGCTTTGATATTAGTATTTGCTTGTGGGGGTTGTGGATGGTCTCTTGGATAGTGTTTTCGTAAAAGGATGGGGTTGGGGAGGGGGTGTGGAATCTTAGGAATCTATTGGTATTGGATGGCTTGGGCGGACTCGTGATATATGCAGTAGTTGATTTGCAGGTGATACCTAAGTACCTCACTCTTAGGCACTGGATCTTCTATGTATCTCCGTGGCCTCTACACCGGGACGCAATATCTAACACTCATATAACCTCTTAAATAAATACCTACCAAGAAAATATTTGTATACAAGAATGACGACACCCACACCAAGAGCTAGAAATGTATATAGAAACAAGAAAGAGAAAAGGAAAGAAAAAAAAAAGAAACCAGAAGGTATCATCATCATCGTCAACAATCGTCAAGGAAACTCGTCAAAACCGGTGTCTAACCCTTTTCCCTACAACCCCAAATCTATAACCTACGTCTTCCTTTCACAGCCACAAAACACCACCGCCGCCAACTTCGACCTCAATAAATATAGTAATCCTGTGTCAGAGGCAGGATCTCCGCCGGCTCGGCATCACAGAGCACACCGTCGGCTTCGACGCGGTAGCTCTCCGGATCGACGTGCATCTTCGGCATGATGTCGTTGAACTTCATGTCTGCCTTGCCGACGGTGCGGCAGTTCTTGACGGCCTCGATGCGCTTCTGGAGGCCGTAGGTCTGGACGATGCCTGCGTCGATGGAGGCCTGCGAGACGAACATGATACTTGTACTGGGGACCATGACCTGATTGTTTATTTAGTTGTGGCTCATGGTCGTGAAAATCAGACGGAGTGAGAGACTTACGCCGAATTGGGGACGCATGATGATCGGCTCGACCGTGGGGATCGAAGCGTTGGGGTCGCCCTGATGTTGTTAGTGGATGGTCATCGATCAAGAAGCTCACAAAGACGGGCCCCAAAACGTACCATCTTAGACATCACGATCATCCCGCTCTTCAACACCTGCGAGGGCTTCGTGCCGAACGAGCTCGGGGACCAGAGGACCAGATCCGCAATCTTACCGACTTCAATGCTGCCGATCAAATGGGACATGCCCTGGGCGATGGCCGGGTTGATCGTGTATTTGCTGACGTAGCGCTTGACGCGGAAGTTGTCCGCGCCCGTGCCTTCGTCCTCGGGCAGGAAGCCGCGCTGCTCCTTGTTCTTGTGGGCGGTGTTCCACGTGCGCAAGATGACCTCGCCGCAGCGGCCCATGGCCTGCGAGTCGGAGGACATCATGCTGATTGCGCCGAGGTCGTGCAGGACATCTTCGGCGGCGATGGTCTCGGCACGGATACGACTTTCCGCGAAGGCGACATCCTCCGCGATGTTCTTGGACAAATGGTGGCACACCATCAGCATGTCGAGATGTTCGTCCAGGGTGTTCATGGTGAATGGCCGGGTAGGGTTGGTACTGCTGGGGAGGACGTTAGGGTGCTCCACCACTGAGATGATATCGGGAGCGTGACCGCCGCCAGCTCCCTCCGTGTGATAGGTGTGGATTGTACGGTTTTTGAAGGCCTCAATGGTCTGTTCGACAAATCCGGACTCATTTAGTGTGTCCGTGTGAATCATGCACTGCACGTCGTACTTATCGCACAAGTCGAGACATTTATCGATAGCAGCAGGCGTGGAACCCCAGTCCTCGTGGAGTTTCAGTCCGGCAGCACCCGCCTTGATTTGTTCCTCAAGGCTCACTCCACCACAATCGTTGCCTTTACCAGTAATACCGATGTTCAGCGGAATGCGATCGCACGCCTGGATCATCTGGCGCATGTGCGTGGGGCCAGGAGTGCAGGTGGTGGCATTGGACCCGGTCGAGGGACCGGTACCGCCGCCCAAGAATGTCGTCACACCAGAAGCCAAGGCCTCGTCCGCTTGCTGAGGGCAGATGAAATGAATGTGAGTGTCGAAGCCACCGGCAGTGACGATCTTGTTCTCGCCAGCAATCACATCCGTCGATGAGCCAACAATCATACCCGGGGTGACGCTGTCCATGATGTCCGGGTTTCCAGCTTTGCCAATACCAACGATGAGTCCATCCTTAATACCGATATCGGCCTTGTAGATACCGCTCCAATCGATGATCAGCGCATTCGTAACAACAGTATCCAGACACTCCGCCGTGGACTTCTCCGAAGACTGACCCATACCATCCCGAATAACCTTACCGCCACCGAACGTGCACTCATCTCCATAGCTCGTATAATCCTTCTCAACGCGCACCCAGAGGTTCGTCAACCCTAGACGAACCAGATCGCCCGTTGTGGGGCCAAACATACGCACGTATACCTCGCGCTCCATTGAAAAGGGAGTCACGAGCGCGGCGTCCGCAGTCGGTTCAGAAACATGGGCAAAGCCAACCACCTGCATGCGCATCATGATCTCTTCCGCACGACTGAGATCCACCTTTCCCGAAGCCAAACAGTTTCCTCCGCGAATGATCTGGTGGCCGGCGATCTCCACGAGCGTGACGACCTTGGTGTCACCGGGCTCGAACCGAACTGAGGTGCCAGCCGGGATGTCGAGCCGGTACCCATACGAACGGAGGCGATCGAAGTACAGCTGCGGGTTGGTTTCGATGAAATGGTAGTGGGAGCCGACCTGGATGGGCCGGTCACCCTTGCTCATGACCTTGAGCTTAATGCGCTTCCTTCCCTCGTTGAGCGTGATGCGGCTGTGCGGTACCGGCAGGATGGCTCCCGGCATGCTCTCCGGCGTGTAGTCTGTGGGGTCCGGGTCCGGGAACGCGTCTGCCGGCGGGATGGGGAGGAAACTTCCATAGAGCGCTTTCTCCAGATCCCCGTCGTCGCTGCTGATCGGGTGGTGCACCGTCACCAGGTAGGTGCCCGTCGGAAAGGTTCCCTCCACCTGCAATTCAACCAGGGTCGAGACGACCGAGGGAAGGACATGACGGCGACCCAGCATCGTCTTGCCGATGGACATAAGATCGGCCACGGAGTATTGTCCATCGCGGATCAACTGCGCTAAGTGTGAGAGTGGGTTATTGGGCGGGTGGGTAGACTCGAGAGAAATGAATTACCTCCTGCAGGTTGGACGAGATCAGAGCCTATGGAGACGCGTCAGCCGCTTATCGTCGTCAATTAAGGGGGACCTCCGGAAGGGGACGGTTGTTGGTGCAACGTACCGAAGCTTCAGCATGGTTGAGTCGTACACCACGTGCGAGACGACGTTGAGCTAGGAATCCCAATTGAGAGATGACGAGCTTGTCGAGCTAGAGGCGCGATACCAGTCAGCCTGTGCATTGTGTGGAGGTGGCATGGACACAGACCTCTTTTGGTACCAAATGCATGGTTGGCAGCGCGGCACGCGACGGGTTCTTGTCTACTATATAGTCGCAGTGCCCCTTCACAGCGACAGCAATGGCAAGGCAGACAAGAGCCAAGAACTACCCCGTGGGTACAAGAGAGAAGGCGAGCGCAATCAGACTGGAGGGGGAAAGGTTCTACGCAGACTCGCCGATGGACCACCATGGGGGGGAATTTAAGAACGAAGAAATAATGTGGGGAGCGAAAGAGAAGCTTCCGATAAGCGGCGGGCAAGGCAAATTGAAGCTGGAGCTGATAAGCCGGGAGGATGGCCTATGGCAGCCATGCGTCTGCCGAGTGACTAACGCTTTCCAGTCAATCCGGTGGATTCCATCGGCAGTCACCGGCAGGTGTCAAGGGCAATTATCTCAGTTCGTAAAATGGCTCTTATAAATTCACAAAGCTAACAGAAATAAGCAAGAGGCACGGAAAAAATAAGATAGGTAAAAAAAAAAAAAAAGAAAAGGAATGGAGGGAAAACATCCCCACTCATAAAAACCCCACACCAGTCAATCCGCAGACGCCGTTGACATCAGGCCCGCCAAAAACAAACCCAGCGATAGCAACAGCAACAGCATCAATCGTCCGGAGAAAAGTGCATCAGTCCAGAAAGAGATCCAATCCGTATATGCTACATGCAGCATTTAGATCGAAACACCCGTCCCATATACATGGTAAATCATCCCGATATAAACAGATCCCTCAGGACCGAATTTACTCCTCATTGCCAACCTCGCTCTTGCGCTTCTTCTTGGTGCGCTTAGCATCGCCGCTCGCGGTCTTGCGAGCTGAGGCAGGGGGCTGCTCGTCTTCCTTCTCCTTCTCTTTCCGGGCAGAAGTGCGCTTCTTCTTCTCAGGCGACTCCTTCTTTGCGCTGGGCGTGGCGGTTTCCTTGGTCAGAGCAGGCTTGCCCTCGCTGCGGCGACGCTTGCCACTACGCGGCGGGGTGGGCTCCCGAACAGGCTCCGGGGAAGACTCCTCTTCCTCCTCTTCTTCTTCGTCCTCCTCTTCCTCTTCCTCATCTTCAGAATCATCCGAGTGCTCACCGGTTTCCATGCCCTGGTGCAACTGGTTGGCAGCCTTGAGGTCATCCTCATAGGGCAGTCCAGCCTTGTAGGCCACTACCTTTTTCCGGTACTCAGCCAAGTTGTCTGCATAGAGCTTCTTCCAGATCTGGTGAACATCATTAGTCTAATTCTCTTCATAACATTGGAAAGGATGGGGTTCAGCAACATACCTCCTTCTCGGGTTCGCCCATCTCTTGCCAGCGGCGGGTGCCCTCATCCGAAACCTCCTTGGGCTTCGCGTTGGGGCCCAGGTCCTTAGCGATGACAGAACGGTTATGTTGCATGTAAAGGAAGAAAGGGGTCAGGGCGCGCTTGGGGGCGTTCGGGTCCGGGGGAGCGCGCTTGCGCTTCTTCTTCTGATCATCGTTCGCGCCAGGGCTCATTTCGCGCGCACCAGAGCCATAGAGAGCGCCGGCGATGCCGCTGGTAAGGTGGGTGAGATCGAGCAGAGGGACGGGATCCCGGCCCAGGACAGTGTTGGCATGGGTGATGTACGCTTCCTGCACGGTGGTGACTGCTTTGGCCAGTTGCGCGAGGCTAGCAATGACCTAAAATTGATTGTTAGATCAATATTGATCATGTTACATCATAACAATCGCGCGCGATCAAAATAAGTTCCATTGGAGGGCTGTGGGAAAAAAGAGGTGAAGCATGCGGTGAAGGAGGGCTGCGATGCGCCGGGGCGGGGCGCGTCGGGCCGTGGCAAGCAAGCAAGCGTTGTCATTGCCAAACAAAACAGAAAGCGGTGACGTTAGGGAGGGGGGAGTCACGGAAGACCGAAGGATTTAGGCAGGGCATCACCCGTTCAAGATGAATGGCTTGTGTAACGAGGTCTCTTAAATAAGGCAAGCCCATTGAAGTCTGAGATCGCAAAAGGAAAGCGCCGCCTTGTTTACGAACGCGTGTAGCTGAGAGAAGAGAGAGAGCGCGGGTGTCCAGGTAGCCCGGCTTAGGGGCGGCCGGGAGAAGCGCCCACCGCACGCCAGGCGATCATGACAACAAAAGACAAAGAAGAAATCAGCAAGAAAACTTACATTATCGCGAGTGCGCGTGAAATCGTCTACATTGACAGTGATGGTGGCATCACTGGCCTTGGAATCCTCCTTGCGCGACATGATGCGACAAACGGGATGGTGGCGAATACCGCGATTTGTGAAAGCTTGGATGGGGGGTTGGTGGTAGTTGTGAGACCAAGGACAGGTGGTGGGTGGTGGTGGAGAGAGAACCGGGAGGGAAGGGAAGGAGAGGAAGGAAAAGAAGGAAGAATTTTCGCTAGCGGGGTCAAGCTTAGCGGAAAGACTCCCCTTCTAAATAGTGATGGCCCGATGGGCTGTGGGCATTGGGGGGAAGAGACCGCTGGCCATGCTCTCGCTACTTTGGGTCTAGGGAGTTGGGCAGGGCAAAGGCCCTTTCTTTCAGCCTGGAGGGCGCGGCCCCCTTCAGTCTTTAGGGAAGGGAAAGCAACGGGAGCTTCCATCCTCCCCTAACGCAGGCGCCTCCCCCCCATCCTCCTCAAATCCCCCTTCCCTTCCCCCCGTTAGGCTTGTCGCTAAGCAGCAGGCTGCAGCAGTCTCCACTGGGCAGCCTCGGGGCCATTCGGAAAATCAGCCCATGAACCGGTTGCGCACACACACACATCCCTCCAGCTCCAGCAACCCGCTTGAAACCTGCTGAAACCCACTAACTCAACCAAGACTCCCGAGTCCCGTGGACCACCACAACAACGCCCTGCAGAACAATCGAAGCCCGGTTTGCTTTTTCCTCTCTCACCACGTTGGCGCCCGCCAATTACCACAAGCAAGCGCCATGATACTATTTAATGCCTATTCGCCTTTTAGTAATTGCTATTTACTGTAGTCTATGTTCTCACAATAAGAACAACTACCAGAATTAAAAAAAAAAATTAAAAAATAAACTACCCCTACTCCAATCCAACAGTTTATCATATCCCATAGGAAACAAAGAGAAAAAGAAGAATAACCCATGCTTTGTTCTCCCCCTCCCTCTCCTCTTTGTCAGTCTACCTGTCAGCGGCCACCAAAAACTCAGGTTCGATTCTGCACACACCGCCGGTACATCAGCGCCCTCCCCTCCCCCTCCCGCTCCGGGCGCATCCGCTACCTACGAGGCTACGACCGACCTTAGTACCCCGCACTGAGGCCTCCCCAAAAACAAAGCGTTCGGGAAAACAACAACAAGCAGCGCAGCGCGTCCCGCTGATAGTCGTAGCTGGCATTGGCCCAACAAACCACAGCGCGCTGAAATTAAAGAACTGCTAGGCGCGCATTCACTTTAAATTTAGGTAGTAATAATATTCTTTGGGCAATGTCCATAATAGTGAATGTGGGTTTTGCGCCGGTCGCATGAATCGGTGAGGAGCTTGGAAGTGAATATAAATATATCATGCGCCCGCGAAGCTCGACCCGCCGCTATTCAGCACCCCCACGTTGTTTGCGCGTAAGTTGGATTCTCTCGATCTATGGCTATGATATGGGTTATTCTACTTGAAAGCAGGGGTCGGATCAGTCGCTAGCTTTGAGGATTAGTGAAAAAGATTTGGACTCAATAGTATACTTGAAGCCATGAGAAAGTCTCCCAGCGGTCGCATTATTGAGTCACTGCAGTGGCCGAGGGCTACACCTGCAGGTTGGTCATGTTCGTCCGAGCAATCGCTTATGTATGCAGTGCAGGCGAGACACTGTTCCCAAAACACAATCTTAGTAGGCCAAAGCTATGTATATCATTTCGCGCTACTTCGCAGGGAATTCCACTGCTCGCTAGATCCAAGTCTCTAATATAACAAGGATGTGTATTCTAATTGCACCGCCGAAAACAAAAGCTTCACAGTATCATATACAACCTCGCTTAGAACTTGAACACCTGGTCCTTGCTGTATCCCAGCTCCTGCAGGATACCGGACAGCTCGCCCTGGTCGGCGGGGCTCTTTTTGGTGCCGCTGATGGCCTTGTACATGCCGGGGGGACCGCAGACGAAGATCTTGATGTTCTCCTCCTTGGGCTCGGGGAGGACGGTCTTCAGGAGCTCCTTGTTGATGTGGCCGCTGCCGCCGGTCCACTCCTTGGGGGGCTTGTCCAGGACGTAGAAGGCCTTGAAGCGCTGGGGGTAGGTGTTCTCCAGCTCCTCGAACTCCTTCTTCAGGAGGATGTCGCCCTCGGTGACGTTGCCGAAGACGAGCGTGACCTTGGTCTTATCCTCGGGGTTCTTGAAGATCTCACGGGCCAGCTGGTACATGGGAGTGATACCGGTGCCACCCGCGATCAGGGTGATGTGCTTGTGCTTGTTGGCCTCCCAGGGGTACTTGACGATGGGGCCCTTGAAGTCCAGGCGCTGGCCGACGTTCATGCTGTGCAGGTGCTCGGACATGGGTCCGTTGGGGTAAACCTTGACGACGAGGTCGATGTATCCGGGGGTCTCTGCACATGGCGCGGGTCAGTTTTCGGCATTTAACGGAATGCGCGCGCGCTACTCACCCTCATCGCTGGTAGGAGTGTAAGGGCGGATGACAGGCTTCGCATCGGCGGGCTTGAACTTGGTCAACAGAGCAGCTAACGGGAAAACATGTTAGTCGTCTTGCGCAATGATTCCATTCATGGTGGCAAATCCGCTCTACTCACAGGCAACCTGGAGACCAGAGACAGCGTCCTTGTCCTCAAATTCAAAGCGCAGGCGCTTGGTGTTGTGGTTCAGAACCTCGATCTCGGACAACTTCAGGTCGAACCATCCCTGGTCACCACCCTTGAAGACCTTCTCGCGGACAACGGGAGCTTCGGCGGTGGCAGAGTTGTAGCGGTACAATCCAACACCGACACCGGCAAGACCGACACCGACATAGATAGGGGCCAGCGAGGACTTGCCCTTGGGCGCCTCCGTGGAGTACTTGCGGAAGCCCTGCCACGAAAAGTATATCAGCAAAACAACTTCCCTACCGAGTTCTGCCGGCAACGGGCCGGGTAATAAAAAAACCCTGCGATGGCAGAGAGACAATCGTGTCAAAGGGAGAAGCTTACCTGCTTCAGGGACTGAGAGCAGCGGAAGGCTTGACGTGCGAACATTTTGGAAGTCAAATTGAGAACGGGATACGTGCTCAATGGACTGGGGGGAGTGAGTAGAGAGAGATTAGTTGAGAAAGCTCGGACGGGCGAGATAAGTATTTGAGCCTCCGTCGCCCTCCCTCGGGCTCTTTCTCTCTCTTCCCCCTTCCGTTCGGACTCCGGACCGCCGTTCTCCTCGGCTGCCTTCCTCATGACGCAATGCCCGTTCCTGGCTACAACAGACGCCGTATCCTGGCCTACAATTGTGGAGTAGGATTATAGAACCCCGGACCAGATCTACTTGTTACTTCAATTAACTACTCAGGACTTCATTTTGTTATTACTCAAGAACTCCATATCTTCTCCGCCGAAGAAGCAGCCAGAGCAGGCAGCCAAAGGTTACCACCGCTCCACTTCTGCTCCGACCAAGATCTTACACCGATCCGAGTACTCTGTAATCGGCAAACAGGAGTACATGTCTTTCCAATTCACTACCAGTTTAGAGCAACTTTCGCGGTTCGCATTACAGGGAATGATTCTTTCGTTCCCACTAAGAAGAAATCTTAGAAATAGGCCGGCCTTTGGCTTGCCGATCACCGTCGTTAATTCCGCTTGCATTACTAAACCTACCCCGGCAATCGGAGCCCGCCCACCGTTGACACCATTGAAACATACATATATACAAATTGAAGGCACAAGATTCCTTCAGATTAACATACAAGGGCCACGGGTCTATAAGCGTTGGTCCTTAAATAGAAGAGCCCAGTGTCACCGCTTCGACAAAAATGCAGCATTTCCTCCGAGCACCGGGACTGTACGGAGTCTACGCTCACAGTCAATGAAGCCCGCGCATGGTCGCCGCGCAATCCGGCCTCAATTAAACATATATCGCATTCAATAGACACCTTACAAATCGAATGCACTCGACAGTACTACAACAGGGCCATGAGCTTGCTAAAGGCTTAGTCAAAACACATTGAGTGGGTAAGTAATGGCTGCTGGCGCCCCGACTCGATGCGTAAGCACAATCCATGCACAATCCCTGGGCCGATGGCGTGCGCGTCGAAGAGTCGAACGACTCAGCCGCTTCCCATCTTTCAAGGTCCTCCAGGCTTGGGTAAGCTGCAGCCCCCGCAAGGAGGAGCAGTAAATGATGTCAAGCCTGAAGTGTCTTGCCCTGCCCCCAACCTACCCATTCTCATCCGACGGAAATGCCCTTTGCTCGTACCCACTCTGCGTATATCCGAACCAGACCTGACGTCCAAAACGATTGCACGATCGTTCCCCGGAGCTTGGCTTGGCAATATGCATGGCTGATGTTGCTCATGGAGGACGGAGCAGAGACAATTCAAGCCGATGTGGTCTAAAAGGGAAATGTCCGCACTTGGATGTGTACCACTGCATCTTCGAGGTACAGTCGTATACGGAGGCATTAAGTCGGAAAAGTCTACGAACCCACAGAACCAGGAGAGTCGGTTAAGTGAACAAAAAGAAATAACCCCGGTATTTTTTTGAAATAACTTGAAAGGGTCGCTGCAGAGGACTACTAAAGAGACATAAAAACCATCCGTCCCATTTCCTGGGTTGTAGATACACGCCTTGTTCTCCGCGTGATCCGTGTCCTTCGTGCATGCTATGGCCATAACATAGTCATTCATTCCTACACTCCACTCACCCACGCCCAAAACCTCACATTTACGCGAAAGTAGAGGGGCGAGAGTAAGCGAACAGCTTCTTGCCAGGCTTGACGGAGCGGTGGGGCAGGGGGAACTTGAGGTCCTTGGTGAGGAGCTGCTTGATGTAGGGGCGGCGGATGGTGTCGGCCTTCTCGATCTCAACAACCTTGAGGACCTGCGGGGAGGGGTTAGATTCCTAGGATCTTCTGGCGAGCCATATGAGAGATGGTGGAACGTACGTGGATGGAACCGAAACGGGCACGGTGGCGGGCAGCCATGTCCTGGTAGAGAGCCTCAACAGCGTCGGTGCGGCTCATCTCACGGAACTCCTTGTACATGTTGTGGGTGCCGGAGCGCGAGTCATAGCGGAGCCAGATACCGAAGTTCTTGACCTTGAGGGGGCGCTTCTCGCTGATCTGGAAAGAAAGAATGGCGTGTCAGCCGACACTCGCCCTTGTTTGCCGAAACGCTCTGGAGCATCGTAGACATACCACGTTGAGGCTGACGATCTCACCGTTGGCCTTCTTGACCTTGCGGAGCTGGGTCAGGAAGTACCAGAACCGCGACTTAGCGACAACGGTGTTGGGCGCAAAGATGCGCATGCGGTACAGCTTGGGCGTGGGGTTGGCCTCGGTGGGCAGGTGACGCCCGATAACCTGGTACTCTTGGAGACGCCCTATTGATTCCAGTCAGAAACTCCATCCGACAAATTTGCAATGCGTGCGGTCCCCTTGGTGGAATGCTTTGGGTCGATGCTTTCGTATCTGTGCGGTAAATAGCGGAGTGGTGGTGTGCGAGTCATTGAAAAGTGGCGACAAAAAAATTCAAAATATCATGGCGCGCCCGTGCTCATCCTCAGTTGTTGTGTTTGTCCTCCATAATCAGCCCCTATTCCATCGCTCTCATCCATCGTTCGTGGGTATCAATAATTCCGAAAGTGGCCGAGTGCAATTCTCTTTTCGTGACGTGCCGTTGAAAGATCGCAAGATATTCATCGCAAAAGCCGCACCGCCAAGGGGACAAGGTCGAAAAAAAATTCAAAAAGTGTTAACTCACCCATCTGTTAAATTCAGTCAGTAACAATTTTCCTAACAGCAAAACGAAGGACAAAAAGGGTGGGCTCACTTTGATTGACGCTGTAGTGGTTAGTCGACGAGAGATGTGCCGGTTGTACTCGTCGCGGAAAGGAGGATTTTTGGGAACCGGATTGATTGTGAGCTAGGTTTAACCCTCCTTAGGGCTAAGCGACCGTGAGGCTTAGCCCCTACCATTCCCGATCGGGAACACCAGCCACGCCGCTGTGGCGGTGGTGATTAGATAAGGCCTTTTGGCGGACGGTTTCCCCGCCTTCTCCGATCGCCGTTTCATCATCGGGAAGGGTCATCTATCCATCAACAAATTGTTGACCCGTTCCGACCACCCCTCCAGTGCTTGACATTTGACTTTCCGCCCTCCCCCAGAATTGCTTAGGACGTTTACTACCCTCCATCGAATATGGGCTCCATCTTCGATGATTTCAAGGATGGCCAGAAGCTAGGCTCTGGTCACCGCCTTGCTGCAGCTCTGACACCCGTCTCAACCTCCGCGAACCCCGGCCGTTTACAGTCCTTCTATTACTTCTCCAACGCTGCGCATGTATCCTCCGATCTTCGCTACTCCCTCTTCCAGGCAAATGGCATCAAACTACCGAAACAAGAACAAAACTCTTGGGTGGACATCTTCGCGGCCTATTGGAGCGCTGTCGGGGAACTTGTTCGGTTCGAGGAGGCCCCGTCGCGCGCTAGCTGGGTTAAGGTGTTCAATGCCTGGAAGGAAACTGCAAATCAACTCATCCGGGGATACTCGACTGGCGGACTGCAAGCATGGACTATTCCATGTCTATATGTGGTGGGAAGGTATTTGCGACACTTTGCGCGGAGAGCGGATGCCGAGCTGTCCTCCCAAGAGGCCGATGGGTTCGGGGACGGCTTCCAAGACGATGTGTCCAGTGGCCTCGAGAAGAACGCAAAGCTGGAGGAAGCCACTCGAGTCTTGAATCGGATGTTCACATTGTGTCTCACTGACAGGTAGGCTGGTTAGCACTAAGTCTGGGTCGACATTATTTGCTGATACCACTTGTAGGTCTCCGATCGAGGACTCCCGAAAGTGGGGAATCTACGACACCACCAATTTACTGTTCAAAACATACTTCAAACTCAACACCGTTGGCTTGTCTAAGAACTTGCTGCGTGCTCTCAATGCGCAATCCGCCGACCTTCCCGACCTCAGCGCCTTCCCCAAGTCTCACACTGTCACCTTCAAGTATTACATCGGAGTGATTCATTTTCTGGATGAGAACTACGCTGAGGTATGTGCATTAATACCTATGGTAACCATAGCATTGAACTAATGTCTGGCAGGCGGAGCAGCATCTGGCCGAGGCTTGGAAGATGTGCCATCGGAACGCAATGAAGAATAGAGAGTGAGTATGCATCTGCTTTGTCGGTTCCGCCTACTAACTTTGCACAGGCTCATCCTCACCTACCTCATCCCTTGCCACCTGGTCACGACACACACGCTACCAAGCAAGAAGCTACTTGCGCCGTTTCCTCGCCTCGAAAAGCTCTACCGTCCATTATGCAACTGTATCAAGTCAGGAGATTTGGGGGGCTTCGATGCAGCGATGTCAGCTGGAGAGGAAGAGTTCGTCAAGAGACGCATCTACCTGCCTCTCGAAAGAGGACGAGACATTGCTCTGCGCAATCTCTTCCGCAAGGTCTTCATCGCTGGAGGCTTTGAGGAGCCCAAGGACGGCCAGCCCCCTATCCGACGAACCCGAGTCCCGGTTGCCGAATTCGCCGCCGCTGTCAGAATCGGCACACATGCAGACGAGAGGTCGCGTGTGGACATCGACGAGGTCGAGTGTCTCCTATCGAATTTGATATACAAGGTGAGTGTCTATTGTGCTTGCAATGCAGCAATACCGGGCCAGTTATCTGACTGTCTTGTAGGGACTCATGAAAGGCTATATTGCTCGTGAACGTGGTATGGTGGTGTTGAGCAAGGGCGGTTCTGCATTTCCCGGGACGGGTGTCTAAGATGTCCTTGCGGTTGCAACACTTCCCGTCATGATCATTCGACCGTGAAACAACCCATGCTCGGTCTAATACTTATCAGCAGCCACGTGGGCGAAATGGTTGAACCAGTACCAGAGGCATTGACTGTGATCTGGTTACGCATATTCGCAGCTTAGCCCCGAGCTGGCCCCGAGCTGGCTAACCACGACCAACCTGCTATGGCCAGTTAGGCGCGCACGAACATCAGGCAAAGTCGTTACTGTTAGACCTTGATATCGGGCTATAGCGATTACTGATGATATGACATCCCCTTATCGGCGCCCATTATAACAGACACTATCTGAAGGCACAAGTCTCGCAGCCAGACCCCCAGCATGCCAAGGACTTCTGCGGGGATAGCACTACCTACTTGTGTACAGTACATTGATACAGCATATCAGCGCCGAGGAACTCACTCACAACAGATGCATCCACAGAGCTTATAGTTTAATGTGTATCACAAGACAACAATACCACAGATCCAGTAGAATATACACATTATACAAGACTAAACACATTTATAGCCATATCCCAGATACCAGAGTGAAGAACCACCACCACGTTCATGAAAACCAGCAGGGGCCCGCCCCCATATTCCAAATACCGTCATCTTCCTATGATATAAAAACAGAAACAGCACAGCAGCACTACGTAATCGTACTGACAGTTGACTGCGGCTGCTTCCCCATCGAAACCGTCGTAAGATCATCCTACCCCGCCAAGCGAACAATTAGCATCACTCCAGATTTGCGCGGCGCCAGTCAACTTGCGCCCTCACTTCCCCTTTCCCTATTAGCCTAGGGATTGGAAAAGGAAAGGAAACTCACCATATGATTACACATAGCAACAAACAAATCAAAGAACAGCTTCCCGCCCTGCTCCATCTCCATCTGCATCGTGCCGCTGCGCTTGAAGGTCGACCGGCTCCGGATGATGAGGGCCAGGTAGTGCGCGCGCAGCTTGGACTCGGTGTCCGGGGTGTGGGCGTAGGCGTAGCGCGCGCTGGTCAGGATCGTGCTACACGAGATGCCTGAGTGGAGGCCTTGTTTGCGGAGGGCGAGGCGTTTCAGGCTCTCGAGGCCGTATTTTTGGGCGGCGCAGCTGGTGGAATTGGTGCTTAGTTTGTTGGTCTGGGATTGCTGGATTGGGGATTGAAGTTGCGGAGGTTTGAGGGGATGTTATTGTGGTATACATATTCAGGCAGATGGGGATACGTGTTTGTGTACGGTTGGATACATAGCGAATAAAGGGCATGGGTTATGGGTGATCTGGATTACAGTGGAATGGTTGGATGGGAGGACTCGACAAAGACAGCGAACTTACTATACGGCTGTATCACGCAGGATGCCTGCGCCGACGCCCGGGTGAAAGATGGTTGCGCCATCTGGGTCGGCGTCGCTACTCCCCGTCGGAGAGGAGGCCGTCTCCAGCTCCCAAGTGTTGCGGGTCTTGTTGTGCAGGATACGGGGGTAGTAGTCGCCTCGGTAGAGGTATTCGAGGATGCAGGACAGGATCTCGGGCTGTTCGTCGGGGAGGTGGATGGGGTTGTTGGTGTGGTTTGGGTCGGTCGTCGAGCGAGCCCGGGCGCAGGCGGCGGCGAAATAGGGGGACACGCAGATGATGTCCTTGTGGGCTGCGAAGAGACGCTTCTCGGGCCCTACGCACAGGGTCACCGCTGCGGGGGTGAGGGAGCTATCGCAAATCTTTTAGATGGGTGAAGCTTAGATTGAAGGTTAGTCCTAGTGGTGTGCACTTACCTGCCATCCGGAGGACTGTCAGGGGTTTCCCGTCGACGATGTAGACGACGAGATGCAACTGATTGTTGTTCACGGGATCGTGTTCTGAGGACTCGAGTGCTGGATTTGCCGGCTCCGTATCTCGACGAGAAAGCCTCAGGATGGACTTGTTGTCGTCTGGAAGATAGTGTCCTGGGACTGTTACTACTGCTCCTACTTCGTGGTTGCTGCTGTTGCTGCTGCTGTTGCTGTAGAGCTAGCATTGTTTCAGGCGAGGGATTGGCGTGGGGGTGAATGGGGGGTGGAGAAGGAGAGGGAAAGAAATTAGTCTTGAGCTCCAGAACTGATTGAAGGGGGATTTTTCCAGGTTATGAACTTCCTTGGAAGCTGTGGAACGAACAGTGAAATGGAAAACCTGTAAGTAAGTATGGGACTGACTCCCTGTCCTGTCCTGCCCTGTTCTTATTTAGTGCCACAAGCTCCAGGGGGAAAGGAGAGTCTCCCCCCCACTCCAGTTTCTCATTGGCAACATCAGACAAAGAGAGACCGTCTGGACTTGACATTTGTCCAAGGATAGTCTGCTGCTGACCAGGATGACAGGGTCTCGATAGGCTTTTGGATGCAGCAGCTGAAGCCATGGATGCAGCAGCACACGCGTAAGAGGCGGTAATGCACGCGTAAAGTGGTTGAAGCTCCATCGCCAAAAGATCGCGCAGTCACGGGTGAAGCCATTGCCCAATGATCGAGGGAGAGAGGAGGAAAGGGGGTGTGGGCCGCCAGGGAAGTTGGAACTGGCAGCAAATCAGCATCACAACTCCTTCCGCAGCTGGCCGCTTTTGCCGGAATATTCGATCTATCATCTACAGTCCGTAGTTTGGTTGATGGACAGGTCAAACGTGACGAGTGCGCACTTTAGTTGGACATGCGAGGTGGTTAACGAGCATGTCCCGTCAAACTGACAGTGTGGCTGCATCCTCGAAAACTACGGAAGCCGAGACGAGCATTATCTTTCTTTCCGACAGCTTGGAGTTACACAGCAAGATCGTACAAATAACCTTTTCTCTTCTCTACAGGCTTCCAACATGGGAAGCAAACAGCAGTGAAAAGAAGACTGGTTGGCGAGTACTGCCTATGGAAGACAAGCTTCACACCGGGCACAATAGCGAGTAATACAGCCATCTACGTACTCCAAGCTGGGCCCAAACATAGAGGGCTCAGAGCAAGTTTTTTTTTCAAAAATTCCTGACCGACCCGAAGGCCAGTCAGAGCGGTCAAATAGGTAGTTTTCAACTAGCAAAAACACGGTCTCGGATGTCTCCTCACTGACACGTGTAAAACCCGTGCACCAGGATGGAGAAGAAAAGAAAAAAAGATTCTAAAATGGGGGAGGGGGCGACGAGGTTATATATCCCCGCCAAGCCTGCCGCACCGCGCTAGCGGAAGCGAGACTTGTCCCGAGCTCTGATTGGCTATAGCTAGTGGCTTGTGCTCTTGGCCGGAGTTTGCCTGAAGCCTGAGGCAACAATCTAGCGAATGGAAGCTGCTGGGTGCTGGCAGCCGAGCAGTAGTATATGTAGGATAGCTAGCAAAATAATCACCATCCCATTAATGATGCAGCCAGGCAACAGCCATTACCCCGGTCGTACAAGGTATGAGACTCTGAAACTCAACCATTCAGCCGACGATCTTCTTGTCATGCAGGTAAAATTGCGGATCAAGCTTAGCCTGCTTGGACAAGAGCCCGAAATTCAGTTACGGAAGTGTTGTCGGGCACCTACAGATTGAGTGCAAGAGGAGCAGAGCAGGTGACACTTTGAAAAGAAATAAGTGGAGGGGTCACTGGGCAAAGGGAGCGCCAGTCAATGGGGGGTAGCAGCAGCAGCAGCAGCAGCAAGCAGTCATTATCACTGAGCGATAACCCGCCAACACGTGATGTGACATGTCGTAATTGGCTGCGGCGGCGCGGCGGCACAGCGTCGTACTACCTACCAGTAGGTTAGGTTAGTAAGTCATTTAATCACTCACCTGCCCATGCACTGGTGACCTCTAACGCAATTCCTTCAACTTCCTGCTGCTGTTTCAAAATCCCTCAATTATTGCTGCTTCCTGCCATCAATGCTGTTCAAGGCTGGGCAACAGTAAGCAGACATATCTCTCGATACCCCTCCAATCTATGGCTATTGCTAGCTCCGCCCTCGAAGTGCGGTAACTGTCGGACACCGCTTTTGTACGCCTCGAATCTCCGCTGTACACCATCATGGAGCTCGTGCAGAAGGAACATGAGCGGCTGATGAAGAAGACCAAAGCCTCTCAGGGTCTCAAATCGATACAGAACTCAATAGATCTGCTGGAAAATGCGCGGGACGCTATCGCTGCAGGTTGGTTCGCCTTCAGGCCATTTCTCCGTACCCACCCCGCAGTCACTGAACTATACTGACAAGGGGATCACAAACTAGATCCAAGCCAAGCCTCAATCATCCTCGCCAAGCTCCAGAACCCGGTGAAAGCATCCTTCGACTCGATCAATGACAGTCTCAAAGAAACACACAGCAGCCTCAACAAATATTCCAAGTCTCTGGACAAGGTAACACGAGCCCGGTCGTCGGACAAGGCCTACGTCGACGCATGCTGACAGATCCCCAGCTTTTCAAGGACAAACCCTTACCAAGCACCGAACATGACGCCCTCTCCTCCCAAGAACACCTCATCAACCGGGCCATTGCGATGCATCTCCTGAGGGAGGGGCAGTTCTCGGTGGCAGCCACCTTCCTCGGTGAGATGGCCGAAAAGAAAGCGACGGAGAAACAACAGGCCAACACTGCCAACGCCGCCGAGAACGCCGCATCGATCCTGGACATCGACGAAGTCCCATCCGGCGAGGTGCGCAAGCAATTTGCCACGATGTATTACATCCTGCACGAGCTGAAGGAGAACAACAACCTACTTCCAGCCATACAGTGGGCCCGCGACAACGACGAGGCGTTGGCGGCGCGAGGGAGCAACCTCGAGTTCGAGCTCTGCCGACTGCAGTTCGTGTGGCTCTTCCACGGCGGCCGCGAGCAACAAGGTCCGACCCCGACCGGACGGCAGGCAGCGCTGGAGTACGCGCGCCGCGAGTTCCACGGCTTCGTGCCCCGATACCTGCGCGAGGTGCAGCAGCTCATGGGCGCGATGGCCTTCTGCCCCAACCTCCAGGGCTCCCCGTACCGGAACATCTTCAACAACCCGTCCGCATGGTCCGACGTGGCCCACTCATTCACCCGGGAATTCTGCTCGCTGCTCGGCCTCTCCGCCGACTCGCCGCTGTACATCGCCGCCACCGCCGGCGCCATCGCCCTCCCCACCCTCCTCAAACTCCAAACCATCATGAAAGCCAAACGCACCGAGTGGACCTCCGAGAACGAGCTACCAGTACGTCTACCCCTAACCCCAACCAACACTACACCCCATGACCCAAGTAACTAACACAAACACTTAGGTCGAAATCCCCCTCCCCCCCTCCTACCTCTTCCACTCCATCTTCGTCTGCCCCGTCTCAAAAGAACAAACCACGGACGAAAACCCACCGATGATGATGCCCTGCGGACACGTCATTGCCGAGGAATCGCTCAAAAGATTATGCAAGGGGAGCCGATTCAAATGCCCCTATTGCCCCAGCGAGAGCCATCCCCGCGAAGCCAAAAAGGTGTTCCTTTAGGTTCCAGGTTCCGTCTGCGTCGGGCCGCCGCGCAGGTACAGTCCAGTACCGTACATATCAATTTCTTACTATTTGTTTAGCGGGCGTTCAGGTTCAATTCCACTTGCTAGTACGTGCATGGTTTGGGATTCAGATCGGTCCTTATTTCTCTATCTCTTTTGGCGTACATGCGGACAGGTTAAGCGTGGGTAGGAGTGCGGGGATGTGGGATTGTATATAGTTAGTTCTATTTCTTCGTTGAATAGGTGAACTTTAAATCAACTGCAAGAACTTGACGATTCACTTTCAAGTTTTATGTTTCTGAGAGGAGGGAAAGGAGGGAAGGGAAACATGCAGCTGTGGGAACGGAGACCTGTTCTTGGGGAATCAAATGGATCAAACTGATGATCGGAACTACAGGAATAAGTGGTTGATGCTAACGACGTAGATACAGCCACCGCCTCTCCGTTCATCCTGCCGCTGCCCGCATGACACCGCTTGATTGGGCAGGGCGGGTGGGCACAGCCAGGCTGTCGATTCGCAAATTGAAATTATATGGGGAACTGAGAAGAAAGCAAAAAAAAAGAAAAGATAAAAAAGAAAAAGGGGCAGAGGAGGAGGGTAAGCAAGATTGGAGCCAATTATGTCCAGACGAATTGTAGCACTCATCAGAACATCATACATAGTAGCAAGGATGACGGAAAGCGCCGTAGTCTGTTTTATATCGCTGCTCAGGGGAAGCTGTTCAATCACCCATGTCAAAAGATTGAAACCTGCAGGGGACCAGATAATGAACCCCAAGATGTGCACAAGGGGTAAAGTCTATATTTTCAACAATAAAGTATATACATAGTAGAAGTAAGATACAATACTACACACAGTATTACTCCTACACCAACACAACCACTAGCCAAGACCCATCTTAACTCGAGAGACCAGCCAGTTTGCCCAACCAGGACAGCCACGAGCTATTCTCGCGGTCTTTCTCGCCGCGCACCAGCAACCGGACCCTAGTCTCCACATCAGCCACATGGCGTTCGAACTCCCCGAGCCCGGTCTCGACATCTTCGACTTTGGACTCGAGGACGTGGAGCTCGTAGTCCAGCTTCGCGCCCATCAATTCGACCCGGCGCATGTAATCGGCGAGGTGGGTGTGCTCCTCCGTCAGCAGATCGCTGGACTTGCCGCGCAGCTGCTGGAAGACCGCGAGTCGCTCCAGGTAGGCGGTATTGATCTTCTCGTAATTCTCGTACAGACAGCGGTTCAAGTCGTCCACGGAGGCCACCTGCTGCTCGACCCAGGGCGCGGTTTGTTCGCTCAGCTCGCGGAGCTTGGCGCTGAAAAGGCGCGCGTCGGAGGCGAGGATGTCCTCATGGACGACCGCCTCCTCCAAGGGCGCGTCGGGCCGCTCGTCCACGCCGCCAAACCCGTCCCATCCGAGTACAACTTCTTCCACGGTGCTGAAAGACAGATGGCGTGGCCAACGGCCATCCGTCCGTTCGGGGATACGCTCTGGGCCTAGCTGGCCGCAACTCTGGGGCCGACGCAGCAACGTGATCCCGATATCCGGCGTCCGCTCCCTATCGGCGGAGACATCCGTCGAGGGGGTCCTTCGACGTTCCTCGTCTGGCACCTCATCATCTGCTCGGAATATCGGCACCTTGCGGGCTGACTCCGAGTCGGCGTTGTCCGGAACCGCCTCCACCGTGATCGCGGGCGCCTTTGCTTCGGGAGATTGTGGGGGCACAATGCTTGGTACAGACTCGGCACCCGCAACATCCTCAGTGAGAGCTCGGCCCTCAGACTCGTGGACGCTTCCTTGCTCCGCAACGTTCGGGTCACCGTCGGGCTTTTTCCGCTGACTTGGCTCGGTGTCACTATCGATAGGAGGCAGGTGAGACGAGTCGCTATAAGCATACTGTCCCTCCCTGGTATGCTTGGAGGGATGTGATCGCAGGCCCACCGCATCTTTGAATCTACCGAAACCAGCTCTCGCGTCTGACACTTTCCCACTAACGCCTCTTCGCACTATACTACTCAGATTTTGATCCTTTTCGTCGAAAGGAGCGGCTGCCTCGGGAGGAATCCGAGAACGATCAGCATCAGGGGGAGGTCGATCCGCAGTCAGATCCTCGTGAGAATGTCTTTTCCGGGTTGTCCAGGGATAGCCCCCTTGCTCTTTGGACCTGTGAACCATGTCTGCGGCAAACGGGCCGCCCTCGAATGACTCGCCGATGCCACCCTTGCGCGGTTTGCCCCTCCATAGCCACTTTGCCCTCTCACCTTTGACCAGACGCGCGAAAGTGTCAATGTCCAGGGTCTCTATGTCGGCAATGCCGCTCTTCTCCCGACCCCGGACCATCCCCATGACCATCTCGCCGCCGTGCCCGCTCAGTTCTGCCATCGTCGATTTCACAGCATCGGTCCAGCCCTCAGCGTTGGCTGCCTTGGCAGTCGCCCGATGCAATCGATCCAAGGTCTGGCGGTCCAGCCGTCTGGTTCGTTTCATCTTCTGCGATTTCTGGAAGCTCCCGATCCCTCGTTTGAGATTTTGGATATCAAACGCGTCCTTGCCGACCGGGGCACCGAACGCATGAAGCCGATTTCGGGCCCCGATGAGAGTGCCCAGTAGCGCGGAGACCGAAATGGGGCCCAGCATACTGTCACTGGGCTCGATATTGTACAGGTCCATGCCAATCTCGGTCCACCAGTCCGCTATGGCAGCCTCCGTCATATCACACAGCAAACCATCCACATACTCCGGGGCCAGAATGCCAAACATCATCAGAGCGATCTGGCATTGCTTCACCAGTTCAATGACTGCACTGTAGAGGGGTACCCGCTCACTTGTCCGGTAGAGGTGATGAAACTTGGCTTCTGTGGCCGGCGACGGAGGCTGCAGCTTCAGGCTGGCCCGACCCGAGCAACCTAATCGTTTGAGATTCTCATTGACTATGAAATCGTCCTTGTGTTTGAGAACATCGCCGTCCGGGACGGGGATGAGCGTAAGTGCGCAAGGAAAGATACTCAGGTCGGTGACCATCAATGTCCCCAACGGAGTGTCTCTCTTCTGCGCTTGGCATTGTACGACAGCATTAAGATACAGCCTCAGACGGGGCGACCATGCTGATTCATCAGTCGGGACGCTCAGCACCCCGACGGTGACCTTGTGCGACGGATCTCCCGTGTAGGTAGTAATGATGAAAGTAGGATGAATCCGCGTGCACGCCCATTGTTCGACAATGTAGACCTCATACCCCTCCAGTATCAGCCGCCGATGCAGGACGACGGTACACCGGTCCTCCTCCAGGTAGCGGAAGGCGACCGGGTCGGTGAAGACGAGATTCTGGTGACCAGGACACGGCGGCGGTGACTGTCCTTCCGGCCCGGCTGATTGCACAAGCGGGCTCTCCTTGGGCACTGATTTCGTCGGTTCTCGCGGTGCTGACACAACAGGGGTGGCTTGCGCACCAGTCTGTGTGGGAGATGGTGGCATGGCGTTGAAACGGACCAGCTTTCTTAGCACATACGGGCCGAGTACAGAATCAAACTCTGTATAAATAGCAGACGAGACGAGACGAGCGATAGAACCAGCCAGGGATCTAGAGATGGAGAATTAGAAGAATGAAAAAAAAAAAGGCGACACAAAATGGTTTAACCCTCCGGGGGCTCTCTCTCGATTAGACCAGCGATGAAGAAAGCAAGTGCCAGGGACATATCCGGGAAGCAACGAAAGCGTTGAGCAAGATTGGGGGGGGAAGGGGAGATGGAGCCTCAAGCATCGACGTGAGGAGCCAAGCTAGGGGCAGTCCATGTCATCCAGAGAGGAGATTTCTGGCGAGAGTGGATGAAAAGCACAGGCGCATTGTTGGCCTCGAGGCGGGCTGTTGTCGTCGTTTCGTTGCCGGGCATTGCAGGCGGCGACGTCACAAGGGGATTTCCGCTATATCGGGGAGCGGTGAGCGGGGATTCGAGTGTCTGTCTGTCCTCAGTATCCTGTACTCCCTCTCGGTCAACACACGCATATTGTTTTGAGGCAGTTCATGTTTCTTGACAGGGACTGGCTTCTAGAACGACGCCACTAACGGTGCATGGAACGCAGCTGCCTAGTGGACAATCAATGCCATCAGCCACAACTCAATTGCGTCGGAGCCACTTCTAAGTCACGCTCGGTATAAAAATACACTAACTTCAAGTCGCATTTAAGTTATTCATGCATGCGGATGTAGTAGCTACTGTCACTTACTTACACAGAAGCGATAGAGACCACCTCATACCTAAGGTAACTCTTGTTCATTTTCATCTATATCCATCCATTTAAGCCAGTCAACCACTTTATACCCGGCAGTTCCCGCCGCAGAGCAATGCCATGCAAAATCCAGAACCATGTAGCAACGGGTAATCGTAGCAATCCTCAAGACAAGCACCCATATTCCGAAAAGTCCCAATCAATTATACAAATACATAAACGGAAGATTTTTGCACCACGAGTATCCGTCACATTTACATACCCATGCCACCCATGCCACCCTGTCTGTTGGCAGCCTCACCTTGCATCTTCTCGCTGACCTTGATGTTGACTTCGAAGAACTTGGACACGCAGCGGTCGAGACAGACGGACTCGCCCTTGTTGAGGTCGCCCTCACGGTAGTCATTGGGGATGCACTTCTTGGTGCAGGACTCGGTCAGGCTGATCGGTGGTTGAGGGTCAGTTCAGTTCAGTCCAGTTCACCGATGACGCAGGGTATATAGCCGGGTAAGATGCGGCGACCATCAAGAGCTAGCAGCGCAGAATCCAGGATCCCGCAGAACTTCAAAGCAGGGGAATCTGTCCGACTCACCGGTTGAACATGTCGGAAATCATCTCCACCTCGGTCTCAGCGGCAGCAATCTTCTGCTCCGAGGACATCTTGGGGGCACCGCCAAAGAGGAACGACATTGTGATGGTGGGATATGTGTTGGGAGGAGGAGTGAGCTAGAGTTTAGTGTTAGCAGGCTCATAAATCTGGTAGAAAGCTTTAAGAGCTCGAACTCACGGATGAAAGATAAATCAAGGTTGATAGAGTTGTATAGTTTGAACTGGCGAGTGTCTCTCTCTCTGCTTGTTTGAAGCTCCGGGAGCGGAAGCAAGTCGGAGCGGGCTGCCACTCACCGCCTCAGGATTTTCTGTCGGCTGCCTTTTCTTCTCTTCCGCACAACGCAGCCTTTTTGTTTCTCCTCCGTCTCTCTCGCATATGATGTGAGCACGTAGTCTTTTTTCATCTTCTTGCAATGCAACCATTTCGCCCGCAATGGGCGTCGCGGTTGAGGGCCGCAAAGCTATCTTTTAGGTGAGTTAGCCAAGCGGCACAGTTTTTGCCTTGCACTCCCTTTTTATGATGAGACATACCCTTCCATTTTTCAGAACCGCTGCACCGAATGCTTGGGGGAAACCTCAAGTCATGAGCGTAACTGGAAGACTTTATGTCATCTGAACTGTTCGATATCATTATTTTTTTTATATCATTGTGCCAATGTCAGTTCCAATTGAGCTCAATTGCTAATATGACATGCAGTACAGGAGCACCGATCTCATCCCGTACACAGACTTTGCAGGCAAATGGCACATTTCTTCGAGTAAATCAATACCTCACGACCGTCAAAGGGTCAAGGCATAGCAGCAGCGCAGCATCACCGGAAAGAGCTTTCAAGGAGCGTCAGGAGGCGGTCCAAACCACCTTTCCTGAGGCATACCCTCGGCTTGCGCCTAACAAACACACGGTGAGCTGTGCGGAATTCCGTGACCGCTACAGCCATCTAGCAGATAATGAAACTGTAGAGGGAGACACGGTCGTCGTCAATGGTAGGTCTTTACCTCTGCTGGCGCTCCACCCAACGTTGTCCCCGTACTTAGATCAGTAGGTAGGATACGTACCTATAGACTGGCCGGGAGCAAGTTGATCTTCTTCGATATGTACCAAAATGGCCATAAAGTGCAAGTGATGTGCAATATTCGTCTATTGGAAGGGGTAACTCCCGAGTACTTCAAGAAGTTCTACCGACTGCTCCGCCGTGGTGATGCCTTCTGTATGTTCCATCAACACGCCCTCCGTATCCTTTCTCGGTCCTAGACTGAACATGTTGCCCCAGCCGTAACCGGTAGACCTCACCGTACCGGACGAGGTGAGCTCACAATTGTGGCGACTCAGCTGCCTCAGCTCCTGTCGCCTTGCCTGCACGATGTCCCCCTGGACGTCCACCTGCATGAGACCTCCCCTTACCCTCGTCATGTCCAGTTCCTGGCCGATCAGAGAATGGCAGATACCATCCGCGCCCGGTCGGCTATCATACAATATCTGCGCCAATTCTTTGTCGACCGAGAGTTCATGGAAGTCAGCACCCCTATCCTCGAGGCGGTAGCAGGCGGCGCCATCGCTCGCCCGTTCCACACGTCAGCCACCGAGTTTCCCGACCGTCAGCTGTCGTTGCGCATCGCGCCGGAACTATGGCTGAAGAGGTTGGTCGTTGGAGGGTTTGATAGGGTATTCGAGATCGGGCCCTCGTTCCGCAATGAAGGTGGGTATTGCTGATGATACGAAAAATCCAGGGAGAGGTTACTGACAGGAAGACCAGGCCTAGACAAAACGCACAACCCCGAGTTCACCACCTGCGAATTCTACCACGCCTACGCCAATCTGGAAGACCTGATTTCGATCACCGAGAAACTTCTATCGGGCTTGTCGGAACATGTTCGCGGGCTGAACACAAACGACACCCTCGCACCCACCGAGGTAGATTTCACCGCGCCGTTCCGTCGTATCGACTTCATCAGCGGAATCGAGGACGCGATCGGCCGTCAACTGCCCGACCTCAGTGCCCCGGACGCTCAAGCGCAGGTCAGGCAACTGTATCGGGACCTCTCGCTCCCCGAACCCGCCAACCCCACCCTTCCGCAACTCCTGGACGAGCTCTGCAGCACCTACGTCGAGTCGCAGTGCATCAACCCCACCTTCATCATCAACCCACCGGAATGCCTGTCCCCCTTGTCCAAGTCATTCATCCACCCGACCACGGGTCGTCGCGTCGCGGCGCGCGCCGAACTCTTCATCGATGGCCGGGAAGTCGTGAATACCTACGAGGAGGAGAACTCGCCCTCTGAGCAGCGGCGCAAATTCGAGGACCAGATACGCTTCAGTAAGGAGGCGAATGAAGCCGAGGAGATCGACGAGAGCTACCTCGAGGCGCTGGAATGGGGGTTACCCTCGACTGGAGGGTGGGGGTGCGGAATCGACCGACTGTGCATGCTGTT
Organism: Aspergillus homomorphus CBS 101889; assembly: GCF_003184865.1. Classification (NCBI taxonomy): domain Eukaryota; kingdom Fungi; phylum Ascomycota; class Eurotiomycetes; order Eurotiales; family Aspergillaceae; genus Aspergillus; species Aspergillus homomorphus. The sequence continues at coordinate 1,285,838 of NW_020291887.1, read as the reverse complement.
CACAGGGGCGAAGAAGATCGGAGATGTGCTGTCGTTTGGCAACCTTCGCAAGGTCACTCACCGTGCTCCTGTCGTGAAGGTTTAGGATGGCTGTTCTTTGCAAGCAGACAGCCGTGGCAGGTTTAGACCCAACCCCCCCGGCTTTAGAGCTATAGCATAGCACCCCGACTACTCTGTATAATGTACCATATCGCATCACTGTACCATAGATACCACAACCAGCGTCTTCTATCGTTTATAGCACTCGTATCAATGGTCCTCGGCAAAAATGGCCTGACAGCCGATAAAGCCGTTGATAAGCGGGCATCGGAGCGGGCCGAGCCAAATTCTGTCCGGGGAATAATCAGTCCACCGCATTCTGTTTTCTTTCTTTTCCTTTCTGAACTCCAGACCAAACCAATCTACAACCGACAAAATGACTCTGGAGAACATTCCACAAGGCCAGGCCGTGACGGTAAGCCTTCAGGAGTTGATCGACGGTAAGCCTTGCCCCTAGGACCTCATCTCACGCAGGGCATCCTATACCCCACGCAGCGTCGCAAACCCCCTCATGCAACTCTAACCAGACCAAACCACAAATAGGAACGATAACCTTCCCAACCCTAGTGGAAGCCTTCGGCCCCTCCTCACTGGGCATAATAATTGTCAAAGACCTCCCCGCACACTTCGCAGAACTCCGCGCCCAAGTCCTCTCGAACGCATCCTACCTCGCCGCCCTCCCGCAAGAAGAACTAGGTATGACGCCCGCCCACCCCATATCAACCCTCAAGCACCCAAAAACTAACGCCCAGGGGCAAAAAAAAACAGAAACCCTAACTTCCTCAGCCGCAAAATACCTAGTGGGGTGGTCGCACGGCAAAGAAACGCTGCGGCCCGGAGTCTACGACACGCACAAGGGAAGCTACTACGTAAACTGCGCGTTCCACGTCTCGCCGGAACTGCAAGGCGCACCGGCCGAAAAGCATGCCGATCTAGCCGAATACACGGCCCCGAACATCTGGCCATCCCCCGAAAGCCTCCCGAGCTTCGAGCCGAGCGTGCGCGCGCTCTGCAGTTTGATCATCGATACGGCGGCGTTGGTGGCGCGCGCGTGCGACCGATTCGCGGCGGAGAATGTCGAGGGGTATGTGTCGGGGTATTTGGAGAGGGTGGTTAGGGGTAGTTTGACGAGTAAGGCGCGGTTGTTGCATTATTTTCCTACTTCCGGGTCTGAAGCAGAACCTGAAGGGGAGGATGATGATGATTGGTGCGCGACGCATCTTGATCATAGCTGTTTGACTGGGTTGACGTCGGCGATGTTTGTCGATGAGGAGGACGGTCAGGGTTTGAAGGCAGATGGTAACAAGACGTTGGAGGAATTAAAGGCTTCGCCTGATCCGACTGCTGGGTTGTATATCAAGTCGCGCACTGGTCAGATTGTCAAGGTTAATATCCCTAAGGATTGTCTTGCGTTTCAGACGGGTGAGGCCCTGCAGTTGATTACTCGGGGTCAGTTTCGCGCGGTGCCGCATTTTGTGAAGGGCGCCAGAAAAGGGTTGGAGGGTCGCCGGATTGCGAGGAATACGTTGGCTGTGTTTACGCAGCCGAATCTCGATGAGGAGGTGCAGCCTGGTGTTACGTTTGCGGATTTTGCACGCGGGGTGGTCGCGAAGACTCAACCTACTCTTTAGTCTTGTGGTCTAACTTGGAAAGGAATTGAGTGGATGGTTCGGTTCAATGCTCTCCGGCTCATGCAAATACAAAAAAGATCTCTAGCTCATCTCCATCATTCGTACCCGTTTATTGTGAGGCTTCTCCTCGTTGGCAGGATGATAGTCGCCTCCCTCGGTCTCCTCCGTTCCGCCGCGTAGTTGATCAATGCGTAGCATGTAATCCTCCTCTTCCTCATCCTCCGATCCACTCTCCGCAGAGATTTGGCTTGTCCCTCCGTCCTCCGCCGAACTCCCCGGCGCACTGCCGTCCACCGCGCCCAGCCCGGTACTGACCAGCTTGCTGAGCTTGCCCACCTTGGCGAAGTTGGACGCCGTCTTGGTGGACGGCCGGCCCACGTCGCCGGGGATCTTCGCATCGCGGTAATCCACCGCTTTGGCAGTGCCATCGATGACCCGGAGGTTGGCCCGCCACATCTTGACGTCGCGCACGTCGCTGAAGTGCCCGACGTCCTCGCCGTTGAGCGTATCAATCGCGAGGGTCTGCGTGCGGAAGTCGCCCCAGAACCATCGCTTGCCCGGCCGGATGCGCTCGTCGGTCTGCCGCGAGTAGTCCCGGCCGCGGAGCACCCCGTGCAGATCGTAGTTCAGCGCCAGCGAGCGGAACAGTAGTTGCATGGCGTCGGGCTCGTAACACCGGCCCAGAATCATGTCTTGAGACACGTTCACCATTGCTCCCGAATGCAGGGAATACCACTCGCCGTACCCGCTCATCCCGACATAGTGGAATGCACTTACTACTTCGTCCGGGGATAACGGCTGGGGCGGTGGGGCGTCTGGACTAAGGGGCGAGGCGCGTTCACGGTTGTTAGTGTACACCTTGCCCTGGATACGCACCTGGTACGTCTCCGCCAGTTGTTTGGATCGCGCGTCGGCGTCACACTCCTTCAGCTCCAGACGGATTTCGTGGATGACCATAACGTCCATGACGGGTGGGGAAGTAGGCTCACCGGCGGCGTCCGGGTCATATCCACGTGGTTTCAGGCGGACAGCGTCACCGACTGCCAGGAGTTCCGCCCCGAGGAAGATCCCACGACAGTAGATCGCTGCATCGGGCCACGTGCCTTTGATGTGGTATTTCTCGAGCAAGCTGAACGAGGCCATCACGGTCATGGCATATTCGATGGACGGATGCAGTTTCTCCCGAGGGATCCCCTGTAAGAAATGCTCGTATGCAGCAAATGGCCTGATGCACTTCATGAAGACGTACTTGTGCTGTATAGAGTAGCCCTTGTCGTCGCTGTTGGGGTCCGGGAATGTCTCCACACGGAACCCCGAGTAATTCGGGCCCCATTTCTTGGGCGTCGTGCTGACGATATCTTGCAGGACGATGTCGTCCTCTGGAAGCTGACCGATGACGCCCACTCGCCAGTCGGGGGCTCCGTGCCATTGCTCGTTCTTGTAGATCTGGACCTGCCCTTCCTCATGGTTCCAGGCCAGTTTCCCTTGGTACTCGGGGGTCCAGAGCACCAGTTCCCCCGCGCGGGGCACAAACGACGGCAGCATGTCCAGCTTCTGCAGGTATTCCTTGAGTGGCGTCCGCTCGGCTCGCCAGTCCATGCTGAGTGGTTCCCTAATAGCCTCGTCCAGCTGGCCATTTACCCTGAGTTTAAGGACGGCCGTCTTGAACACGTCGGGCGTGCCTTCGCTGTCGGAAATATAGTTCATGCTGGACCCCGGCGGCCTGCCGGGGACTCTGCCGGAGGTGCGTAGGCCAGTGGCAGGTCGACCAGGGGTGCGGCCACTACCTGGAGGTCGACCTCGTCTGCCAGGGACACCTACAGGCTTGACAGGGGTGGAGTGTCCGGAAGGCGTCCCGAAGGGTCTCCCGCGAGGCCGACCAACCCCTCGTCTGATTGGAAGGCCATCTACGCAGCGAGTGAGTTAGATATTCGACGGGCAGCGTGAGCTTAAACCGACCTTGTTTGCGTTTGGCTAGCTTCTCACAGAGAACGCAAAGGCAGGGCTCCTTGCCTCGGCTCATCAGATGACAGAAATGTGGGAAGAACTGGATTGTAGAGTAGAAGTATTGTTGAAGGGGATGGCCATAGAGAAACCGATCTCGCTAAGATTCATGACGTCAGAGTCATTGGCAAGCACCTGGGGGTTCAACCTACGATATCAGGGTTCGTTCCACGCGGTCTATCGAAGATGGCATAGCCATCCGGTAACGTATCCAGAATGTAGTCCTTTCCTGCAGTCAGTCAGCATCTGTGAATTCGTATCATTGGTAACGGGATAAAAGGCACATGATCACAGTATAAAACAACAAGGCGGGAAAATCTACTCTATAGAAATCAAGTGCAAACGCGACATAGAATAGAACGTGACCACCATAAGCCGCAGCAAAGAACACCAAAGGAATAAAAGAAAGATACCAGTGGAACGAAACAAAACTGGGCCACAGATAAAGACAATGTATGAATACGAAAAAGGATGTCAAGCAGGCAACCAGGCGTAACACCGGCGAGAAGCAAAACAAGACAAGACAAGACAAGGCGGCAAGACAACCGAAACAAGCAAGCAGCAGCCCAGGAACTGAGCCAAGTACTGTACAACTCCTTCTTATCCATTCACCCACTTACTCACGCATGAACGTATGTGAACCAGAAAACAGAAACAGAGAAGATTAAAGACCGAACCTACCAGGTTTGTAAGTGCCCACCCTTTGCACCCACAGACTAGCGATCTTGCGCCGATAGTAGCTGTCATCGGGCTTGTCGAATTTATCCCCCGTGGGCCATGCAGCTCGATCCCCATCGCTGTATGTTCGGTCAATGGGGATCACAATTGCGCCCTTCCCCGCTTCCCCAGTATAATCACCTTCCATCACAATATCAGCCTCGGCCATACTGTGCTGGTCCAAACGGCGCCCTCTCGCGCCTCGCGGAATTCAGCGCTGACCGTGTATGGGGCCAGAATTTGGGGGAGAGGCGCGGGAAGTTCAGAATCGCTGGAAAACTACCCTTGAAACAGAAGCGCCAGCAGGCCACGGGGCATTTCTGAGGCTTAAAATGTCGGTGGGAATTATAGCAATTTTTGAGGAAATAGCCAGGGGACAGGAGATTGATCTAGTATACTTAGAGTCAAGTAAAACACGGGTGAGAAGGAAAGTTGGGAATTGTTCGAAAAATAATTTCTGGCTGGGAGCCTTTCGCATCACCGTGACTGGCGGTCATGTGATTTACGGGCCAATATATGAATAGATTAAGAGATAGAAGTCAGTGCAAGAGGTGGTGATTTGGCTAGAAGTATTTCTTCTCGGTCGGGAAACTAGCTTAAGATGGATCTATGTCATTCAAAAGGATCATAATGTTTACGCGACACAAGTTGAGATGTCTTTCTGCGGCTGCCGGCGGTGGGTATTGTGCACATCAACCACACTACTGACAGACTACGACACTCAAGCTTCTTGTTGGCCTTCTATGGCCTCGGGGCCTGTCTCGTAAGGTGGCGGAGCGAGCTCGCCCTCCTCCACCCAGACCTTGCGTAACTCATCCTCGATCTCCTCTCGACGTCGTTTCAAGTCTTCCACCTTGTCTAGCCGCTTGCGAATTTCTTGCAGCTCCTTCTCGACTCCCAACTTCTCCTTAGCCGTGCCGATTCTCTCCAACTCCCACTGCTCTCCCTCAGCGCCGATATTGATGGTCAAGCTGTAGGTGTGATACTTCTTCAGCGATGCACGCGTGGAGATCGTGATGACCGTGATCCCTCGCTCCTTCGCTCGATCATACAGCAACCCCTCCACGTCGGACGAGACTGCAGAGGTTCCCTCATCCAAGAATGCATACCGGGGTTCGTGGTAGTAGATACGGGCCATGGCCATGCGCTGTTTCTCGCCGCCGCTCAATACGTCTTTCCACTCCTTCCGAGCATCCCATCCACCCTCTCGCGAAGGCAGGTAGCCCAGATGCGCATCATCCAGCACTTTCTGCAGCGCAGCATCGGATACCCCGGCCTCGCGCATGTCGATCTCCGTGTGCGGGTAAATGACCTGGTCGCGCAGGGTTCCGACGCTGAGATACGGCCGTTGGGGCAGGAACATGATGCCGTCGAGCCCGAAGCCCCGGGGCCGACTGACCAAGCCACGGTACACCGGCCAGATCCCCGCGGTCACCCGAGCAATGGCAGACTTACCCACGCCATTGGGTCCAGAGATCAGAAGATGGTCTCCCGAGTGCACTACAAACGACAGCGACTCCAAAAGCTCGTCTCCACCGCGGGGATAGAGGGATGGCGCGACGATGGGAACTTGCTCAAGGCGCACCCCATCGAAGCCATTGTGAATGGTTCCCTGGACATCAGCCAAAGAGTAAAGTTCCGCGCCAGAGTCGCGTGGTGGGTAATATGCATTTGCATGAACCCGGTGGAGGGTGGAAATGAGGCTGTAAACTCTGGATGTGTATCCCGCCAATTCTGAGATGTCCTTGATGCTGTACATCATTCGGCCGCCCGCGTCCGCCAATGACAGCATCAAGCGTTTGTTGGTGATGAATTCTCTCATGCGGTCGCGCTCCCGACCGGTGCCTTCCGGCAGATCGAGCAACTCCAGGGCCCCGCCAGATCCGCCCCAGGCAGGTAGAAAGATGGGCAGAGAGGTGATGAGGTAACCGAATGCGGACCAGGCGTACTTGAGGATCACATCCTCGAGCATGTTATACCGAATCTTCAAGCTGTAAATACCTTCCATCCATCGCTGGAGGTCTTTGAAGCTTCTTGCCAGGAATACGCGTTCAATATCTGCGCCACCATAGAAGGCGATCTCTTCCGCGTTAGCAAGTAGTCTGGAATGCAGACTCCGGAAGTCTCCCTCTTTCTTCCCTTCTACCGCCTTCAACTTCCCGAACGGGGGCGAGAGCCGCCGAAGGACTGCTGCCGTGCTGAAATACCCAGTGAGGATTCCAGTGAGGGCCAAAGGTCCTAAGGAGCGATATAGCTGGTAATTGAACACAAACAGATCCACTAAGGGCTTGCCCATCGAGGAATACAGCGAGGCTGCTGCAGTACAGAACTGAGTGAGGTCCTGCGTGATAAATTGATCCGCCCCTTGGCCGATACTGCCGTCAAGGTTCATCAATTTGTAATAGTTGTTATCCTTGGTAAGATAGAGGTCATGGATGTACCGCGTCAGTCGAGTCCGGAAAGCAATAGACACCTTCGACTGGAGAAACTTGATCATGGCGTTGGTGTAAGATGCCAGGGTTCCGATGCCGCACCACTTCAGAATACCCCAGGCGAAGGCCCGGCCCTTACCGGCGACAAGATCCCGCACAATTTCACCATCGAGGCGTGCAATGAGCAGAGACAAATACGTCCGTAGGAGCAGGAAGACACCATGGCTCATCAGAAGACCGGTTTCCTTGCTACTCCACCTGGGCACCATGATGCTTCCAAGGCTCAGGAACTGGTGCAGGAAAGCGAGGTTTAAGCCTGGCTTCGTCATCGGCGGCGGCGTTTGGTTCGTAGACGCCCCGTCACCTGCGCGTGCCGCAGCGGGAGGGTTAAGGAACAGTCGTCGGTGCGCATCAAACGTCGTGGGTTTGGTCGGGTAGATCTTGACCTTGGAGGTCATGGATCCCTTGTAAGGTACGTATATAGTCCGGGTTCCATCCTTTCCTCTGATCCCAGAATTTCGACGGAGTAGCCGCCGTCCCCGTGCATGTTCTTTTGACCTTGCCCGAAACCAGTTATAGCCTCCGTAGCCAGAACCCAATATGGAGAGGATCAGGGCGATGGTGGCGATGATCTTGGCGGCTTTGGACGAGCGCTTTATCCGGGCTCGGGTGAGGTTTGCGTAGTAGTTGTACAGCACCACGAGAGGGTCCTCGCGATGCTGGAGCGTCGATTGAGCGGCCATGTTCGTTTCATGCGTAGGCCGCGGGATATTCGGGATGGTTTATGGTTGCCACGATCGCAAGACTGCCGATGCGGCAGTTGATACCCTTACGTTCGGGCGCCGAGGGCCATGAGGACTGATGGGTAGCGCTATAATCGCGACGCGGGGTGGGCAGACAAAGATGAGAGAGAGCTGTGATGTGATGTGGAAGGGAAGGAGGAGAAGGAATAGGTGACAACTCACACAACAAGTCACATTACATTCTCGCTACTTGTTGAAGCTGAAGGCGGAGTCTCGCGCATGTGAATGACCTCGGGCCAAACAACCCTGCGGAGAGGCGGAGACTCACGTGCGGAGTTTATCCTCATACTAAGTGATTTCTAGACTCTGACGTCGGTCGCTAGGACTCCGGCTTTCATTTATCCATCCCACATTCCATGGAGTCATAAGAATAGAATTGAGTATAGAAAATCATGCAGAGTGAATAGACTGGTCAAACATGAATACAATGAATTGCCCGACAATGTTTCTAGACCTTGTCATGTCTCTTGGCCAACTTATCGTTTGCTGATTATGGTAAACTCCCTCAACTATACATCCTCCGTCGCGCATATAGGTGTTGTTGCATTTTGAGCTCTCCCAAGTTTTATTGAGGCTGGCCGAGTAGATGGTGATAAGTCTTCAGAGGTTTGCTTCTGTTATCACTGCCGATCAATAAGATAGTCGAGTACGGAGCACAGAGTAGGGAGAGAAAGTACGGAGGCTTGACACGCAAAGGCCTGACGCCAAATCCAGCTGGCACGCCCACATCACGTTTTTGCAGTCGGGAGTTCGACCCGCCGCACGCCCGAGGATCGCCCTGTTTTGTTTCTCGAGCTCTCCCTTGCACTTCTCTTATCGTCCGTTAGCAGGATGACCTCTTTATTTCGTTCCCATCGACTATTCAAGGTAGCAGCCCAGCTTTCTTTGACAGTAACATTGGTCCAGCCCTTGTGACCCAGCACTTGCATGGATATTCACTCCTCCCACCTGGATGCCCGGCGTAAGCGCCCGCCTTCCCAAAGTGGATTGAGATCGCTGCAGCTAAGCCGGGGTTGAATTGCTCGAGGCACAATCTGAGGCTGTTAGCTCCTGCGTAATGATATGAACATTCCACCCTGGGCACTCAAGCGCTGTTGCCGTAGCCATGAGGTGCCCAATGCTGACTGTCAGATTGGAATACTGTAATTAAGACCTAGAAGGTAGTAATGTCGAAGGAAGTGCTCCGGAGGTTTACCGCAAGCCTGAGTGTCGGATCGATGGTAAAGCAACATGGGCACGTTCAGTGTTTTAAGCTTCGCCAACGGGCAGGCTGCCGTAGGTTGCAGTGGAAGCTCGAGTTAAACATTTCAAGAAGCACGAGGGGCCCCAATCGTCCGAGAGTTTAAGGCTAATGCCGATGTTGCGAGGTCCGTACATTCAGTACTTTGGTCGCGCATACAACCCTGTCAATAACAAGGTCCAAGGTGCTTTGTTGGATTGGTCTCGCTAGTTGACCGACTTACATACAACGACCTCAAGGTCTCTTCTTTGTATTGGGATCGTGTGTGATAACGGAAGTTGTCGAAGATGTGCATGGGGCATGGCCGTGATTACAATGGGCGCTTAAGAATTCATGTCAGCCCGGCGTCCAACCCCACGTTCGATATCGGGCGGTCACTGGAGCAGTTCGAACGCATCGCGCAAGCGCGAATGCGACACAGGGGAACTGGCCGGAATGGTCCGCCAATAATGACCAGTTGCATGGGCGTCTACGGCGATAATTTCGTTCCATGCGGGCTCTGATTGCCGAGACGCAGAGTAATACAGAGTACCGTACTTGGAGCGCAGGAGTAAGGTGCGGCATTACCTCGGGCAGACAGTAGGCATGCCGGCCAATTGTCCTGTATGCATGCAGGTAAGGTGTATGTATGTCTTGGTCTTGCTATCGTCGATGTCTAGCACTAGGTAGGTACTGTACGCTCCGATAGGGTTTGTTTATGTCTCGATCTTTTGCTGCATGGGAGGGAATCCATGATCGCATCCACGAATTCCCTCTTGGGACGGCCCGCACGGACCTGGGCCTGGGCTTAACCTGTTGTACGACTTCTGATTCGCAGGGTAGGTCGGAGACACATACTTACTCCGCCCCGAACGCATTGTGATAAGGTAGAGATGGCGGTTAATTATTGTGGGCCAAGGCCAACTAGTGGTCTTGGGACGCATGGATGAAGGCGGTTGTCGGTCGTTCGCATGCGAGAACTGAATGTGTCAATGACGGAGGCAGAGGCCAATGGCCGTAGGCAGGATCAGGATTCCACTGGAGAGCTGCACCCGGTCCAGTTGGAGATCGGGATACGAGCGAGCAAGTCGGTGGACCCGTAAGGCACATGGGTGTCTTGTTTGGAGCTGGCCTACCGGAGTCTGGCGGGATCCGTCCGGTGCAGGATCTTGAGAAACGACCTTGATTGAAGATTCCGTACCACCGATCAGTCAGTCCGATCGCCCATTGAGATAGTCTTGAAAATCGAAGCAAAGTATAGACGGGAGCAAGGTTCATCTGCTGCATGATTTCAAGTTTAATCATGAATGTCAGCCGGAAGTTCCAGTCGAGGTTCTAAGCCAAGGTTCTAAGTCGTGACAATTCGAGGGAAGGTAGAAGAGGGTTGTTACTCAGTAATGATCATGAGGGGCCAGCAGGTGCCGGAAATTGACCAGCAGCTCAATGAGATCATTGATACTGATCGATACCCCTGGATTTTCCCATTATGGTCATCTGCTGTGGAAACACCTTTCTCTCGAATGGGTCCCTGCGCGCTGGAACCCGGAATTCAGTGCGGATGATTGGTGCAAAGTTCAAACTAAAGTCGAGATGAAAGCATGCTGGGGAGGGCGCTGCTTATTCAAATCTTAGTTGAGTTGAGGGAGGGCAGATGTCATCCATGCAGTTGTTTAGCATGTCTTTTCATTTGAGCGAGGAATGAAATTGCGATGGCTCTACCTCCCACTTCCGCCCAAATTTCCCCCAGTGACCATTCAGCATCGTCGAGTCTGCAGCCCTGCATCTTTTGTTTCTCTGGTCCAGACCAATGTTACTGACCTTTTGAGCCCTCCGTCCTTTCTCCTTTTCACCTTCTTTACAAGTTGTATTCACAACCTAATGAGATCTTGCTTTCTTTCTGGGTTCTTTTTCTATTCTGTCATTCTAGACCATCATCGTAGACGCAGACAAGTACAGAACATTTTGGAATGCATCTTCACTCAGTATATGAATGGGCAAGTAACTGAGGAATTTGTTTAGATGGCGTCAACTGGCGTAATTATCCTCTTGTTGTTATGGCTCGCTATTATTATTGTTATTGTTATTAATTGCTTTTCCCCTCTCCCCTTCTCCGCAGTTCCTCCTCATCCGTCAGGGCTGCCCGTCTGTCTGTTTTGTCTTCCGATTCTTCCCCCTCGCCGTCTTCTTGTTCTTCTGGTCCCCTTTTCACTCTCCTTCACTCTCCTGGTCTCAAATCGGCTAGCCAATTTTAGGAGCTAAGGATACCAGGCTTGTCTAACAACTCTCCCAAGACGCAAGCACAGGTGCTCCTCTGCCTTTGTGCAACCTAGGATTACATTACCATTTCCTTCCCCTCTTTTCGTTTTTTTCCCTAACATATCGTAACAACGCCAATCTTGTCTTCTCTTTCTTCTGCCTGCTGCTGCCTGCCTGCCTGCCTGCCTGTCCAGCTCCAGTTTCAGTTCTTCGGCTAAGCGATTGAGCGATTGAACAGACCATCAACAGGCCACAGGAACCAGAACCAAGAAGACCTGATCGTCGACCGCCGATCCGAGGAAAGATCCAGGACAGCAGCAACCTCGCCTTTCCTTTATTGTTATTATTAAGCTTCATCCCCTCCCCATCCGTCAGCCCCAGTGCAACATTACCATCGTTGTACCCTAAGGAAGGGCCCGTTCCACCTCCATTACCCGTTCATTCCCTTTGATTTCCCCCCTTCCTCATAATTTTTATTCTTAATTCAATATTTTACGAGAAAGAGTTCGAGGAGCTGCATCCTGGCAGAGCCACGTGATCTCATCGCTGCACTCTCCCACGCCCGACCCTGCTTACCTGCTTGTCTATCTGGCTGTCAGCCTGTCCGCTTGTCCGCCTGTCCGCCTGTCCCTGCGAGCCTCCCCATTCCCCAGACGGCGAGATCGTGCCCGTCGCATATGATTGATTTTATACTTGTCTACAGTCTGATTTCCAGGATTTTTGGAGAAAGGCCTGAGCAGTGATTGGATTGCCCCCAAATTCCCCCATCCCCCCCATCTGCGACAAGTCTTTAGTGCTGTGCACTAGCCTCATTCGAGGCGGTGGTCCGCGACCCAGAGCTACCCAGTCCAAGCAAGCAACAGGCTTGACCTACTGACGACCGACCGATTACTTACTTTACTTTACTTCCATCCTCTCCATCCATTCCTCTCCCATCCCTCCTCCGCTAGATCCAGGAGGCGTGCCTGCTGCACCTTCACCTTCAACGAGCCCGGTCCGGTCCCTTTCCCTTCCACCCTCTCCTAGCCCCCTCTCCCTCTCCCTCCACTCCCTCCCCCCCCAAACCCACTCCCCTCTTCGGCGGATACCCTGGTGGTCCTTGTTCCGACGTTTGGTCCTCTTGCCACACCCACCTCCTTTTGATTTTTTCCCTTTCTTTCTTTATCGTCTTCCATCCCCGTGAACCTCGCCCTGCTACCCTCAATGCTCGGAGGGAGCTCGGAGCGAGATTCCTTACCATCTAACTCCACCGCGGCCACAGAAGACGCGTCCATGTCTATCGCAGCAGGCCAACCCGAGCCAAGTAAGCTTTCCACCCCCTTACTCTACAATGCGACCGGTCGCTTTCGAGCATCGCCACTGATACTCTCTTCCTTTAGATCCTGAGGCAGCGCCTCAGGGCCAGCCCGCTAATCCTAATGCCTCACCCCCGTCCTCCCATGTAGAAGCTACCGGTCCGGCCCAAGCATCAGTCGCATCTCCCCAGGACCAAGCGGGCGTTTCCACGGCTACCTCCCCCGATCCTCCGAAAAAGCATCACCTCCTTCACCCCATCTCGTCGCGTGCATCCTTGAAAGCCGACCGTCAGTCAACGTTGGACAAAAGCCAGGATACGGTCAACGATGACTCCGAGAACACTCTCCGCGGATCGAAACGAAGCATCCTGAAAGGGCGACGAGACAGGAGCAGAGGCAGTAGCATGCGATCACGTCGGCAAAATCAGGAGGGGGCAAGTATGGAGGAGGATAAGACAGCGACTTCCGATTTACGTGACACTTCCAAACCGGAAAGGAAGAGCAAGGTCACCTACAGGCTATTTGCGTTTCTCAGTTGCTGTTCGTCGTCCAACGATGACCCGGAAGAGGCAGCTATTCCCGCGAAGAGGACATCCAGACGGCCATCGGTACCCAACACTCAGCCAATCCCGGAAAAGGCGGATGCCAACACTGGAGACTCGAGCACGGGGGAATCTAAGGAGCCTTGCTACTATCGCGATGAGAAGGCGAACATGACCGTGACGGCGGATCAGTCAACGTCGCAGAAAGACGAGGAACGAACAGCTAAGCCCTCGGATCAGGGCTTGAAATCTGATGGCTTGGCGGCGTCGTCAGGTCAAGCTGAACTGGGTCCGGAGCCGACGCCGACCAAGGATAATTCTGAAGCTCGGGATCCGGATATCATCGTCGCAACTGTTGAGGGAGGCGCTGGTGTCCCAAAAGGCATCGAAAAGACCGAGGACAACTCTTTGCAACAGGAAAAGGAGAAGTCACCATTGCCGACAGAGCAGGCCCAGGCCCAGGATCTCACACCGGAGACCGATGAACTACCCCAATCCCCGCCCGAAAACGACACGACAGACGATCTCAAGTACGCTTCCCATGATGAAGAGGCTTCAACGCTAGCTCCTTCACTACCGCCCCCGCCGATGCCTCCGAGCGAGAAACACATAGAGACAGTGGACCCCGATGAGCATGGCCAGTTCCTCCTGCCTCCACCTTTACCCCACTTGCGAGACAGAAAATGCTTGGTGCTGGATCTGGATGAGACGCTAGTCCACAGCAGCTTCAAGGTACCCTCTTCTCTTTTCCAGCCAGTCAAAGTGCTAGTACTCACAGATTTTAGGTACTTGAACGGGCGGATTTTACCATACCTGTTGAGATTGAGGGACAGTACCACAACATTTACGTCATTAAACGACCCGGCGTCGATCAGTTCATGAAAAGAGTTGGGGAACTGTATGAAGTCGTTGTCTTCACCGCCTCTGTCTCCAAAGTGAGTTGTTCCGGTCCTCTCAATGGCATTTTATGGTACGGTCGCTGATTGAATTCTAGTATGGTGATCCTCTGTTGGATCAGTTGGACATTCACAACGTCGTCCACCACCGCTTGTTCAGAGATAGCTGCTACAACCACCAAGGCAATTATGTTAAGGTTCGCATTTCTCCTAGTATGAAATCCAACCGGACACTAACATTGTGCAGGACCTGTCTCAAGTCGGCCGTGACCTACGAGACACCATTATCATTGATAACTCTCCGACATCCTATATATTCCACCCTCAACATGCGATACCCATCAGCAGCTGGTTCTCTGACGCCCACGATAACGAGCTCCTAGATTTAATTCCCGTCCTCGAAGACCTTGCCGGGGCACAAGTGAAAGACGTCAGTCTTGTTCTTGACATTGCATTGTAATGCCTGTATATCTAGCTCGTCTGGCATCTGCATCACAGCACGAACACTTCGCTTCCCTTTGGATTGTACATTGTCTGTCCTCGGTATGCTTGACAGGGGGACTGGCTGGTTACGACGCTGTATCTCGTGGTCAAAAACAGGCCTCCTCCGACAAGCCCGTGGCTCGCGTCGTTCCAGAGCGGTGATGTATGTTTTGTTGACTTCCCATGCTTTCTGAATTACTGTGCTCTGCGCTCCCACCCCCGCGCACCGGTCTTATCTTTCCTAACTCTGCTTTTGCCCCCTTTTCTTCTCCTTTTTGTTTCTTTTTTTTTCCCTTACGCTCCAAGTGAGTAGATACCTGATTACCCCCTGTCATTGTTTTCTCTTAGTACCTAAAACTGTGTGTGTGTGTTTGCATTCTGCAGGCGTCCGTCTTGGTCATCAGCCAAAATTCTGCTGATCTCGTGTATACGCTCCCCGATTTACCCATTCTTTCACTCTTTCATCTGTCTCTTTTCCATCCTCTGCCCCTGTCTCGTCATTTGCACCCGAGCAGCCCTCGGAGGCTCGACTTACCGCTCTGGTTATCTTTTTCTTGTGTCTGAAGATGTGATTTCAAAACCCCGCAGCGCGTTTTGTTATTTTTCTACCACGATTTGCCTCGTTTTTTTGGAGACCTCGATAGTGGATGACATCTTGATACATGTCTCTCCATGCAAGTTCATGCTCTGGTACACGCATCCTATCTCATCGATCCAGGATTGACAAGCATCGGTGATTTTGCAGTGTATATGTACCATTGGCGTACGTCCTGTACATAGAAGCGTCGTCACTCCATCCCATCCTGTGTTTGAATAATTGAGAGATTAATATAGACTACGAGTTATGCGGCAAAGGTATTCCAGAGTAATTGCGCAGGAAATGAGGCTAGCTTGGTATGTGCAGGGTGTAGTCAGGCGGAGTTAAGACTGACCGCGGCTTGCGCTTACATTGACCGTGCTGCACTTTTTTGTCTTTGAACATCAAATTTGAAACACCGTTCTGCTATTCCAAAGACCTCTTCTCTAGACTCATAATTTATAGTTTCTAGTTTTAAGGTGGAGAGAAGAAACGAACTTCCGCCCCAACCATCGCATAGATTAGATTTTCCCCCTCCCTCCCTCCCCCGCCCGCGCGCTCGGCATCGTCATTCCTCCGACGGTCAATAAATCCATCGAACCCAAACCCAAACCCCACATCCGCCTCCGGAGTTAAACAGACTCACTCACGCAATACTCACACCACCACCACCACCACCACCTTTTTTACCAGAAATACACCAACAAACCCAACAAGATCACCATTCTACGCGTCCCCCGTCCTTCCAACCTACAACCACTCACACAACTTCAACCAACACAAGAATGAAAGACCGCCACGGCTGGGACGGGAAACTCCGCGTCGGCGGCACCGACCAACCCAAAGAAGCGATCATCACCAACCCCGAAGCTCTCGAAGATCCCGAGTACTCCGATTCGGATGCGCCGCCTGTCGAGGAGATCCAGGCTGATGAAGGTGCGCCATTTATCTATCCTACCTTTTCCAAAACATTTCTTCCGTCCGATACTTTTTCTTTTTTCCGAAGCACCAGCGCAAATCTGAGATGCTATGTTTTTTTTTTGTTTCGGAGGTTCTAATTCGGGATGGAATTTTGTTTGGGTTGATGGGTAGATTTGTTGGAAGATGAGGATGTGGATACTGAGGTTGGTTTTTTTTTTTTCCCCTTTGCTCTGCTCCGAGTCTCTTGGGGATGGGGTTGAAGGGCGATGCGCGAGCTGGAGCTGTTGCGCGCTGTTGGGTTGGCTATGGGGTTGGTACGGTATTCGTACTTTACGCAAAGGCTAACTGTTTCTCTTGCTTGGGGTAGGACATCGATCTGGTACATTGTCGGATAACTTCGCTTCCGGCGTTGAAGTTAGAGAGGTTTGAGAAGGTTAAGGTATGGTCTCTTTCCTTGCGGAATCCTCAGTGGTGAGAGGGAAGGGTTGGCTACGGGTATGGGAATGGGAATGGCATTTGAATGGGCTGCTGAAAACCCACAACTAACCGGCGCCTGCTTTCTATAATCAGAGACTATGTTTCCGCCAGAATCAGATCACGCGCATCGAATTTCCCACCAACGTCGCCAAGTCGCTGACCGAGCTCGACCTCTACGATAACCTGATCTCGCACATCAAAGGGCTGGACGAGTTTGAGAACCTGACGAGTCTGGATTTGAGCTTCAACAAGATTAAGCACATCAAGAACATCGCCCATCTGGTCAAGTTGACGGATCTGTACTTCGTGCAGAATAAGATCTCTAAGATCGAGGCCTTGGAGGGGTTGACGGTCCTCCGGAATCTGGAGCTGGGAGCGAATCGGATTCGGGTGGGTTTCTTTGAGTTTTGTTTTGTTGAAGAAAAGTTGGTGCGGAGGGGACTGAACACGGTTGCAGGAAATCGAGAATTTGGAGACCCTACAATCGTTGGAGGAATTGTGGTTGGGGAAGAATAAGATCACGGAGATGAAGGTATGTATGGCCTGCGCTGCGGCTGTTGCGTTGTTGCGATGTTGCGATGTGCGCGCGCGCGCGCGTGTGTGTGTGTCTGTGAACTCACAGTGGTTTTGCGAACAGAACCTCGACGCCCTCCAGAACCTCAAGATCCTGTCCATCCAATCGAACCGCCTGACCAGCATCACCGGCCTGTCCGCCCTCCAGAACCTCGAAGAACTCTACCTCTCGCACAACGCGATCACGGACCTCAGCGGTCTGGAATCCAACCTCGCGCTGCGGGTGCTGGACTTCTCCAACAACCAGGTCTCAAAACTGGAGCACCTGTCGCATCTGAAGAACCTGGAGGAGCTGTGGGCGTCGAACAACCAGCTGGCCAGCTTCGACGAGGTGGAGCGCGAGCTGCGCGACAAGGAGAACCTGAAGACGGTGTATTTCGAGGGCAATCCGCTGCAGATGCGGGCGCCGGCCTTGTATCGCAACAAGGTGCGGTTGGCGATCCCGCACATCATGCAGGTAGACGCAAGTAAGTTTTTTTTTTCTTGGGGGTTTTATATCGACCAAGAGCTAACTAACCCTCGTAGCATATCTGCGCGTTGAGTGATGGAATCGAACGAGGATGTGCAGTGTAAGGACGTCGAATAATATCCACGCCAAAAAAACTGGAATAGATAAATAATATTTACTTTACACTTGACTAAGAAGCAAGACTATGATATAAATGATCCAAGATCGCATACTCAGATACAAACCATCTCTCCCTCCTTCCTTCATATCATCCTATCTATCTAAACACCA